>NC_058131.1:526199963-526215902 GCF_016433145.1 Gracilinanus agilis | reverse complement strand
CTTTTATGACACAAATATGGTACTGATTCCAAAGCCAGGGAGACCAAAAACAGAGAAAGAAAACTACAGACCAATCTCCCTAATGAACATAAATGCAAAAATCTTAAATAGAATACTAGCAAAGAGACTCCAGCAAGTAATTAAGAAAATCATTCACCACGATCAGGTGGGATTTATACCAGGAATGCAAGGTTGGTTCAACATTAGGAAAACCATCCACATAATTGACCATATCAACAGTCTAACAAACAAAAATCACATGATTATCTCAATAGGTGCTGAAAAAGCCTTTGACAAAATACAGCAAACTACCACACCAATGCAACTACCAATAATTTGGAAATTGGTCTTGATCAAGGACACATGACAAAACTAGTGGAAATGCGCATGGGTAGGGGGGGTGCGGGGGGGGGGGGTTGAAGGGGAAAGGAGGAGCATGAATCATGTAACCATGTTAAAAATGAATATTAATAAATGTTTAAAAAAAAATAAAAAAAAAAGTAAAAACAGAGGGGCTGGCCTTAAAGATGGAAAAGACCATCAGACTGGAGTAGAGGAGAAAAGAATGGAGAATGAAGGCAGAAGGTTGGCTAGGTGGATTGAAAGCCAGACCTCGAGAAGGGAGGTCCAGGGTTAAAATCTAGCCTTAGATACCTCCTAGTTGTTTGACCCTGGGCAAGTCACTTAACCCACATTGCCTGGCCCTTACCACTCTTCTGCCTTGGAACTGATACTTAATATCAATTCTAAAACAGAAGGTAAGGCTTTAAAAAAAAAAGAAATAAGGATGACATCAAAGAGAACTGACATGTAGTATAAGGAAAAAAGCATCTATTTTTAACAGTAAAATGGTGAGAAATTTCTTTTCAAAGTTTTCAGTAGTTGTGATTGCTAGGAGCACAGGGTACCTGCAGAAACAGTTGCCAAGCTGTCTCTCCATAGGGTTGGTTCTCTCAATGATGGTTTTGGGGGCTAGGCTGGAAGCAGGTCCAGTGACCTAAAGGACACTGCTATTCCCAAGTCTTTTGACTTCTGAGTCCTGGACTATCCATCATCCATTGCCCCACCAATCAGTTGAATTTATTCTATAAAACAATGTCAGGCCAGATTACTCCTACCTCAGGTATCTAGCATTTGAGCAATTAATATGTACCTAGTAGAGTGAAATGATCAGTGAATTTGAAGTCAGGAGGGAGGTGAATGTAAAAGTATATTTATATAGTTACTAATTAAATGGCTTTGGACAGGGCAAAAATATTTATAATCCTTACTTCACAGGGTTACACACCTTGAAGCACTACTTCATTGGTGCTTTTTTCAGAAATAAAAAACAATTTAAAAGGTTACCGTTGGCATGCCAATAATTTAGCTCAAACGCACAAATTCTTAGTAGTAGATTTCAGGTTCTGTAGCAGACAATAAATTGAATATACCTGTCTTTCTATACTATATATATCAGATATACATGTTACATATTCATATATCTAACATTTTGTTATTTTCCTTTTTTTCACCACTGATATGTCCTAAGAAACCTTGGCCTGGGAGAACCTTCTCTTACAATAAAAACAATTAAGTCAAATGTAGCAACTAGATGTAACAACAACTGTAACAATCCATATCTAATCAGCTCAGTAGTGAAGAGAGGCAAATGTGGAATTAATCATTATTAGTTCTCTGGAACCAAGATAAAACACTATATATAACTTGAATTTTGATATCTTTTAATGTTGTTTTCATTTACATCACTGTGGTCATTGCGCATACTGTTCTGATTTTGTTTGAACTGATGTAAACAAAGGAAAACAAATCAGGAGAATGATATTCACAATGATGTTATGTTGCAAAAACATTTCATTATACTTACGTATCACCGTTTTTTTTCATCCATTCCTCAAATGCTGAGGACAGGAAATATATCTTAGGCAGAATGACTTTTCTAAAGCTCCTCAAATTAAACTCTGTAAATAACCCCCCTTTATTCTACTTAGTTGGCCATGGAAATAAGAGCTTACACATGGTTCAAAGCTTCTCATAACTTCATCATCATGATTAAAATAATCCACAATATACAAATCCTAATCTCTGATACATATACTCCAAATTTTCCAATTAAGTTTTCTTCATAAACAAAAACAGTAATAGTTTTAGTCTATTTCTTGGCATATGGATTCTCATATAGGAATAGTCCAAGATGTCAAAAAGGTGACCTGAGTAGCAGTGGAGTTGATATTCTCATTACCAAGCTGAATGCTATGTTATTTTATTGGTTATTAGATGATTACTGTTTTTTTTAAGTTTTTTTTAAACCCTTAACTTATGTGTATTGGCTCCTAGGTGGAAGAGTCGTAAGGGTGGGCAATGGGGGTCAAGTGACTTGCCCAGGGTCACGCAGCTAGGAAGTGTCCGAGGCCGGATTTGAACCTAGGACCTCCCATCTCTAGGCCTGACTCTCAATCCACTGAGCTACCCAGCTGCCCCCTAGATGATTACTCTTGAAAGAGGCTATGGAGATGAAGAGTCATTATTTTAAAGCTCAGAATGCTTTATTGCTATTTGTTAAGGATCTATCAAAACTCATTACAAACTCAACCCAGGCTAGCATGACAACAAAAAGAAAGGCAATACTCTACAACCAGGTTTCTTCTTATTTTCATTACCTATGAGGTGGAGTTAATAATGAATACCTAAGAAAATGTAGATGACACTGCTTTCATGATGAATGGCATCAACATAAATGCAAGAAATAGAAAGACTTGTGAATACTTAGAAGTAAATTATTTCAGAGCTACACCTAAAACTGATACAGGGAATCTTAAAGAATTGGAGTGAATGCAAATGAAGTCTATCAAACATTTAAAGAACAACTAATCCCAATACTATACAAATTATTTGACAAAATAAGCAAAGAAGGAGTCATACCAAATTCTTTTTATGACACATATCTAGTATTGACTCCAAAGCCAGGTAGATAGATCAAAAACAGAGAAAGAAAACTATAGACCAATCTTCTTATTGAATATAGCTGCAAAAATCTTAAATAAAATACTAGCAAAAAGACTAAGCAAATTATCACAAGGATTATTCACTATGACCAGGTGGGATTTATACCAGGAATGCAAGGATGGTTTAATATTAGGAAAATCATCCATATAATTGACCATATATATCACATGGTTATCTCACTAGATGCAGAAAAAGCCTTTAACAAAATACAACACCCATTCCTATTGAAAACACTAGAAAATATAGGAATAGATGGATAGGCCATTCCTCAAAATAATAAACAGTATATATTTAAAATCATCAGCAAGTATCTTTTGCAATGGGGACAAGTTAGAAGCCTTCCAATAAGATCAGGAGTGAAGCAAGGATGCTCATTATCACCACTATTATTTAATATTGTTCTAGAAACGTTAGCAATAGCAATTAGAGAGGAAAAAGAAATTGAAAGGATTAAAGTAGGAAATGTGGAAACTAAACTATCAATCTTTGCAGATGATATGATGGTATACTTAAAGAATCCCAGAAAATCAACTAAAAGGCTAGTGGAAATGATTAACAACTTTAGCAAAATTGCAGGGTACAAGATAAACCCACATAAATCATCAACATTTCTGTATATTTCGAAACAAAATTCAGCAGTAGGAGTTAGAGAAACTCCATTTAAAATCACTCTAAACAATATAAAATATTTAGGAATCTATATGCCAAGACAAACACAGGAATTATATGAACACAACTACAAAACATTTTTCACACAATTAAAACTAGATTTAAATAATTGGAAAATCATTAATTGCTCATGGGTAGGACGAGCTAATATAATAAAAATGACAATCCTACCCAAATTAATCTACTTACTCAGTGCCATATCTATCAAATACCAAAAAACTTTTTTATGGAATTAAAAAATTTATAACAAAGTTCATCTTTAAGAACAAAAGATCAAGAATATCAAGGGAAATAATGAAAAAAAAATGTGAAAGAGGGGAGGCCTACCAATACCAGGTCTTAAACTGTACAATAAAGCAGTGGTCATCAAAACAATATGGTACTGGCTAAAAGACAGAAGGATGAATCAATGGAACAGACTTGGGGTAAATGATCTTAGTGATAGTGTTCAATAAACTCAAAGATTCCAGCTTTTGGGACAAGAACTCACTACAACCAAAATTAGAAGGAAAGCAACAAATTGGGGGGAAATGTATAACAAATCTCTCTGAAAAAGGTTTAATTTCTCAACTATATAAGGAACTTAGTCAAATTTACAAAAAACCAATCCACATTCCCCAATTGACAAATGGTCAAGGGACATGAATAGGCAGTTTTCACATGAAAAAATCAAATCTATCAATAAGCACATGAAAAAGTGTTCTAAATCCCTCCTGATTAGAGAAATGCAAATTAAAACAATTCCGAGGTACCACCTCATACCTAGCAGACTGGCCAATATGGCAGCAAAGGAAAGTGATAAATGTTGGAGGAGATGTGGCAAAATTGAGACCCTAATACATTGTTGATGGAGTTGTGAATTGGTCCAACCATTCTGGAGGGCAATTTGGAATTATGTGCAAAGGGCTTTAAAAGACGGCCTACCCTTTGGCCCAGCCATATGACTGCTGGGTTTGTAACACAAAGAGATACTAAGGGGAAAGAATTGTACAAAAATATTTATAGCCGCATTCTTTGTGGTGGCAAAAAAAGTGGAAAATGAATGGGTGTTCATTGATTGGAGAATGGTTGAACAAATTATGGTATCTGATAGTGATGGAATATTATTGTGCTGAAAGGAATAAAGAACTGGAGGAATTCCATGTGAACTGGAAAGACCTCCAAGAATTGATGCAGAGCAAAAGGAGTAGAACCAGGAGAACATTGTACAATGAGACTGATACATTATGGCAAAATCGTTTTCTACTAGCAGCAATGCAATGACCCAGGACAATCCAGAGGAAGTTATGAGAAAGAATGCTATACACATCCAGAGAAAGAATTGTGGGAGCAGAAACTCAGAAGAAAAATATGATCAATTATGTGGTTTGATAGGGACATGATTAGGGTTTTGATGTTAAAAGCTTACTCTACTGCAAATATGAATAGCATGGAAATAGGTTTTGAACAATGATGCATGTATAACCCAGGAGAACTGCCTGTCAATTTATGGAGGGGGGAGGGAAGAGGAGTGGAAAAAAATCATGAATCATGTAACAATAGGAAAATATTCTAAATAAATAAAAATTTTTAAAAAGAGTTGGAATCAATGGAAAGAAAGCTTCATAGAGTAGGTGGTATTTTGTTTTCTGAAATTACATAAAATTAGAAAAGTAGAGGGAATAATCTGACTATAATGGTATGACTGCCCCCTCCCCAACCATGTAATTAATTTCATCTGTTTTCAACCCAGTTCAGACACAGGAACATGGAATCATGTTTGCTTACCTAGATTCTTCAATATGCCTTCTCCTCATAGACACTCCATTTCCTTCTAACTTCCTCTTCTGTCCGTGTAATATTCTTTAATATTCAATTATCCTTTCTCTGATCTAGGGCGTAATCCATTTGCCCATCTAGCACTCTGGTTCAGCCTACCCGAAAACAATCTCGTAGCCTGTATTGTCCTATTCCATTGCAGTCCATGTTTCAGTTCTGATGAAGAAAATGTTCTCTTTCTACTATCTGAAGATATCTTTATTTCCACAGATGTTTTAGCTCCGTGTGAAATGTATATGTTATACATAGTTTAGAACAATGGTCTCAAAAATTTTAATGGCTAAGTACTGACATTCTGAATAAGAACCTGAAAACAGAGGCACAAAGGTGGTACCAATAGAAGGTATGGAATACAGAAAAGGTGACTTGGAAATGAACAACTAGTAAATAAGATTATATCTGAGGGAGCAGCTGGGTAGTTTAGTGGATTGAGAGCCAGGCCTAAAGAAGGGAGGTCCTGGGTTCAAATCTGGCCTCAGACACTTCCTAGCTGTGTGATCTTAGGCAAGTCACTTAACCCCCATTGCCTAGCCCTTACCACTCTTCTGCCCTGGAACCAATACATAGTACTGATTCTAAGACAGAAAGCAGGAGTTTTTAAAAAAAAATAGCAGATGAAAAATACCCAGAAGTATCTATTCTTTGCCCTCAATCATAAAAACCCTCAATATCTATATACAAATGCCCAAAGTTTAAGCAATAAGCAAAATAAATTAGCTCTTAACACAAGTGGGATTCTTAAACATAAGTAAGACTAGATAGAATGAGACACATGACTGGACTATAGCTCTGTTTGGGTGTGGTATGCACATTTATGTATGTGTGTGTATATATGTATTTGAAGTAAGGTATGTAAGAAATAAATAAGTACCACATACTAAGAAGGTATCCTGGCAATGGTGGGGACATTCACTACTTCTTTGGATTTGTTTTCTCTGCCAAGGAGAATGACCTCTGGACTAACAAGGGCAGAATAAATATGACTAACAGAGAGTTATGGTATTCATAAGATAAAATAAGGAGACAGCAAGAAAGGATCAAGCTCCCTTGGATAGATTAAAATCATCTTCCCCCCAGATAAGAGATATCCTCAAAGACTGAAAGAAATATTGCATGGGTCATGAACCATTTTCAGGGATACCTGAAAGATCTGGTAGAACAGGAGAGTTACCTCAGCAATAGAAAGGAGCAAATGTTATCCCAATTTTTTTTAAAAAACAGTACATGAATATAGTTTGCTAACAACAGACAAGTAAGCTTGATTTGATTCCTGTCAAAATTATAAAATGTATTGTTAAAGCAATGATTGTTAACATTAGAAAATTTAAAAATGGTCAAAAGGAGCTAGTGAGGCTTCAGCAAAAATCAATCATGCTAACATTAACATAAGAGATCATGTTAACACTACTTAATTTGGGAGGCAGGTAACCAAACTGGTAGAGTTGGAAAATGCTAGATAGTTCACTTAGATTTTAGCAAAGCATTTGATAAAATATTTCATGCTATTCTTGTAGAAAACAGAGAGATTATAGAAGCTAAACAATAGTACAACTGGGTAGATTCAAAGTGCTAGGCTGGCCAAAACTAAATAAAAGTCACCTTGAAAGGAAGTCTCCAGTTGAAGCACCCCATGCAACTGTGTTTAGCCCTACGCAGTTTAACAATTTTAGTGCTGATAATGGAACAACAGATGGTGTGTTTATCAATCTTACAGATGAAGCAAAGCCAGAAGGGATAGCTAACATATGCAATGAAAAGGGTTAGGATCTTAGTTTTTTATAAACTAAAACAAAAGGGGATTAATTGAATAAGGTAAATTTTGTTAGAAACAAATTAAAAGCTTTACCCTTAGGTTAAAAAAAATCAAGTTTACTGGAATAAGTTTGGTTGGGAGGGAGACAGTGTTAAATATTAATTTGTCTGAAAAATTATGAGATTTTGAGCAGACTACATTGTAATATGAATCAACAGCATGCCTGATATGAGTAAAAAAAGCCTAACTTCCAAAAGTAAGATTACAGTACCACTGAACTTTGCTCCTGTTTAACCACATCTAAAGTGTCTATGTCCAGTTCTGGACACCAGAATTTAGGAAAGGCATTAAATGAGGCAGATAATGTCCAAGATAAAAGTCCAGAGAAGCACAACCAAGATGGTGAAGGTCCTAAAGTCCATATCATGTGAGAGCTGATTGAAGGAACTGTAGATTTTTAACCTAGGAAAAAAGAAGTCTCGGAGGAAATGTGATAGTTATCTTCTAGTATCTGAAGGGCTTTCTATGTAGGAGATAGATTAAACTTGTTCTATTTGGTTCCAGAGGGCAGAACTAGAAGCAGTGGAGAGAAGTTAGAAAGCAGTCAAATTAAACTTGATCAAAGGAATTTCCTAACAGAGTTATCCAAAAGGAGAATGGGCATCCTCTTGGGAGCTATGAGCTCCCCCTCTTTGAAACGTAGCATTTTTGCCTGGTGGTCAGAGTGGAGATTCTTTTATAAATGTGGGTTGTATGACACAGTTACTGAGGTCCTTTCCAGCCAGGAAATTCTACAAATAAGCTTTCATTTAAAAAATGTTTTATTGATGACTCTGGTTTTTATATCAGTCACACCTGGAAACATGGTGTCAAGGCAAAGAAAAATAAACAAAGTAATCCAAGAGACCAAGGCTGCCTATGTGCCCTTTTAGGACCCTAGCTCTTATCAAAATGGGAAGTAGAGCTCAATATTCATCATTATGACTACTCGAGAGTTCAGCCTTCTCTTACTATATATTATTTTCCCTAATTTTGTTTACTTTAGTTTACTTCATCAATTCATACAAGACTTCTTGTATTTCTCTGTTTTCTTACTACATTCAACTCATAATTTGTTCAGTCATTTATTTGGACAACAATTTCATTTTCCAGTTTTTGATACCATGAATAAGTATTTTGGTGTATTTCTCAAGTGAGAAGAAAAGCTAAAGTCTCGCTGACCATATACCTTGTCCTTTCCATCTCCTACTCAATGGAAAGGCAACAAGGGGCTGGGGCAAGAGTGTTCTGTCTGTCCCAAAGCAATCACTTCCTCTCTACCAGCACAGGGCAACTTTTCCACCTCCTACTGCCAGCCCAGATTTCCATCTGGAATGTGCAGAACCTCTAGTGCAAAAAGAAACAACCTATTCTTTGACCTTGGACTTTCCATCTCCTACTTTGAATGTCCCCTGAGAGAATAGGAAGAGCCAAATTATTAGGGAAGGGGATTTCTTTCTCCTACTGTGCAATTTTGACTTCCACCTCCTGCCAAGTCCTTTTCCTGCCCAATCTCCAGCCTTTGGAAGGAAGAGGAATTGGGAAGCAAGGGCTCCCATCTAACCATATGAGAGTATGCTTTCCACCTCTATTACACTTGCCTCCAGCCTGATCTACAACATCAGTTGGCAAGTAGAGTGGTACCCCTATTCAATAATAAACCTTTTCTTAAAAGGTAATATTCTTTACACATCTCAGTAATTCTAAACTCCTGTAGGTCATCATCTAAAATCCATTTCCCACCCTCAACCACCTAATTCCTTATACCCATATCCCTTCAAAGCCCTAACCACAAAGTTTCAGCCAAACTCCACTCAACCCTTTTATTGTGCCTTCTGGACTGCCTGTTTCATAAGAACAAACATCCCTTCATCTTAAATTGCTTCCTCTCCCACTCCTTCCATCTATACAAGCTATTACTGAAATCTTCCTCCCCCTTGTTAACACAGCCTCTGACTACCCTTTCTAATACTGGCTAAACCATCACTCATTCTGCTTAGCTCACTCATCAAAGTTAAGGAGTTAGAATATTCCTTGTTCCTACTACCAGTCCCTCTACCTCCTTCACTCAGTAACTTCTATTTCTTTAAGATTCATGCTATTCACATCAACCACTCAATCAAAATCCTAGTAGCTGTAATTTACCTATGTCTAGGTCACTCCTCTCCTCTTCCTTGCTCAATGATTTCAAAACAAAGTTCATAATTCTTCTCTCCTTTCCAACGTTTGACTTCATACTAAGGAACTTCAACATACAATCTGGATCTTCCTCAAAAACTGTAACTACTCAGCTCCTTCATCTACTCACTTTCCATGAGCTACTCTTTCACTCCACCTCAGTCATACACAAAAATGTTTAGCATAATCTATTAGTTTTTCACCTCTCCCTCAGCCTTCCCTTACAAAATCCCATGCTTTTCCCAAACCATAACTTCCAACTCTCAATTCTTTTAGAAACCATTTCTCCTATACTAGCCTCTCTCACCTCTTTTTCCACCTTGACCCCTTGGTAAACTAATTCAACTGTACACTATCCTCTTTTCTTGAATTTCTAGTCCCCTTATCATTGATTTCACTCTGCCAAGCATCGGATCACTCCCACCATTCACTGCCTTTGCCTACATACATGCTATTGAATGAAGATGAAGAAAATCACAAACATCCTGTCTAGGTCTAATACAGATTTATGTTACATAACCTCAACTGAGTCCTCAATGCTTCTAGGCAACCCTAGTATACCTCCTTTATCAATTCAGTACCCTACTCTACACAGAAGATCTTCCAAACCTTTTTATCCCTCAGGGTTTTGTCCTGGACCTTCTCTCTTTCAAATAAATCACTTGGTGATCTCATCAGGTCCCATGGATTTAATTGACATCTCTATGCTGATGATTATTGAATTTACCTATTCTGCCTCAACCTCTTTACTGATACCTGATCTTTCATTTCCAACTGCCTTTCAGATATCTCCAACTAGAGGCCTTAAACTAAATATGTCTCAAACTGAACTCATTATTTTTCCTCCTACTCTGTCCTCCACTTCTACTTTTCCTATTACTGTAGAGGTTAACACCATTTCCCTATCCCTCAAGCTCAAACCTAGGCATCTTCACTATCTCTCACCCACCATATTCAATTTTGTTGCCAAAGGTTGTTGATTTCATACATGCGACCTCTCTCAAATATGTCCCCTTCTTTCCTTTAGCATTGCTATCACTCTGGCATAGATCCTCATCACCTCATGCTTGGGCTATTATAATAGCTTGCTGGTGGGTCTGCCTGCCTACTCCAATCCATTCTCCATTCAGCAAATAAAGAGATTTTCCTAAAGAAAAGGTCTGCTACCCACCCCTATACTATTCAATAAACTCAAGTAGCCTACAGGATTAAATATTATGTTTGACATTAAAAACCCTTCAAAACCTAAATCTCCTACCTTTTTCAGTATTCTTATACCTTACTCCTGGATGTGTACTTTTTGATTGAGTGACACTGGCATCCTGGCTATTCCACAAACAAGGCACTCTATCTCTTAAGTGCCAGGCATTTTCTCTGGTTGACCTCCATTCCTCTCTCCTTCCCCTCTAGACTACTGACTTCTCCCCTCTGACTACTGACCTCTCAGGCTACCTTGCTTCAAAGGAAATCTTATCTTCTACAAGAAGCCTTGCCCAACCCCTTTTAATTCCACTGCTTTCCCTATGTTATCTCCTGTGTATGTTATATATAACCTGCTCTGTATATATTGTCTCTCCCATTAAATTAGGTTCCTTGAAGGCAAAGACTCTTTTGCTTCTTTTTTGTCAAGAACTTAGCACTGTTCCTAGCACAAAGCAGATATTTAATGAATTTTGATTGATTTATCAATATTTATAGAGCCTTATCTTTAACTTCCTTGGGACATACAGTCAGAAGTGGGATAACTGAGTAAAAACGTATAAATAGTTTAGAGATTTTTCTTGCATAATTAAAAACTGAATTCTAGAATGGTTAGGCCAATTCACAGTTCTTCCAACAAGGTCCATTTTGTGGATTAGTATTTGTGTATTAACAAAGAGTCTTCAATATATACAGCCTTCTATTCACCTTTATCAAACTGATGAGGGTCAAGAGAAACCTCAAAGTTGTTTTAATTTTTATTTCTCTTACAAATAGTGACACAGTGGTTGATAATTTTTCATTCTTCTTTTGAAAATTCTTATCTTTGAATCTTTCTCTCTTTGCTGATCCATGAATTAAAATCCTTTAAAATGACTTTTAAGGGCCTTCTATTAATGCTCAGTTAACAGCTAGTAAACAAACCTTTATTAGGCATTTATTATGTGCCAAGCACTGTTCTGAGTACTAAAGATACAAAGATATACATAGTCCCAAACCATGTTCAACATGGGCAATGAAATTTAATCTCAGAGAGGGGGATCATAGGGATATCAAAAAAGGTCAAGGAGTTAGTTTAGACTTCCAGTTAAGATGGCAGCAGAGTAAGAAGCAGCTGCTCGATCTCTCCTAACCAAAGCATACAGGACTCCTCAAGGGGACATAAAAACGAACCCAGATGAACGAAGGAACCCCACAAAAGGGCGCAGCATTGAAGGTACGCAGAATCGGGGCATCTTCATGCTATAAAGGGGTGAAACAGCTCTCACTAAAACGCGAGAGGAAGAATCCCCTCCACCCCACCCCCTCACACCACACACCTCGCACAGCGCCAAGGCCAACGCACAAGAGTAAAAACAGGACTGGGGCAACCAGTAAATCACTAGCAGCCCCAGGGCTTGTACCTGTGTGCTGCAAGACGAGGGACCCCAAGTGGCTGGGGGGCTCGCACGGACTTTCCCGAGTGTCTGCGCGGGTGAAGGCATAGTCCCAGGCACGAATAAAGACCTCCAGCGCATGGACTTTCCCTAGCGTCTGGTGGGTGAAGGCAGTGCCCTAGGCGAGAATAAAGATCTCCAACTCAGGCTTGGACCTCAAGTGAGGACCCGGAGCAGATGGAAGCGAGGATGTGGAAGCAGCCCCTGAGACTGCTGAAGGAGCCTCGGGCAGAGGGGCAGACCGGAGACTACCAGGAGGCCTGACCCTGAGAACAAGGAGACAGGAGCCCCCCAGGAGCTTAGAAAGCGCAGGCAGACCCTGAGTGTGAAGACAAAGCTGATAAAAGGTGGGGCCAACGATGGCAAGCCGAGAACCCCAGAAGAAGAAAAAGATTATCAAGAAAAATTCTGGAACACTAGACAACTTTTACACAGAGAAAATCCAGACAACAGAGGAGGACAAACAAGTAATCATATCCAAACCTTCCCAAAAAAATGAAAGCTGGTCACAAGCTATTGAAGAGTTCAAAAATGAGATGTTGAAGAAGATAGAAGAGGTCTGGCAAGAAAATAACAGTTTAAAAGGCAGAATTTTGCAATTGGAAAATGAGGCTCAGAAATCAAATGAACTGATAAGCAAATTGAACACCAGAAATGACAAGATTGAAAAGGAAAACCAAAAGATTATAACTGAAAACCAGTCCCTAAAGGCTAGAATTGAACAATTAGAAGCCAATGATCTCTCAAGACAACAAGAACAAATAAAACAAAGTCAAAAGACTGATAAAATAGAAGGAAACATGAAATATCTCAATGAGAAAGTGACAGACCAAGAAAACCAGTCTAGAAGAGACAATTTGAGAATCATTGGTCTTCCAGAAAAGGCAGAAATTAATAGAAACTTGGACTCCATACTTAAAGAAATTATTCAGCAAAACTGCCCTGAAGTTCTACAACAAGAGGGCAATATAGACATTGAAAGGATCCATAGATCACCCTCTACACTGGACAGAGAAAAGTCAACATGAAGGAATATAATAGCCAAATTCAAGAGCTTTCAAGTAAAAGAAAAAATCTTACAAGAAGCCAGAAAGAGACAATTCAAATATCAAGGAGCACCAATCAGGATCACACAGGATCTGGCAGCCTCCACGCTAAAAGACCGCAAGGCGTGGAATACGATATCCAGAAAGGCAAGAGAGCTGGGCCTTCAGCCACGGATCAACTACCCATCGAAACTGACTATATACTTCCAGGGGAAAGTATGGGCAATCAACAAAATTGAAGATTTCCAAGTATTTGCACAAAAGAGACCAGGACAAAATGGAAAGTTGGATATCCAACCACAAAAATCAAGAGAAACATGAAAACGTAAATAAGAAACAGAGGGGGAAAAAAGAAAACTCATAATTTTTTAAATTTGACTCTTTAAGGGCTTAAATAAGATCTAATTATCTGTATTCCTATGTGGAGAAATGCTATGTATAATTCTCTGTAGTGAACTCTATTCACTATTATAATATTCACTAATATAGCAACCAGAAGAATAATTCATGGTGAGAGGATAGGATACTAAATGGTCTAAGATGACATGGGGGGTGGGAAAGAGGGGGAGAATAGTAGGGGACACCAAGAAAAATCTGAGTAAATAAGAAAAATAGGATATTCTATTACACACAAAAAGGGCATGGGAAGGGGAGGGGATAAATACTATTATAAGGAGAGGAAGAGAGCATTAAGAGGGAATAATCAAACCTTACTCTCAGTGTAATCAACCCGGAGAGGGAGGAGTAGCTATATTATCCATTGGGATGTAAAACTCTATCTAACCCTACTGAGAAAGTCAGAAGGGATAAACCAAAGGGAGCAGGGCAGTGGGGAGGTCAAAAAAGGGAGGGGAGAAGAAGGGGGAGGGAATTTATTAGGCCTTTAAAAAACAAAAAGAGGGGAATAACAAGGGGCAGAAAGGGAAGTCAATCAAGGGAGGAGATAAGGGATACAGGCTCAAAGGAAACCACTGGTTTAAAAGGAAATAGTGTAAGAAGAAGGGGTGGGTCTAGGGGAGGATACAAAAATGTCAGTGAATGCACAACTGATAATTGTAACACTGAATGTGAATGGGATGAACTCGCTCATAAAACGGAAGCAAATAGCAGAGTGGATCAGAAACCAAAATCCTACCATATGTTGTCTACAAGAAACACATATGAGGCGGGTAGACACACACAAGTTTAAGGTTAAGGGCTTGAGTAAAATCTTTTGGGCGTCAAATGAAAAAAAAGAAGGCAGGAATGGCTATTATAATCTCTGACAAAGCCAAAGTAAAAATAGATAGGATTAAAAAAGACAGGGAAGGTCATTACATCCTGATTAAAGGTAATATAAACAATGAGGAAATAACAGTGCTCAATATATATGCACCAAGTGGTATAGCATCCAAATTCATAAAGGAGAAAATGGCAGAGCTCAAGAAGGAAATAGATAGTAAAACCATACTAGTGGGAGATCTAAATATTCCTCTTTTAGATCTAGATAAATCAAACCAAAAAATAAATAAGAAAGAGGTAAGAGAGGTGAATGAAGTCCTAGAAAAATTAGATTTAATTGATATGTGGAGAAAAATAAATAGGGACAAAAAGGAATACACCTTCTTTTCAGCTGCACATGGTACATTCACAAAGATTGACCATGTAATAGGACATAGAATCATTGCAAACAAATGCAAAAGAGCAGATATAATAAATGCAACCTTCTCAGATCATAATGCAATAAAAATAATAATTAGTAAGGGCACCTGGACAGGCAAATCAAAAACCAATTGGAAATTAAACAATATGATTCTCCAAAACCAATTTGTCAAATAAGAAATCATAGAAACAATCAACAATTTCATTGAAGAGAATGACAATGATGATACATCCTACCAAACTCTGTGGGATGCAGCCAAGGCAGTGCTCAGGGGGAAATTTATATCCTTGAGTGCATATATTAACAAATTAAGGAGGGCAGAGATTAATGAATTGGGCATGCAACTCAAAAAATTAGAAAGCGAGCAAATTATAAATCCCCAGATGAAAACTAAATTAGAAATACTAAAAATCAAGGGAGAAATTAATAAAATCGAAAGTAAAAGAACTATTGAATTAATAAATAAGACTAGAAGCTGGTACTTTGAAAAAACAGATAAAATAGACAAAGTACTGGTCAATCTAATAAAAAAAAGGAAAGAAGAAAACCAAATTGATAGTATCAAAGATGAAAAGGGAGACCTCACCTCTAATGAAGGGGAAATTAAGGCAATCATTAAAAACTATTTTGCCCAATTATATGGCAACAAATATAACAATTTAGGAGATATGGATGAATGTCTACAAAAATATAAATTGCCTAGATTAACAGCAGAAGAAATAGAATACCTAAATAATCTCATATCAGAAACAGAAATTGAACAAGCCATCAAAGAACTCCCTAAGAAAAAATCACCAGGACCTGATGGATTCACAAGTGAATTCTATCAGACATTCAAAGAGCAACTAATCCCAATACTATACAAATTATTTGATATGATAAGCAAAGAAGGAGTCCTACCAAATTCCTTTTATGACACAAATATGGTATTGATTCCAAAGCCAGGTAGACCAAAAACAGAAAAAGAAAACTATAGACCAATCTCCCTAATGAACATAGATGCAAAAATCTTAAATAGAATATTAGCAAAGAGACTCCAGCAAGTAATTAAGAAGATCATCCACCATGATCAGGTGGGATTTATACCAGGAATGCAAGGATGGTTCAACATTAGGAAAACCATCCACATAATTGACCATATCAACAGTCTAA
>NC_058131.1:526130619-526199567 GCF_016433145.1 Gracilinanus agilis | reverse complement strand
AAATCAAAAACCAATTGGAAATTAAACAATATGATTCTCCAAAACCAATTTGTCAAATAAGAAATCATAGAAACAATCAACAATTTCATTGAAGAGAATGACAATGATGATACATCCTACCAAACTCTGTGGGATGCAGCCAAGGCAGTGCTCAGGGGGAAATTTATATCCTTGAGTGCATATATTAACAAATTAAGGAGGGCAGAGATTAATGAATTGGGCATGCAACTCAAAAAATTAGAAAGCGAGCAAATTATAAATCCCCAGATGAAAAATAAATTAGAAATACTAAAATTTAAGGGAGAAATTAATAAAATCAAAAGTAAAAGAACTATTGAATTAATAAATAAGACTAGAAGCTGGTATTTTGAAAAAACAGATAAAATAGACAAAGTACTGGTCAATCTAATAAGAAAAAGGAAAGAAAAAAACCAAATTGACAGTATCAAAGATGAAAAGGGAGACCTCACCTCTAATGAAGGGGAAATTAAGGCAATCATTAAAAACTATTTTGCCCAATTATATGGCAACAAATATAACAATTTAGGAGATATGGATGAATGTCTACAAAAATATAAATTGCCTAGATTAACAGCAGAAGAAATAGAATACCTAAATAATCTCATATCAGAAACAGAAATTGAACAAGCCATCAAAGAACTCCCTAAGAAAAAATCACCAGGACCTGATGGATTCACAAGTGAATTCTATCAGACATTCAAAGAGCAACTAATCCCAATACTATACAAATTATTTGATATGATAAGCAAAGAAGGAGTCCTACCAAATTCCTTTTATGACACAAATATGGTATTGATTCCAAAGCCAGGTAGACCAAAAACAGAAAAAGAAAACTATAGACCAATCTCCCTAATGAACATAGATGCAAAAATCTTAAATAGAATATTAGCAAAGAGACTCCAGCAAGTAATTAAGAAGATCATCCACCATGATCAGGTGGGATTTATACCAGGAATGCAAGGATGGTTCAACATTAGGAAAACCATCCACATAATTGACCATATCAACAGTCCAACAAACAAAAATCACATGATTATCTCAATAGATGCTGAAAAAGCCTTTGACAAAATACAGCATCCATTCCTATTGAAAACATTGAAAAGTATAGGAATAGAAGGACCCTTCCTAAAAATAATAAACAGTATATACCTAAAACCATCAACAAGCATTATATGGAATGGGGATAAATTAAAAGCCTTCCCAATAAGAACAGGAGTGAAACAAGGATGCCCTTTATCACCTCTATTATTCAACATAGTACTAGAAACACTAGCAGTAGCAATTAGAGAAGAAAAAGAAATTGAAGGTATCAAAATAGGAAAAGAGGAGACTAAGCTATCACTCTATGCAGATGATATGATGGTCTACTTAAAAAATCCTAGAGAATCAACTAAGAGGCTGGTAGAAATAATCAAAAACTTTAGCAAAGTTGCAGGATACAAAATAAATGCACATAAATCATCAGCATTTCTATATATTTCCAACACATTAGAGCAGCAAGAGGTAGAAAGAGAAACACCATTTAAAATCACCCTAGACAATATAAAATACTTGGGAATCTATCTACCAAAACAAACACAGCAATTATATGAAAACAACTACAAAACACTTTCCAAAAAAATAAAACTGGATCTCAATAATTGGAAAACCATTAATTGTTCATGGGTAGGACGAGCTAACATAATAAAAATGAACATTCTACCCAAATTAATTTACCTATTTAGCGCCATATCTATCAAATTACCAAAAAACTTCTTTACTGAATTAGGAAAAACTATAACAAATTTCATTTGGAATAACAAAAGATCAAGAATATCAAGGGAAATAATGAAAAAAAATGTGAAGGAAGGGGGCCTAGCAGTACCAGACATTAAACTATACTATAAAGCAGCAGTCATCAAAACAATATGGTACTGGCTAAGAGATAGAAGGGAGGATCAGTGGAATAGACTTGGGGTTAATGATGTCAGCAAGACAGTGTATGATAAACCCAAAGGGCCCAACTTTTGGGACATGAATCCACTATTTGACAAAAACTGCTGGGAAATTTGGAAAACAATATGGGAGAGATTAGGTTTAGATCAACATCTCACACCCTACACCAAGATAAATTCAGAATGGGTGAATGACCTGAATATAAAGAGGGAAACTATAAATAAGTTAAGTGAACACAAAATAGTATACCTGTCAGATCTCTGGGAAAGGAAAGATTTTAAAACCAAGCAAGAGTTAGAGAAAATTACAAAATGTAAATTAAATGGTTTTGATTATATTAAGCTCAAAAGCTCTTGTACAAACAAAAACAATGTAGTCAAAATCAGAAGGGAAACAACAAATTGGGAAAAAATCTTTATAACAAAAAACTCTGATAGGGGTCTAATTACTCAAATATACAAGGAGTTAAAGCAATTGTATAAAAAATCAAGCCATTCCCCAATTGATAAATGGGCAAGAGACATGAATAGGCAATTTTCAGATAAAGAAATCAAAAGTATCAAAAAGCACATGAGAAAGTGTTCTAAATCTCTAATAATTAGAGAAATGCAAATCAAAACAACTCTGAGATATCACCTCACACCTAGCAGATTGGTTAAAATGAAAGAAGGGAAGAGTAATGAATGTTGGAGGGGATGTGGCAAAATTGGGACATTAATGCACTGCTGGTGGAGTTGTGAACTGATCCAACCATTCTGGCTGGCAATTTGGAACAATGCCCAAAGAGTGCTAAAAGACTGCCTGCCCTTTGATCCAGCCATACCATTGCTGGGTTTGTACCCCAAAGAGATCATAGATAAAAAGACTTGTACAAAAATATTTATAGCTACGCTCTTTGTGGTGGCAAAAAACTGGTAAACGAGGATGTGCCCTTCAATTGGGAATGGCTGAACAAATTGTGGTATGTGCTGGTGATGGAATACTATTGTGCTCAAAGGAATAATAAACTGGAGGAATTCCATGTGAACTGGAAAGAACTCCAGGAATTGATGCAGAGTGAAAGAAGCAGAGCCAGAAGAACATTGTACACAGAGACCAATACACTGTGGTAAAATCGAATGTAAAGGACTTCTGTACCAGCAGCAATGCAATGACCCAGGACAATTCTGAGGGATTTATGGCAAAGAACACTACCCACATTCAGAGGAAGAACTGTAGGACAGGAAACACAGAAGAAAAACAACTGCTTGAACACATGAGTTGATGAGGACATGATTTGGATGTAGACTCTTAATGACCACCCTAGAACAATTATCAGTAATATGGAAATAGGTCTTGATAAATGACACATGAAGAAACCAGTGGAAATGCATGTCGGCTAAGGGGGTAATGGGAGAGTGGGGAGAGAGAGAGCAAGAATATGAATCATGCAACCATGGAAAATTTTTTCCTAAAAAATAAAAATTAAAAAAAAAATTCTCTTGCAGATGGTGGGATTTGAGCCTTGAAGGAAATCAGAAAGCCAGGAGGCAAAGGTGAAAGAGAGTGTTCTGTGGATGGGATATGGATAGTGAAAAGGTATCATGGGACAGCGAGGTGGTTTAATGGATAGAAAGGCAGGCCTAGAGATGGAAGGTCCTGTTTTGGAATCTGACCTCAGATGTTTCCTAAGCTGTGTGACCCTGGGTAAATCACTTAACCAACTGGCTAGCCCTCACCACTCTTCTATCTTGGAATGCATACTTTGTAACAATTCTAAAAATGAAGAAACAGTACAGAGTCAGATGATGGAATGCAATGTGCAAAGAACAGCAAGAAGGCCAGGACTGCTGGACCACAGAGTAGATGGAAGGGAAGAAATGGTAAGAAACAAGATGGGAAAGGGGAAAAATTAGGAAAGGCTTTAAAGACCAGTATACTAATTATAGAAATAACATTATTTTTTACTGTTATTTATAATAGTTTGAAGTAAAAATCTGAAAACAGAATCTTTTTCAAATAGCCACATATATAGAATATACATATAAAAATATAATGAATACAATGCAAAACAATGTGATTTCCATAATTAAGTATTTTATATTCAGGAAGAAAATTGGATATGATAAAGTGCTTTGTGTGATGTTTTACAAGGCTGAATAATAATTTTTACTTTCCTCCTTTATTTTCATAAGCTAATATTTTATGGAATTCTTTCATTTAGTCATATTTTTTCTATAAAAAGTCACATACTTTTTCTTAAATTTACATTTATGTTTAAAATGCATTTCTAATTTTGCAAGAAATAGGAGGCTATTGTTAAAAATGTGATAACATAACACAATGCACATAAAGATCATTAGAAGTATAATCTTCTTTTCAGAGATCTCCTACTAATGGGTAAGGCCCAGTATACTTTAAGGGAATTCTCCTTTCTTTGAATCACTGACCACTCCCAGATGGCATGGAAACATCAGTATCTGACACTTCTTCAACCAAAAATATTCATCAATTCTCCTTACAAGGGGATACATTTTCACAAAATTCAATGCAAGAACAGTTTTACTTACAATTTAATGGGAACAAAAAGCTCTCTGGGCCTTTAGAAAGTAACTATACACAATCCATGGGACAAGCAAGGTGGCTCAACAGATAGAGTGCTAGACTTAAGAGTCAAGAACACTCATCTTCCTGAGTTCAAAACTGGTCTCAAACACTTACTAGCTCTATGGCTGTGAGCAAGTCACTGTTTGCCTCAGTTTCCTCATCTATAAAATAAACTGGAGAAAGACAGGGCAAACTACTGCAGTATTTTTGCCAAGAAAACCCCAAATAGGGTCACAAAGAGCCTAGTAAGGCTGAAATGATTGAACAACAACATACCCAATTAATCTTCCTCACCAGAGACCTGTCCAAGGTCAGTAACTAATCAGCATTGCCTTAAGGAAGTTCCAGCACTGCCTTAAGTGAGTCATCAGGATTTGCTTCTTCATATCAGTATTCTTCTCTTCAGCCCAACTGTATGCCTATACATGCAAAAGCATAATGCCTCCAGTACCTCAACATATATCAGTAGAGGTTACTTTCCATTAGTATTTTCTGCAATTTTTCTCTCCTTTTTCCTGACCTGACTTGCAATTCCCCCTTTTTCCATCATCAATAGATGTGACTCATTCTCTTTCTTAGAGGAACAGTTCTCTAACAACTGGCCACTGGAAAAAATTTTCTAGCATCACTGACATAGTCAAGAGCAGTTACAACTCAAAAATGCACCTAAATTCCAGTCTTCTTTACCCTGATTTTGCAGGCTGATGCCCATAACCCCAGGGCTCACACACAAGTCTCTCAGGAGTCACTGTCATTCCCATTCTCTCTTTCTCACATACTAGATGATGCATTTTCTGCTTGTTCACATTACTGCTTACAATAACTAAGTCCATTAGTGCAATGAGTGCAAAAAACAAATCCCCTGTACTAGTCACATGCATTTGAATTTGTGGTCAATGAAGTTATAATTTTGTAAAATATGGTAAGTGAATCCAACCCAACAGAAACATGAAGTGCAAATTCCACTAACAACATCAGGGAATTCATTATTTACACTATTCTAGGTTTAGAATGGAAGGATAGGAGAGGTACCCTATACTCTCCTTGATTATCCCTCTATCTCCTATAATTTTCCAGGGCAGCTAGGTGGGGTTATTCAAATTATCTAGACCTGTTTCATGAAATACCCACAGAAGAGTTTTGTATCCCTCCAAGGACTACTCAAATACTAGAGAAGAAAGGTTTGTAGCCCTACTACTAAACTCAAACTAGAAACAGTTTTCAGTTATAAGTCAGATGGAAAGGCTCCATGGGTCATGCATATATTGAATATTAATAGTATTTTTTCCAGTTGTATATCATACATTATTGGACACTTATAACTTTGGCTATGATTGATTCTAGCCATTTCTTCTAGTTCTCTTCTTCAACTGACTACATACATTGCATGAAAGAGACAGAAATAAAAGTGGGTAAACACAAATGCAAACCTATCCAAATAAAAACTTTTCGCAGAATCTTAGGGTTCTTAAAATTATAGAATAAGAATCAGAAATGACCATCAAGGGCAGAGCCAACATGACAGAGTAAAATATTTTCTCCAGGCTCTCCTAACATTCCCCTCAAAACAATTTTTTTAAGAAAGTGTCAAATTAAATTCTAAGTGGCACAATTAACAAAAAGTCAAAATGAGTCATT
Source organism: Gracilinanus agilis (assembly GCF_016433145.1). Lineage (NCBI taxonomy): Eukaryota > Metazoa > Chordata > Mammalia > Didelphimorphia > Didelphidae > Gracilinanus > Gracilinanus agilis. Next base: position 526,193,387 of record NC_058131.1, on the reverse strand, counting down.
TTTCCAACCCAGGACAACTTAGAAAGTCAGAAAGAAAGGGCTGTGGACCCTAGGGATGGGATTGGCTAAGAGCATAGTGAGGCAGAGGCAACATTAGCTGTGGGCCCTGGAGGTGGCAGCAGTGACAACAGCAGTAGTACTAAGAGTACTCAGTGCTTAGACATTATAAAGGAATTGAGAATCTAGTCAGAAAGAGAATACAAAGGACACCTGTGCTAGTACGAAGCATAGGATTGAGCATCATTTGACAACACCATTGCCCATTACCCAGTAATGGGTCAAAGTTCCAAGATGGTGAGGAATATTCATAGTTGAAAAGAAGTAGGAGCCCAACCTAGCTCAAAGAAGAACATGGACCAAGAGACAAAACGACCATACCTCTCTCCAGATCATATCATTTTGAAAGCACCAAAAAAAACAGAGGCACTCCAAAATTGCTGTGAACACAGCAGGGCATAAAATGGATGACTCTCAGGATAGTCTCACATATGCACACACATAACACACACAGAGGTAAGCAGAGGTCAATCTTAATATATAGTCCAATATCAAGAAGGAGGTTGAAAAATGAGCAAGCAACAAAAAAAGAACTTGATCATAAAAAGTGACTAAGCTGACAGGGAAGCTCAAGATACAAACTAAGAAGAAGAAATGTTTTAAAAACATTTGTAAGCAAAGCTTCAAAGGAAAAATGTAGTCCAATAAAAACCAAGGGATGAAATAGAGGATTACACCTAGAGAAAAAGGGAGAAATGAAATGGGGCACATTACCTCTCCTAAAGAGGCATTAAAAAAAAAGGTGTGAAAAACTATTCAGGGTAGTGATGGGAAAATGCTTAAATCTTGCTCTCATTGTAACTGGTTCGTTGAGGGAATAACAACCACCCTCATTTGCATATAGAATTATACTATAGAGAAGTAGAAGGGGAATATGATCAGGGAAGGAGTAATAAGAAGGGAGGTGGAGTAAGGGGTGGTAATTAAACAAAACACTTGTGAGAAAGAACAGAATGAAAGGAAAGAGAGCAGGATATCAAATAGGGAAAATAAGATTGAGGGTAATGCACAGTTGGTAATCATAACTATGAATGTGAAAGGGATGAACTCATAAAACAGACAGACAGCAGAGTGAATTAAAAACAAGAATCCTACTATATGTCGTTTACAAGAAACACATTTGAGGCAGGGACACACACACAAAGTTAAGGTAAGAGGCTGGAGCAGAATTTATTGTGTATCATCTGAAATTTAAAAAGAAAAAAGCAGCAGTAGCAATCATGAACTCAAACAAAAGTAAAGCAAAAATAGAACTACTTAAAAGAGATAAGGAAGGAAATTATAACATGCTAAAAGGCACTGTAGACAATTAGTATCAATACAAAACATACATGCACCAAATAGTTCATGCCTCCAAATTGTTAAAGAGAAATTAAATGAGCTTCAAAAGGAAATAGACAATAAAACTATACTAGGGGACCTCAACGTCCCCTTTTTAGGTCTAGATAAATCAAACCAAAAAACAAACAAGAAAGAAGACAGTGAATGAAATTTTAGAAAAATTAGAACTAAAGATCTCTGAAGAAAACTGAATGGGAATATAAAAAGGACTAATCTTTTTAGAAGTACATGGCTCCTACACAAAAACTGACCACATATTAGGGCATAAAAACTTCACAACCAAATGAAGAAAAGTTTATTATTTAATAGACACATCCTTTTCCCATCAGGATGAAATAAAAATTATAATCAATAAGGGTCTATGGAAAATTAACTGCAACTAAGTAATCTAAATGTTAAAAAAGGGGTGGGTCAAAGAACAAATTATAAAAACAACTAATAATTTCATTAATGAGAATGACAATAAGGAAACAACATATAAAAATTTATGGGATACAGTCAAAGCAGTACTTAGGGGAAAATGTATATTTCTCAATGCTTACATCAATAAAAAGAGGAAAAAGAAGATCAGTGAACTGGTCATACAACTAACAAAACTAGAAAAAGAATAAATTTTAAATCATCATTTAGAAACTAAATTGGAAATCCTACAAATGAAAGGAGAAATTAATAAAACTGAAAGTAAGAGAACCATTGAACTAATAAATAAGACTAGCTGGTTTTATAAAAAACAAACAAATAAAATAGACAGAGCATTGGTTAATTTGACTACAAAAAAGAAAGGAGAAAATCAAATAATGAGTTTGAAAAACGAATAGGATGAACTCACCACTAATGAAGAGGAAATTAAAACAATTATTAAAAGCTATTTTGCCCAATTATATGCCAATAAATCTGACAATCTAAGTAAAATGGATGAGTATTTACAACAATGTTAATTGCTCAGTAGCAAAAGAGGAAATAGAATACTTTAATCCCGTCTAAGAAAAAGAAATTGAACAAACCATCAATGAATTCTCTAAGAAAAAATCCCTGGGGCCAGATGGATTCACAAGTGAATTTTATCAAACATTCAAAGAACAATTAATCCCAATACCATATAAATTATTTAGGAAAATTGGCAGAGAAGGAATCCTACCAAATTATTTTTATGACACAAATAGGGTACTGTTACCTAAACCAGGAAGAGCAAAACCAAAGAAAATTATAGGCCAATTTCATTAATGAATATAGATGCAACAATTTTAAATAAAACACTAGCAAGAAGACTATAGCAACATACCATAAGGATCATTCACTGTGATCAGGTAGGGTTTATACCAGGAATACAAGGCTAGTTTAATATTAGGAAAACTATCAGCATTACTGACCATTTTAATAACCAAACTAACAGAAATCACACAATTATTTCATTAGGTAGCAGAAAAATCCTTTGACAAAATACAATATCCATTCCTATTAAAAAACACTAGAAAGCATAGGAATAAATAGGCCATTCCTCAAAATAACAAGTAGTATCTACCCGGAAATATCAACTGCAATGGGGATAAGTTAGAAGCCTTCACAATATGATCAGGAGTGGACAAGGATGCCCATTATCACCACTATAATTTAATATTGTATTAGAAATGCTAGCTTTAGCAATAAGAAAAGAAAAAGAATTTAAAGGAATTAAAGTAGGCAATGAGGAAACTAAACTATTCTTTTTTGTGGATGATATGATGGTATACTTCAGAGAATCCTAGAGAATCAACTAAAAAAACTAGTTGAAATAATAACTTTAGTAAAGTTTCAGGATATAGAATAAATCCACAAAAATCATCACTAGAAAAAATAAGAAAATTCATCTGGAAAAACAAAAGGCCAATATCAAGAGAATTAGAGAAAAAAATGTTAAGGAATATGGCCTCACGGTACCAGAGTTCATAAAAGAGTATAATCCTATAAAACACATATAAATATGTCCTATAAAACAATAATCATCAAAACAGGCTAGTGCTTAAGTTTACATATTAATACATGTATAGCCCAGATCAAATTGCCTGCCAATTCTAGGAGATGGAGAGGAAAGGAGAGAGGAAGACAATTTGGATCATATAACTTTGGAAACCTTACGTATAAATGTGTTATTACATGTAATTGGTAAAATATACCATCTTTATAACAAAACAGGCTGGTACTGGCTAAGAAACAGAATGGTGGATCAATGGAATAGATAAAATACACAAGGGTAAATATGCCCTTAGTAACCTAGTGTTTTGGTAAATCCAAAGACTTCAGCTTTATGGATAAGAGCTCACTATTTAAAAAAAAAAAAAAACTCCTGGGAAAACTGGAAAACAGTATGGCAGAAAATAGGTAAACATCTTATATTGATCCTATCCCAATATAAGGTCAAAATAGGAATATGATTTTGGATATAAAGAATGATACCATAAGTAAATCAGGAGAACATAGAATAGTTTACCAGGCAGATCTTTGAAAAGGAGAAGAATTTATGAACATTTAAGATAGTTTCCAATTCTTTGCTGTCATAAAAAGGGCCACTATAAATACTTCATTCATATAGTTCATTTTTCATTTCCTTGGTTTTTCTCTACCCCCCCTCATATTACTTGATTTTACCAGTCATGTGCTTCCAATAAATGTTAGCTCTTGATTATTCATTTATTTTTGCACCTTTGTATATTATTTTTACTATATTTATTCTAGTTTTTATCTCAAAGACTTATTAAAGTACTAAATTAAGTTACTCGATATTATTATTAAATATTTTTGAGCTAGCAGTACTAAGTCATTTCACTGTAGAATATTGGGAAGGAAATTTAATAGAAGTAAGGACCTCTACAGCTCATCTGGTTCATTTAACATAGTTTTCCCCTTTATGCTATTGTGCCAAATATTAAAATAACTACACATTTGCATATTTATATTAAATTTTCTTCAGTATTATTACTTCAACACTTCAAGAATCTTTTATTTTATCAAGGTATTGGATATTCTCTATAGTGCTCCAGGTCTCCATAAGTTGCTGTGACCAAGCAAACTCATCCCTTGGTGACCAAACTTTTGGCAAGAAACACCTCCAAAGTTTTAAAAAAACAAATTATGTGGGAATTATTACATTAAATACTCAGTTAATTCCCCCATTAGAGAAGGCATCGTTTGACAAAAAGATATATGCATACATAAAACTATATCTTACTTATTTCTAATTATAATTTCCTTTTCTAGAGGTAGAGATATACAAGTCATTCTTCAAATAACATTTCTGTGGCTGTATATAATATTTTCTTGGTTCTGCTTGTTTCACTTTTTTAAAATCCTTACCTTCCATCTTAGAATCAATTCTCTGTATTGGTTCTAAGGTAGGAGATATGTTAGGGTTAGGCAATGAGGGTTAAATGACTTATCCAGGGCCACATAGGTAGGAAGTGTCTTGAAGACCAGATTTGTACCCAGGACCTCCTATCTCCAGGCTGGGCTCTCTATATTCACCAAGCCACCTAGCTGCTCCCTTGATTGATTCTTCAGAATTTCATGTTGATTTTTCTATGTTCTTTTTTTTATTTACTTCTTCATCATTTCTTATGGCACAGCAGTATTCCATCACAATCATATGCTACTGCTTATTCAACCATTCCCCAATTATTGGCCATCCCTTCAATTTCTAGTTCTTTTCCACCACAAAGAGAACTGCTATAAATATTTTAGAACATATAGGTTCCTTTCATTTTTTTCCCTAATACCTTAGAAAATAAACCTAATAGTGGTATTGCTGTATCAAAAGTTATACAGTTTTATAACTCTTTGGGAATAATTACAGATTGTTCTCTAATTGGTTGAATTAGTTCACAGTTCCACCAACAGTATATTAGTGTCCTTGCTTTTCCACATCTCCTTCAACATTTCTCATTTTGCCCTTTTATGATTTTAGTCAATCTGATAGGTGTGAGCTGATATATTTCAGAATTGTTTTGATTTGCATTTCTCTGATCAATAATGATGTAGAGCATTTTATATAGTCATATGTTGTTTTTATTTCTCCATTCAAAAACTCTGTTCCAAACAAGATAGAGAACATTACGAGATACAAATAATTTTGATTTTATTAAATTAAAAAGGTTTTGTACAAACAAAAGCAATGCAACCAAGATTAGAAGGAAACCAACAAACCGGGGAAAAAATTTATAACAAATTTCTCTGATAAAGGTCTAATTGCTCAAATATATAAAGAACTAAGTTAAATGTATAAGAACCTAAGTCATTCCCCAATTGATAAATGGTCAAGGGATATGAATAAACAGTTTTCAGATGAAGAAATCAAAGTTATCAATAATCATCTGAAAAAAATGTTCTAAATCCATCTTGATCAGAGAAATGCAAATCAAAATAACTCTGAGGTTCCACCTTACACATAGCATATTGGCCAATATGACAGCAAAGGAAAATAATAAAAGTTGGAGATGTGGCAAAATTGGGACACCAATGCACTGTTGGTGGAATTGTGAATTGGTCCAACCATTTTGGAGGGCAATATGGAATTATGTACAAAGGGCTTTAAAAGAATGCATGCCTTTTGATCCAGCAATACCATTACTAGGTCTATATCCCAAAGAGATAAAAATAAACAGGAAAGGACCTGGTTTATACAAAAATATTTATAGCTGAGCTTTTAGTGGTGGCAAAGAACTGGAAACTGAGGGGATGTTCCTCGATTGGGGAATGGTTGAACAAATTGTGGTATATGACAGTGATTGAATACTATTGTGCTATAAGTAATGATGAACAGGATGATTTCAGAGAGAACTGGAAGGACCTACATGAAATAATGTAGAAGGAAATAAGGAAAACTGGGAGAACATTATACACAGTAACTGAGTTAAAAACTCTAGCCACCAGAGAGAATATCATCCCACCTCCCTGAGTGGGGAGGGGAGATTAGTTACTTACACATGACAATAAGTAACAAATCAAGAACAAGGGACTGCCCTTTGGGCAGTCCAAAACAGTGTTGAGACTGTCATTTGTCCACTTGAAATTAGAGGTGCATGCAGGAAATGACAAAAGCGGCTGGTAACTTCCTGTGAGGAGTTGGCACATTGAATTTGGTGTAGAAGGATCTCTGGTGAGACCTCAGGCAGCTTCCCTCTGAATTGTCACCTGGGTAAGTTAGGCTGACTTCCCTTCACCTCTCTTGGCATTCTAGAATATCTACCCTCAAGGAGTCTTCTCTGCCTCTCTAATTGTCAAGGCCTTGCAGCTAGTAACCTTGTTTAATTTAGCTCTAAATCCTCCTCCGAGGTCCAGCCAGAGTTTCTCTCTCTCTCTATCTCTCTAACTTCAACCTTCCTAACTGTAAATAAACTAACATAAAAGCCATCCTGACTTTGGTCTATTTTTAATTATGGAATCAATCTAAATCTGATTGATTCCTGGTGACCACACCTTAAATATATGCGTGTGTGTGTGTGTGTGTGTGTGTGTGCATATATATATATATAAAATTTCCCTTCTTACAATAATGATCTAGGACAATTCTGAGGGATTTATGAAAAAGAATGCTATCCATATCTAGAGAAAGAACTGCTAAAGTGGAAATGCAAATGAAAACATGATATATCACATGTTTATCTGGGTATATGATTTGGGGTTTTGGTTTTATAAGATTACTCTCATAAAAATGAGTAATATAGAAATAGGTTTTGAGTGATAATATATGTATAATCCAGTGGAATTGCCTGTCAACTCTGGGAGTGGGGAGAAAAGAGAGGAGGGAAACAACATGAATCACGTAACCTTGGAAAACTTATGTGTAAATTTGTTATTGGAATAAAATAAAGATTACATTTTTTTTTTAATTTTAAACCCTTAACTTCTGTGTATTGACCTATAGGTGGAAGATTGGTAAGGGTAGGCAATGGGGGTCAAGTGACTTGCCCAGGGTCACACAGCTGGGAAGTGTCTGAGGCCGGATTTGAACCCAGGACCTCCCGTCCCTAGGCTTGGCTCTCAATCCACTGAGCTACCCAGCTGCCCCCTTAAAGATTACATTTTTAAATATTTTTTAAAATTAAAAAAAATCTGTTCACATCTTTTGATTAATTTTTCAACATTTTTTACCTTTAACTAAGTTGGTCTTTGGATGAAAGAGAGAAATCCATTTCTATACCCATTAAAAGGTTGTTTGTTTTTTTTAAAACCCTTACCCCTTCCATCTTAGAATTAATACTGTGTATTGGTTCTAAGGCAGAAGAGCAGTAAGGGCTAAGCAAGGGGGATTAAGTGACTTGCCCAGAGTCACACAGCTAGGAAGTGTCTGAGGCCAGATTTGAACCTAGGACCTCCTGTCTCTAGGCCTGGCTCTCAATTCACTGAGTTACCCAGCTGCCCAAAAAAGTTTTTTCAACATGGGAGGACTTGCTAGTGTTTGTGTTCATGAATTAATATGTGATGGCATCTTTGTCTCTCCGGTGCCCTTCACACAAGTATGTGGTTTAAGTACCCAGGAAGTCTAATATCCTTAGGCTTAGATACTTATGTCCAATGAAGTAGGATATAGAGAAATCATACTAAAAACTATCTACTTCAAAAAATTAGACTCAAGACTACTGGTGAATTTTGTGGTACAAAAACAAAGATAAAGATATGTAACACAAACAGCAATTATAACATTACAAAATGTCAAAGTGCAACAAAAGTATAACTAACCCAGTAAGTTACCTAGTTAACTAGGAAGAGTCTTCAGCACAGATGATTCTGACATCGTATAACTGAGCAAAACTAGATTTCATGACAAACAGAAAGAGATGTTAGAAACGCTGCATTCAAAATCAATTCCTTCTCTTTTAGTAACAGAAATTTCTGGTACTGGCATTGAAGTAATTTCTGGCAAAAGATTAATAAATGTTTATTGAATCAAGCTGAAATTGAATGTCTTTAACTGTGTACCACCTTAACTGGGGACCATTTTTGCCTAGTCTTTAAAAATACTATACCATAATAAAAACATCATGTCACTGTGACTGTACATCTTTAACAAGTACTACAAAAGAGAAATTCTAAAATGGTCAGAAGAAGGAAAGAAAGGGACATGGAGACAGGAAGAAGTTCAAAGTAGGCCTAGGGTGAGGGCAGCTGGGTGGCTCAGTGGATTGAAAGCCAAGCCTAGAGATGGGAGAGGTCCTAGGTTCAAATCTGGTCTCAGACACTTCTCCTTGCTGTGTGACCCTGGGAAAGTCACTTGACCCCCATTGCCTAACCCTGACCACTCTTCTGCCTTGGAACCAATATAGAGTATTGATTCCAAGATGGAAGACAAGGGTTTGAAAAAAAAAAGTAAGCCTAAGGTGAAAAGCACTTCAATAATAGCAAATGAATGAAAAACATGACAATTGTGAAAGTAGTGGTGATGGGCCAGAATTCCTGCAATGGTTAAAGAAAGGTTCAGAAGAAGACTGTTCTGATACAAGAAGATTTTAAAAAGCATTATTCAGTGATTGACTAAAGATCATTATCTTCCAACCAATCATTTGAAAGATGGAAAAATACATACAAATTTAGGAAAAATACTTAAAACTTATAAATAAAATTTGTCAGATTCCTAATGCTTAAAGAGTCATATGGCCCATATCTCATACACCTTTCAAATTCTATTATTTTTCATAAGATCCAGCTCTAGGCCTAGAGATGGTAGGTCCTGCATTCAAATCTGGCCTCAGACACTTCCTAGCTATGTGATCCTGGGCAAGTCACTTAACTCCAATTGCCTATCCCTTACTGCTTTTCCACCTTAGAACTGATACTTGGTATCAATTATAAGACAGAAAATAAGAATTTTTTTTTAGTTTGCTTTTCAGCCAACTACACCAATCTTTTCCTCTTTCATCCTCATTTCATTTATTAAATGTAAAAATAATTCTGACACTTAATCAACCGTTCAATGCATTTAATACATTTCATGTGTGTACATGAAATCAAACTAAATTCTTGAGAAAAATAATGACTACCAGACCCAGAGTTTTAAAGTGTACAATGCACTTTCTTCCCAACAACTCTTTATTTTACAGTTATTCTACATGATGCCATGATAAAATACATAAAACAATGGCTTTTTTATACTATTTGCCTGCCCAAGAACTGGAATGGCTCTCTTCTACTAAAAGCACTAGTGCTCAAACTTCTCTGACTATATAATCCTTTAAGAAAAAAAATTTTTGAATATGTACACCCAGTTTCTGTCTATTTCTATATCTGATCTACCATCCTAATAATTGTGCACAATAAAAAGGTTATGCAAAAATTAGACGTTTAGAAAAGATGAGATAAAGACAAAATTATATTGGATTCTAGAGTCAATAGAGAGCCACTGGTGTTGGTGAATAGGGGAGTAACATCATCAGACTGAGCTTGAGGAAAATCACTTTGAAAACTGTGAAAGAATGATTGGAGAGAGCAGAGACTTGAGGCAGAGAGACAAATTATGAGGTTACTATAATAGTTTAAGGAAAAATTAATGAGAGTCTGAACTTGGGCAATTGTTATATGAATATTTAAAGATGGAATTTATATGAGAGACATTTTAGAGATAGAAATGGGCAGATTTCTCAATTGATTGAATATGTGCATTGAGTAGGAGTGAGGAGTCAAAGATGACACCAAGAATGTGAACCTGGGCAATAGAAAAGATGGTGGTGTCCTCAATAGAAATAGGCATTTATTGCCAATGGAACAGGCACTCCAAAGAGCACAATGAAAGAAATAGGTAGCTTTAGAATGTGGCATTGGTGGAGATAGGTTTAGAAGACAAAGAATGAAGTTTAAAGATGATCACCAAAGGTTCAAGAATCACTAGGATAAGGAAGGACCAGGGAGGAGTTTATTAATCACTGTGGAAAGAGTTCAGGTAGATTTTCTTTGTCAATAGAGTTTTGGCTACAGGAAGGAGACCTCTCAGGGCCATAGGCAATTCAGAAAAGAGAACAAGTACTTGAAAGTTTTTATTGTAAATTTATTTGTTTTGTTAAATCCAATTATATATTTTTTTCTTAGACCATTACCTTCTGTCTTAATTTAAATTCTAAAACAGAAGAGTGGTAAGGGTTAGACAATTGGGGTTAAGTGACTTGACCAGGGTCACATAGCTAGGAAGTGTCTTGAGGCCAGATTTGCCCCCAGGTGTTCTCAACTCCAGGGCTGGTATTTTATCCACTGTGCTACCTAGCTGCCCCAAATAGTTGAAGCTGAAGGAAAACTGCTTCCCCTCTCTCCAAGGCAGGAGACAAGTCTGGAGACTTGATGGAATGGCCTTTCTCTTCTTCCTTGTAAGGGAGAGATCTGGTGCTTGGTGGAACAATGTTTCTCTTCTTCTAGCAGGAGGCTGGAGACCAAATAGGAGAGGGGTTCAATGGAATGGTAATTCTCCTTTTCCTATGGGAGGCTAGAGACCAGGCAGGAGATGAGGCAGAATGGTGGTTTCCTCTTCTCTCACCACAAAGACATGTAACTGGCTAATCATTCAGTCAACAAGCAGGGTTTCGTCAGCACAGATCGTGCACCGACCACATCGTCACCCTAAGAATCATCATCGAACAGTCCATCGAATGGCAGTCCCCCCTCTACATGACTTTCGTGGATTTCGAGAAGGCATTTGACAGCGTAGACAGGAACATCATCTGGAGATTGATGCAGCATTACGGGATTCCCCCGAAGCTCATCAACATCATCCAGCGGTTATATGAAGACTTTACCTGCCAGGTCATCCATAATGGGAAACTGACGGCTCCCTTCACAGTGAAGACCGGAGTGAAGCAAGGCTGCATGTTTTCGCCCCTTATCTTCTTGATGGTCATAGATTGGACCATGAGAAGAATTACCAAGGACAACAATACGGGCATTCAATGGACTCATACCAAACAGCTTGAGGACCTTGACTTCGCGGATGACATCTGTCTCCTTTCTCACAAGCAGCAGGATGCGCAAGCCAAACTTGCACGTCTCTCTGAAGAAGTGGAGAAGACTGGTCTGAAGATCAACAAGAAGAAGACCAGGTGATCACAGTCAACAGCAGACAGGACCTGCCAATCCAACTACAGGGAGAAAACATCAAGGAGACGGACCACTTCACCTATTTGGGTAGCATAGTCAGTAAGGATGGCGGGGTAGATGAGGACATCAGAAACCGAATCAACAAAGCCAGACAGGCATTTAACACCCTGTGGTCTGTCTGGATCTCCAAAGCACTGTCTCTCGTCACTAAGCTCCGAATCTTCAATACCAATGTAAAGGCCGTCCTCCTATATGGATCAGAAAGCTGGAGAGTGACGAGCTCTAACACCAATAAACTCCAGGTCTTTGTTAATAGATGTCTACACTACATCTTGAACATCAGATGGCCTGAAAAGATCTCCAATGCTAGTCTCTGGGAAAGAACAATCCAGTATCCCATTAGTCAGGACATAAAGAAACGTAAGTGGAGATGGATAGGACATACGCTACGAAAACTGGAAGACAACGTAGCCAGACAAGCATTGTGCTGGAACCCTTCAGAGAGGAGGAAAGTCGGAAGACCAAAACAGACCTGGCGAAGATCTGCCGAAAATGAAACAAAAACAGTCGGAATGACATGGGCCCAGCTGGGAGAAGTTGCCCGCTGGCATGAGATGGTTGTGGCCCTATGCTCCTAAGGAGTCAACAGGAATAATAATAAATAATAATAAAATGTGCCAGACATTATATACTGGGAGAAAATACAAATACAAGCAAAAAGAAAGACAGTTCCTTCCCTCAAGAAGCTTAAATTATAATGGAGAAGAAAACATAAAAGGAAGCTGAAATGGGAGAAAGAAAAGGTATAGGATAGAGAAGTCCAGAGGAATACAGTCTCATGGAAAATAAAAAGATGCCCTTCCTGGGTGCCTTCTTTAATTGCAGGTTCTAGGAGAAGTCCTTTAACCTCAAATCACAAAGAAGGATTCCAGTGATGAAGTAATCTTTCAGGATAAAATGATTTCTGGGGAATGACAGATAATTCAAGAAGAGTGAAAGTTGGCAGGAAATGAAGTAATAACTGGCCTGGTTTCTCTTCTTAAATGGATATTCTCTAAGGAGACCTCCACCCTCCAAACAAAAGGAGATACTCCAGACTGAGCTTACTGCTAGGGATAAAATACAACCAAAAAAGAAAGAGAGGTCTTGCCCTTGAGGGGCTTAAATTCTAATGGGGGAAGATAATATAATTCATAAAAGGGAGCTTAAAAAACAAGGGGAGGTTCCGATAAAGAAATCAAAACTATCAATAAGCACATGAGAAAGTGTTCTAAATCTCTAATAATTAGAGAAATGCAAATCAAAACAACTCTGAGGTATCACCTGACAGCTAGCAGAATGGCTAAAATGAAAGAAGGGGAGAGTAATGAATGTTGGAGGAGATGTGGCCAAATTGGAATATTAGCATTGCTGGTGGAGTTGTGAACTGATCCAACCATTCTGGATGGCAATTTGGAACTATGCTCAAAGGGCTATAAAAGAATGCCTGCCTTTTGATCCAGCCATACCATTGTTGGGATTGTACCCCAAAGAGATCATAGATAAACAGACTTGCATGAAAATATTTATAGCCGTGCTTTTTGTGGTGGCAAAAAACTGAAAAATGAGGGCATGCCCTTCAATTGGGGAATGGCTGAACAAATTGTGGTATATGCTGGTGATGGAATACTATTGTGCTCAAAGGAATAATAAACTGGAGAAATTCCATGTGAACTGGAAAGACCTCCAGGAATTGATGCAGAGTGAAAGGAGCAGAGCCAGAAGAACATTGTACACAGAGACTGATATACTGTGGTAAAAGAGAATGTAATAGACTTCTGTACTAGCAGCAATGCAATGACCCAGGACAATTCTGAGGGGGACTTATGGTAAAGAATGCTACCCACATTCAGAGGAAGAACTGCAGGAGAGGAAACACAGAAGAAAATCAACTGCTTGAATACATGGGTTGATGAGGACATGATTGGGGATCGAAACTACCACACCAATGCAACTATCAACAATTTGGAAATAGGTCTTGATTAATGACACATGTTAAAACCAGTGGAAATGCATATCGGCCAGGGGAGTGAGGGAGATCAGGGGGTGAAGGGGAAAGTAAGAGCATAAATCATGTAACCATGTTAACTTTTCTAAAATATAAATATTAATAAATGATTAAAAAAAAAACAAGGGGAGGAAGCCTCACAGTCTAGAGATGCTCAAAAGAGAGCTAGAAATGGCATTTAAAAGAACAAGAACAGAAAGACAAGAAAAGCATCCAGAACAGAACAAATACATAATAAAGAGGTCTAAAGTAAACGTAAAACAATTGTGAAGGTGATGAGAGATGTTTATAAAAGATATCTGAAGTCAGGAAAGATTCAAAGCCATGGAAAAGCTCTGGGACTTTATTAATGACTTCAAAAGACCTGCCAGTGAGGAAATCCTCCTACAAATGCAAATCAATAACTGCTTGGCAACTTAAAAGTCTTAGAGAATTCTCTGGGGCGCTTAAATATTAAATGAATTATTCAGGATCATACAGTCATTATGCATCAGAGGTAGAATTTGAACCCAAGTAATTCCTAACTTCATGGCTAGCTTTTTTCTTTCTTTCTTTTTTTCTTTTTTTCTTTTTTTCTTTCTTTCTTTCTTTCTTTCTTTCTTTCTTTCTTTCTTCCTTTCTTTCTTTCTTTCTTTCTTTCTTTTTTAAACTCTTACCTTTCATCTGGGAATTAATACTGTGTATTGGTTCCATGAAAAACGACATGTTACGGGCTAGGCAATGGAGATTAAGTGACTTGTCCAAGGTCACATAGCTAGAACGTGTCAGTGGTCACATTTGAACCCAAGACCTCCCATCTCTAGGCCTGACTCTCAATCCACTAAGCCACCTAGCTAATCCCTTAACTTTCTATTCACTATGCTATACTACCATATAGATTTATTTCTTATTTGGAGCATTCTAGAATTTCTTGCTGTTGCTTATAATCTCTGAGGAATTCACAGGATTCTTCTGTCTTTCACTAGATAATACTGGTTCATTTCCCTTCATATTACTATATTTGTTTAAAGTGTGTTGATTTCCTTTATGATTATTTTTTCATTCTTCTCACTATTTTTATGAACTCCTTTGCTTTATCTGTTGATGGGCCTATTTTTTGTCAACTTGTAAAATAGTTAACTCTCTTGACTTGTGCCTCAGTTTTTCTCTTCTGTTCCTCATTACTCATCTGTGGGAATCCTCACTCTTTAGGACCTGACATCTACCCTTTGTTCCATAAACCCCTAAAATGGGGAAACCTCAGTTTCCTCATACTAGGGTAAAATGGGAAAAGGGATGGGCCCAGGCCCCTGACCTGAGTAATCTCTAGGGAGAAGAGAATTCAACCCAGATAGACTTCTAGTTTCCTTTCTATTGGGCCAGGAACTGTTCTTACTCTCACCTATGGTTTTGAGCACACCACCTAGTACGTTTTCTGCCCTCCCCAATGCTTCCATTTTCCTTTTCTAATTTCCTTCAAGTAGTTGGACAGAATTGGTGTCTGAAACTTCCTGCATGTTAGAGAGAGGAGGGTGGTTTTAATTAGAGTCATTGTCACACAAGAACACTTCTACAGCTGGACAAGCTTACTTGTTAAACTCAAGAGAGACACATGGAGTCCTTTAAGCACAGGGATATTGAATGTGTCTCAAAGTCTTTGTTCTTATCATTAAAATGAAAATGTTATAAAATACAAATGAAAAATTCAAATTAATCTTTCATGACTAGAGTAACTTGGGTGGTTCCTTGGAATTTAATTGGGGAAGGGAAAGGGGGTGTTAAAAATGCTACAATTTTGAAAATGTGGAGCAGAAGAAAATAGTAAAGGAACACTACTTGATGGAGTACTGAGCTCCCATTTCCCCATTCTCAAAAATCAACGAAAAAATATTTATTCATTACCTACTATGTGCTCAGAACTATGCTGAGTATCAGGGAGAAATCGATGATTGTTCCTGACTTCTCATCTTACTAAAGAAATGGAAATGGACGAGAAATATAAAATGATGTGTAACTAAGTAACAGATTGTGTAGCATTCAAAGAAAGGATAAATCAAAGTAAATTAGAATGACTAAGGCAAACTCTGTAGAAGGGTTAGGATTTAGAAATTAAATGATGTGACACTTCTCCCCACCTTTCCTTCAAGATGACAGTGAGAAAAGAAGAAATAAAACCTAACCTGAATTAAGATTTGTATGCATTTCCAAGTCAAGGTAGGAATCTAGAGGGCACAGGGACCTATTCTACCTTTATAAAATTGCTTTTTAAACTCTTTACTAAAATCTAGTTGGCACAAAAGTATTCAAGCAGCAACTTTCAAACAAGGAATTCTGTACATTTGATCTCTAATCACAATGAAATTATGCAAATGAATCAAGATTTTTCCATTAATATCTCTCATGATGGTCCAATGTGTCTCCTTTGTCCACTCCTATGTCTCTCTTTAGTCAAGTTGCAGAAAGGATATGAGTTTAATTTTGTCACATTTTATATAATTCAAAACTATACATTTTTGAAGTCATCAGCTCAGAACACTTAGTGTACCTATCTTTAACTTGTTCAAAATGGAAGGGTATCAGGTGTGGGAAAATACCCAATAAAAATTATCTGTTGATCCTCAAAAACAAGTTTTTGGATCAATTTTTAAAAAAGAGTTTAATGTACTTGCTCCAGTAGCACATATACTAAAACTGGAATGACAAAGAGAAGATTAGCATAGCCCCTAAATGTAAAGATGGCATGCAAATTCATGAAGCATTCCATATCTTTGTGATGAGAAAGTACATGTGATTTTTCACTTAAGATTATTTCAGTTTTTATATTGGAGTTTGGTTTTTATATGATTATTCTCTTACAAAAATGAATATCATGGAAATATGTTCTGCATGATGATACATGTATAACCCAGGTTGAATTGCTGGCCAGCTCTGGGATTGAGGAGGAAATATGGGAGGGAGACAATTTGGATCATATAACTTTGTAAAACATGTGAAAATTTATTATTACATATAATAAGTAAAATAAAATATCTTTATAATATAAAATTTTTTAAAGGATTTAATGCCTACAACTTAATTTTTTAAAATTATAGTGGCATATAAAGTAGCAATAAATTATTGGCAATACATATTAGCACAAATATTATAAATGGCACATAAATTACAAACATATTATTAGAAATAAATATTTATTAGTAATAAGCTAGACAATGATAACCACCTAAAGCAAATTTACACCCTCAATATTGCTTTCTCTTGTCTTCTACAATCTTCTTCCGTAATTTGAAATATCTAGGGGCATTGGGAGTAACTATAAAAGGAAAGAGCTTAGGTGAAGGACTTAATTATTACTTGTTTTTCTTTTTTAAACAAATTTAATCATGAAAATATCAACAAATGTGAACATTTCAACATACAAAGAACAGAAGAAAATTTTGTATGAAACTGTAAGCTTTTTACATAGTTTCTTTTTTTAAAAAGGGAGTACGTTAAATTTTATACAGTAGTAACAAAACTATCCTGCTTGATTATGTATTACTGGTTCTATGTATTTTGTAATGTTTCACCCATTCTCTTTTCTTTTTCTTTTTACTTGTTGCGTCTCTATCACTATCTACAAACTCTGTTTCCTACCCCGGTGAAAAGGGAATTCTTGGTTCTCTTTGAGTTCACATTTGTGAAAAGAGAATTCTTTGTTCTCTTTACCTAGTTGGAGTTAAAACTTTGACAAATAACTTAAGTACCCCTACTTAGTACCTCACTAGATTGTGAGGACAAGATTAGCTCTCTTTTGTCTACCTTTTGATTGAATCAACACAAGCTTGAACTAGGTGAGTTCATACCTTACTTGATGCTAGATAAGAAACCAGCAATATACTTGGAGAGCTCCACCTTTTTCCCCAAATTCAAACAGCCAGAAACTTAAGAGTTCACACATTCAGAAAGTTGTGAATCCAAAGGTGACAACTCAGACAATTTGGAAACTGCGATTGACTCCCATGAAAAGGGGCAGAGACAGGAAACCACCATAAAAACCATAAAGACCCCTGAGCAGGGAGTCTGGTGAAGGAGTCTGGTGAAGGAGGCTAGTAGAGAGTGAACTCCAAGAAGGAGAGAGTGAACTCCAAGAAGAGAGTCACTCCAAGAAGGAAGTTGGCTTCAAGAAGAAGGTCGGCTCAAAGAAGAAAGTCAGTCTCAGGAATCACCTTCAGCTCTAGTCATTGTCTCGGGTGAGTGGATAGCTGGTTTTCCCCCTTCCTATCTTCTAGAGATAGTTTCATTCTGATTAAAGGTTAACAAGTCCTTGCTGAGCCAAATGCTGGAACAATATTTAGTTAGATAGGTTAATATCTTTTCTACCCTTTTGTATTTCTCTACTTTATAAATAAAAGATTTATGATTTTCATACATTTAGCCAAACCATTAATTTTAACACTTATACCCCAAATGGAAGCCTTCCATTGTAGCAGATTTAGGATTTACTTTTCTGCAGGAAAATAATGTCTACGTAACAGTATGAATGATTAGAAGAGACAGCACACAACAAATTCTCCAAGTTAACAGATGATACTAAATCTTCCAAGTAGGGAAATACCAGGCTGAAAGAATAAACTTCAGGAATATGTCACAAAGTGGCATAAAATGTCCTAAAAGTGGAAGATATAATCAAGGCAAGAATTACCTTGGGGAAAAAATAATTTAAATTCTACTTCTAGGATAATAAGAATCAAAGCTATCAGCTATGGACTCAAGAAAACAATCATAGAATCACCACTTCCTGGAAACAGCACCTGTTTTTTATATATGGATAAATAAGAAAGATAAGTAGTCTGTACTCTCTATAAGGAAGAAGATTAAGTAGAATATAAGTCACATCCACAAAATCATGAATGGTATGGAGAGGATGAATACGGACTTATTAATTAAATTCCAGAACACTACAATCAAGGTTCCCTCTTAAACCTTAGAAGAGGTAGCTTTAAGGAAAACAAAATGAACCATTGCTTTATATCAGTGATTCCCAAAGTGGGCGCTACCACCCCCTGGTGGGTGCTGCAGCGATCCAGGGAGGCGGTGATGGCCACAGGTGCATTTATCTTTACTATTAATTGCTATTAAATTTTTTTAAAAATTGATTTCCAGGGGGCTAAGTAATATTTTTTTCTGGAAAGGGGGTGGTAGGCCAAAAAAAGTTTGGGAACCACTGCTTTATATGGAGAGTAATAAACATAAAGAAACCATTTCCTTGAGAAGTTGGACAAAATGAAAATTACCTAGATTAATCTTCAGTTTTGAAAAATTCATGGATAACAAATCTACAATAGTTCATTAAGGGGAAGTAACCTTTGGGAATTAATGTCATGGGTGGCAATTACTATACTTTCTCACAAAGTGTCCCTTGGTGCCAGCATCAGAGTCAGACCCCTGGGCAGGATTTACTCTAATCAAGTAAGGAACTTCTTATATCAGGGGAAAGGCAGCAGTCATACTTTGAAGCAGCAACTGGAGACTTCAAGCCAGGAAGACAGAACAGGTACTGTTGTTCTCCTGTAAGAGTAACCTGTGTTCCCACCTCTTAGCTTGTGCTCTGTAGTCCACAAGGCAAAAATAAAACCTAGGACCAGTATTTCAGGGGGTAAAAATACCCTGAAACCAAAGCAATATCATTTTCTCCTCCATAGTTTATGGAAGAAAATATGGTCTTTTCCTGAATTTTTATCTACCAAATTATTTCCCAATTATCTCCATTGTGATAAGTGAAGAGGAAATTATGCTTTCAGATTTGGCAATCTAGTCTAATTTGTTAATTTGCTGATGGTAACAAAATATTTTTATCTTGTCTGAGAATTGCAAAAAAAGAGAAGGCTTGAAGGAGTTGTAATGTAAGCCAATATTGGGAATAACCACAGACCCACTGAAGTAACAAAATCTTCATTACTCTAAGCCTGCAGGAGTCAAAAGAGATATCCTCCTAAATCAAAACCTTTAATACTCTTCTCAAGTCAGGGAACATATGGACCATATCAGTATCAATTCTGCTTAAGTCACTTTACTAAGAAGTCAATTCTGCGAACAAACAGCATGAAATGGGGAATTTGGAGGACAGAATAGAAAAGTTAGACAGTTCTCCAGTTACTCCTTAGGTGAGTCATCAAGGTATGCTGCATGATCTTAAATGCAATGAAGCCATGAATTTGAAATAACTGGGGCCTATCAGAATTTATGAAAAGTCTAACCTATAATTTTCAAATATATTAAGTTTTTTTACACTAAGTATCAGAAGACTAAAGAAATGTTATGTCCTTGAGGAATTTGCCCTAATGAATACAAATTCTGATTACTATTATAACCATCAGTAATAATAAATGACTACAATTTTACATTTGTATAGTGTCTCTCTCTCAAATGGGTATTTCTAAAATGAATGTGTTTTATATTACCATTTTCTTACCTACTGGCAATCCTATTTGTGCTATCAATTAACTTAACAAGCTCTTTATCCTAACTAGTGTAAAAAGTAAACTTCAGCTTAGTACTCCAAAATCACTAAAAACCACAGAATTGAGAGAATGAGTTGAGATTGAATGAATTAACTTTGTACTATGAATCTCCAAACATGAGACATGACAATGCTCAAATTTAATATTAAAAATTCCTATAATTTTGCAAAACATCCACAACATTTTCTCCAAGTAGTGAAGGTAATAAAAGGTTGAATTTAAATACTGAAGGGTCTTGGTAATTAAATCCCAGTAGATTTCATTACCATAGATACATTATGCCATATTTAACAAATGCCTCTGGAAACTGAGAAATTAAAGTTTCGTTTTTCTAGGTCAACAAAATTGGCAACAATAAATTAGATCCAAAAAAATGGTAAAAAAGAAACAGAAGCTTCATTGCCTTCTCCTAATGACATGGGCAGCAGTAAAATTAGAGGGGCGGAACACATGAACTCATGCCTCTCATATTAAACCCTTTAACTACCCCCCAGAAACAGGTGGTGAAGGGGGAACAGACATCACTTATTCTTGTGAGCCGCTGAAGGACCTCAAATTCCTCTTCTGCCATAAGAGCAAGCCTAAGGAGGCTCCGGAATAAGTAGACCTCACTTCTTCCTGGTTCTCTTAGATCTATTACTCCTTTTCTTACATTTTCTGTCCTTTTTTTTTCTGTTTCTTTAAATATTGCCAGTTGGACAGAAAATCCTCTGATTTAAACCTTGCAATTTTTTTAACGTTGTCACTTCTCTAGTTGCTTTTAGGGCGAAAGCTCTCACTGGAGTCACTGAAGATGCCACTACCGGCCTGGATCTCTGGACATTTCCTAAAGTCAACACTTCTCTCTCAGGGACAGCACTACAACCATTCTCAGCTCTGAAGAAGCTACAGAAGATTGAGACCTTCGTCCCTTTTCCCTTAGATATCTGGAGAGGGGGGAGGTGACATAGGCTTGTGCAGAGATGGCAGGGACCCTGTACCCCTAACTCAGGAGGCTGTGAACAGGTAAATTCCCTTCCCCCTTCCTGGCCTTGTGAGTCCCTGAGGCAAAGACCATTATCTTTGTGATAGACAAAGAGATACACCTTCAGACCACACCTTGATAGCTTAAGCCCAGAGGATCTCAGGCAGATCCCCCATCCACCAAAGGCTGGAGTGCAAGAATTCACATCTACACTACAGTAAAGAATATAAAAACCCCTGAACTGGAGCACTCGGGGAGCAGCGACCATAGTTGCTCCACTCATGCTGCCGTGCCATGTCTTGGAGGGCAACCCCCACCCCAGGGTTGTTCCACTCATGCAGTCTTGCTGGCCATTAATCCTATCTTACTAATAAATCTTTCTTTTTACTTTTAAGCTAAGTTTGGAGTCCCCTCATTCTTGAGAAAGGTTTCCTTCCCGCACCCAGGGATTCACCAATTTGCACCCCCATAACACTAGGTCTCATTTATGCATATTTATACTACTAATGAATAGAAGGTTCACACTATCATCACACTGGGCACAAAGCAGACATGACCTCTATCTTCTAGAAGCCTTAAAATACAAAATGGATCATTGGCTTTAAAGACTCAACAAAGTAGACAATTGTATGTAAGAATAAATTGAGGCATGAGAGAAAACAAATTCATGCTAAGAGCTGGTAAATGTGTTAAATGAAGAGGAATGTAAGACTTAAGGAAAGTGGAGCAGGGATGGAAAATAACTGCTTAGTTAGGAAAGCCTGGAGGGTGAAGGAACCATGGAGATTAGAGCTTCAAATGCAATCTCTACCTCTTAGATTATCTTGGTTCTTTTAAGGCTCAGTTCAAGTACAACCTACATAAGGACTATCTTAATCTCCCACCTGCTAGAGTCTTTCCTGTAAAATCATTTTGTATCAATTGTGTTTATGTCATACATATAGCATCCCTGGCTACATTGTAAACTTCTCAAGGGCAAGAACTATTTTACTTTTGCCTTTGGATTCCAAGTGCTTGGGATATAGTTGACACTTAACAAATACTGAAAAAAGATCTGGGTTGAAATTCAAGCTTTGCTACTTTTTATATTAACCTGAGTTCAAATCCAACTTCAGATAGTTAACAGCTATGTAACTTTGGTTGTCATCTGTCAGATTCAGTTTCACAAGTGAAATGGGGGTCAAAATAATACCTACCTATGAGGATTATTGTGAGAATGTTTAAAGTATTTAGCACAGTGCATGGCACATAAGCAAGTGCTCAATACATTCTTGTTTCCTTCCCCTTTTGCTCTAAACTTAAAATTCTACATCTAGGGATTGTTGGATTTAAAAATCAGTTTGACAGACTACTGAATTATTTCTAGCCTGGACAAACTACCCCCAGGCCCCAATGTTTCCCAGCACAGTCTTCCTTATCTCCCCCTATGATAACCCTAAAACTGAAGCTATCTTGTCTGATGAATATTAACCTTCTTGAGGAATGTTTGTCTATGTTAGCCTGTTTAACAATATTTTTCTACTTAATGTATATTTGCCAAATGCTTCCAGATCCCTGACCCTGAACCCCCCACCCCAGATGCTTCCTGACCACCTGTCCCTGACACTACCTTGATAATTATGTATGTACCAACCCCCTTCCCCAAACATTTCTATATAAACTCTTGGCTAAGAATTCCAAGGGGTCATTCAGGCATGCCTCTCTGCCTAGGGACCCTAGCTATTATTGCTAGTAAAGAATGAGCCTCTTCTTGCATATTGCATTGTCAGTGTGATTCTTCCTCTGGCCATGATCAAACCTGGGTTAGGTATTAAAATTTGGGTACAACAGGATCAGAAACTTCTAAAAATAGATTGAGATATAAATTATGGGAAACTAAGACATTAATTCAGTACATTAAAGGACAGAGAAAAGAGATAGAAAAGAAAAACAGCTATCTTCCTTTGAACATTAGCTGAAAGGGAGAGGTGAGTGGGTTTTATGAATCCATTCATTAAATTTACTTTAGAAAAGAATTGTAGCTGGGCAGGAGAGATATCATCTTCTAGGTCTGCTAGATGAGGAAGGCTAGAGGTAAAAGAGATTTTAAAAATATAAAGAACAAGAAAATATCAAGAGGTATAGGTACTGGAATGGAAAACTAGAGGATCTATACAGAAGGTTTCCAAATTGAGAAAAAAAGAGTGATCTGGTACATTGAAATGGAAGCAAAAAACTTTACTAAAAAGAAAAGACGATTGGGGGCAATTGGGTAGCTTAGTGGACTGAGAGTCAGGCCTAGAGACGGGAGGTCCTAGGTTCAAATCCGGCCTCAGACACTTCCCAGCTGTGTGACCCTGGGCAAGTCACTTGACCCCCATTGCCTACCCTTACCATTCTTCCACCTATAAGTCAATACACAGAAGTTAAGGGTTTAAAATTTAAAAAAAAAAAAAAGATGATTGAAGCAATGACATACTTTAGAGCAAAAAAAAAACAAACTATATTAGTTGTATAGAGGAAAATGAACAAAAGCAGAAAAATGCTAGAGTTATAGATAGATGCCCTTTTCGTAACAAATAGACTGAGCTCAGGGAAGCTAGTTATTAACTCTATAGGAACCTGGAGGTCAGTGAGAGCTAAAGGATAATTTAAGAAGAGACAGTATTGAAAAGAAGGTACAAAGTAATATGTAGTTTTTATACTATCTGTAGGCATTTGAAGCAGTACAGAAAAAGTGCGGATTGAGAGTTATTGGACTTGGACTTGCTCAGATCCTGGCCCTGAATTTGAATCCAAGTTCTGCTCCTTATGACCTATGTAAACTTTGGCAAGTATTAGATTCTACTTCTCATCTGTAAAATAAGAGTATTAGATCAGATGATCACTAAAGTACCTTCTAGTCCTAAGAAGAGTAACTTGGATTTCGAGTTTAATTCACAAATAAAACATTCTTCTATCTATAAAAAAGAAAACTCTATCCCCAGCAATAGCTAAATCAAATCAGCATAAATAGAATACCACCCATTACCCTCCTTTAAAGGGTTACCCCATCTGGATGCCTCTCAATTTTCCTTTATACTTTTTACTGAAGCTGCCTAGAGATATCCAGACATATAAAAGTGTACTCACAAAGGCTCAAAGTCACGAGTAGGAACCATCAGAAAGAATATACAATAAACCACAGAAGGCTAGGGAGCCAAAAAAGGTATGACAAGTCAGAGGATAATTTTTTAAAGCAATTTGGTCCAAGAAAAATTTATGTAGAGATCAGCAGATCTTTGTGCTAATTTTGTATGATATGAAAAAATATGTTTATAAAGGCAGCAATCTGCATGATTAGGAGGACAATAAAGAAACTGCTGCTATTCTGGGGCTCTCGGCATATTATTAACCAACAGCTATTAAGTGATTCAAGCTGTGCCATGTAGGTCAATAGACATGGGATCACCCAGGGCCAGAAATGTGTGTTGAGAAGACTAGAGAGTCTCAATCTACATCACCTAGAAGTCACTCCTCAGGAATGCCACTGGCTAGCACTTCTGCAAAGAGCTGACAAATAACCTTTTATTATCTACAAGTCACTGGGACAGGGATTATCTTTGGGAAAGAAAGAAATAATATAAGTTGAAATGTTTTATTCTGTCTTGGCTAAAAGGAAGAGAAAGAGTAAAGGATTCAGCTTCTCTTTTTTTCTCATGAATCAAAGGTCTGCTCACCAATTACAGACTGAATCTTAACAAATTAGCTGATGAAAATAATCACTGATTTCCAAAAAGCTTTACATTACTTTAAGCATTTTTAATACAGCTTAACAAATGATGGATCACAATGCTTCAAATGAATCAAAGGTAGCTCCTTATCAGTAAAAAGGCAAGAGACCCCTATAGAGCTTCATCTGGATTGTACATAAGACCTAGCTAGATAAAGGCACCAGGTTTACTGAGAAGAGATTGATATGCAAGTTATACTGTGAAAAGAAAAGTAATGTCATAAACATAGTCATAAAAAGATGATGCTAGTAATCTCTTGTCAGTCATACTTACTTACCATACAAGTAATAATTTGTGCAAACCCACTAATCTTCTCTTGTTCAGTTCTCAGCCTTAAAGTATTTAGTTAAGAGTTAGGAGTACAGATGACCATGGTATAGATCATAATCTTGAGGTCATTAGCATCATCATCTAACAAAATAAGTAGCACCACCAGCCACGCAACCAAGAACTCTGGCAAGAGAAATTGTAAGATTTACAGAATACATGAAACCCCTCCTCCACTTATCAGAATGAAATGCCCAACTAAAATACTTAATGAAGTTAAAAAAAAGTCAGTTTATAGTGATAAGTTTTTTGACTTGCACAATCTTGGGATTCTAGGACATAATTTTTTTTTAGGATACCATCATTACATGGAGTTCCAAGCTCCCATCGCTGTATGTAATTTCCTTAAGTTGACTAATGTGCCATAATGATTAGTACATTTCTAAGCTCAAAAAAAATACTGATTTGCTAAAAAAAAAATTAAACTCAAAAACCATTAATTGAGTAAGTTATTAGGTTAGCAACAGAATAGTCAATAGAGAAACAAATATCCAATAATGTGTTTGATCACAGTGCATTATTAGACAGTTGTTAGGAGAAAAAAATGTTGTTTTTGTAATGAGTAGGCAGAGAGTTACATGCTCTTTGAAAATAAAATATTAAGGGGTAGTTATGTGGCTCAGTTGACAGAGTGCCAGGCCTGGAGACAGGAGGTCCTGGGTTCAAATCTGACCTCAGATAGTTCCTAGCTATGCTACCCTGAGCAACTCAATCCCAGCTGCCTCATCCTTATCACTCTTCTGCCTTAGAAGCAATACTTGATATTGATTCTAATAAGAAAGTAAGGG
Organism: Gracilinanus agilis; assembly: GCF_016433145.1. Taxonomy (NCBI): domain Eukaryota; kingdom Metazoa; phylum Chordata; class Mammalia; order Didelphimorphia; family Didelphidae; genus Gracilinanus; species Gracilinanus agilis. Next base: position 526,167,585 of record NC_058131.1, on the reverse strand, counting down.
TATTTTAAAAATAAAACAAAATATAAAGATAAAGATTGAATATGGATGAGATTAGTTGTAACTCATCATATGCTATAATTTAAAGATGAGATAATTATGAAACTGAGGTATGTATATGTACTTATACATATATATTAAACTTAGTAAAACAGAAAAATTATTACAAAATCAGTTCTGAGAAAAGAGAATTTTATGATTATAAAGAATTTGAAAACCCTGTTTCTAAACAATGAGATGGGGGTCAGAGTCAAAATGGTAGCTTAGAAGCAGCAGAAGCTGAAACCTCTGCGACTTTCCTTCCACACCAAAGCGAAAACAAGGGATTCAAAATAGACAAAAAGCCAAACTCAATAATAAGAGGGAGGGGGCAGCTGGGTGGCTCAGTGGATTGAGTCAGGCCCAGAGACGGGAGGGTCCTGGGTTCAAATCTGGCCTCAGACACTTCTTAGCTATGTGACCCTGGGCAAGTCACTTAACTGCCATTGGCTAGCCCTTACCACTCTTCTGCCTTAGAACCAATACCCAGTATTGATTCTAAGATGGAAGGTAAGGGTTTTTAAAAAATAAATAAATAAATAAAAGTAATAGTAAGAGGGAGCCACATGTCCCTCCTACTCAATTCAGAGAATAAGAGAAAGATCCAACAACCCTCCCCCACCTACTGCACTGAGACCTGCAGTAGGACTAGGGCTGACTGGGATCTCAGAGGGAAGGTTGCAACCATGAAAGAGTACCTTGGTACCGCCACAGGAAGCTGAGAGCTTTGACCAGGTGGCTGGCAGGGAGGCAGTTAGCAGAGAGGAGCAGAGGGGGAAGGACCAAGGGTAACTACCTTCAGCCTCTACACTTTCACCATCACCTTCAGCCTGTGCCAGCAGCTGGGGAAGATTTGGCTTCAGGGCACATTAATACAACAGGTCAGCTCAATCACCTAATCTAGTTTACCAGTAGAACAGAGAAAAGCCCCCACAAGGTAGAAAATCTAAAACTCACTGATGTAACAGACAGAGGAGCAAGAATACAAGCCCATAAGGAGGAGGAAAAAAGGAAAAAATATGAATAAACAACAGAAGAAAAAAGAAATTATGATCAGTACCTTCTATTCAGGTAATGAACAAACAACAAATGGAGCAGAGGAAAACCAAGAAACATTAAGCAAAACCTCAGAAACTCCAGCAAATTGGACTCAGGCTCTGGAAGAACTAAAAAAAAAAGATTAAAAAAAACAATTAAGAGAGGTTGAAGAAAATTGGGAAAAGAACTTAAAAAGCAAAATAGGGCATCTGGAAACAGAGGTACATGATCTAAAATAAGAAAATAATGTCCTAAAGGCCAGAAATGACCAGCTCAAAAATGAAGCAAAGAAAGTAAAAGATAAAAACAATAATTTTACAAAGAAAAATTAAATCAAAAGGAAAAAGAAGATCAAAAAGTCAGGAATGAAAGTCAGTCTTTAAAAATTAGAATTGAACAACTAGAAACAAATGACTTCATAAGGCAGCAAGAATCTATAAAACAAAATCAAAAGAATGAAAAAATTGAAGAAAATGAAACACCTCCTTGATAAACAATTGACCTGGAAAACAGATCCAGGAGAGATCATTTAAGAATTACTGGACTACGTGAAAATCATGACCAAAGAAAAAAACGTGGATATCATTCTACAGGAAATTATGCAAGAAAAGTGCCCTGATATTCTTGAATAAAAGGGTAAAGTAGAGATTGAAATAATCCACAGATCACCTCCTGCATTAAATCTACAAATGACAACTCTCAGGAATATTATAGCCAAGCGCAATAAATTCCAGACCAACGAAAATTCTACAAGCTGCTAAAAAGAAAAAATTCAGATATCTTTGAGCCACAGTCAGGATTACACAAGTCCTGGCTGCACCCAAACTGAAGGACCAGAAGGCATGGAATATGATATTCTGGAAAGCAGGGAACTGGGTCTACAACCAAGAATCAACTACCCAGCAAAATTAACTATATTCCTGAAGGGGAAAGTATCATCATTTAATAAAATAGAAGATTTCCAAGCATTCCTGAAGAAAAAAACAGGCATAAACATAAAATTTGATGCCGAAATAAAGAACTCAAGAGAATCACAAAATGGTATTCAAGAAAGAAAAAAAAATTTAAGGTACTCAATAAGGTCAAATGATTTATATTTCTATATGAAAAGATGATATTGGTAACTTAGAAATTTTTATCATCATCGGAGTAGCTTGAAGAAATATACTTAAAGGGTATGGTGGTAAACTGTATGGAACAATATATCAAAAAATACATAAAAAAAAGAGGTAAAAAAGAGGATAATACAAAGAGAAATGAGAAAAGACATAAAATGGGGTAGAAGTGCATGTGGCAGGGGGAGGTTGGCCACAGGGAGAGAAGACCAATACAATGGAAGAGAGGAAGAGGTTGGCAACAGAAAATACTTAAATCTTACCCTCACTGGAATTGGCTCAGAGAGGGAAGAACTGTTAGATCCATTGGGGCAAAGAATTTTATCTTGCCCTATAGAGAAGTAGAAGGGTAATAAATGGATTGGTGGGGAGGGGAAACAATACAAGGGAGGGAAATTTCAATTGGGGGGTCTTTTAAATGGCACTATAGTAAGAGGAGAATAATAAGAAAGTGGGGGTGAGAAGAGGAGTAACATTGGAGAAGGGAAGTGGGGGAGACTAAATAAAAGTGAAAAGTTGGAGGGGAGGGTAAAAGGGATTTAAAAAAAGGCATAATCAAAGGAGGAAGTCAAAATGGAGGGGAATACACAGACAATAATCATAACTGTAAATGTTAATGGGATGAACTCACCCATAAAAAAAAAAGAAGCAGATAGCAGAATGGATTTAAAACCAGAATTCTACCATATGTTATCTACAAGAAACACACTTGAGGCAGGTAGATATACACAGGATAAAGGTAAGAAGGTGAAGCAGAATTTACTGGGCTGCAACTGAGACAAAGAAGGCAGGAGTAGTAATTGTGATCTCAGATGAAGCTAAGGTAAAAAAAATTTGATTAAAAGAGATAAAGAAGGTAATTATATCTTGATGAAAAGCAGCAGAAATAATGAAGAAATATGAGTACTACAGAGACTGATACATTATGGCATAATCAAATGTAATGGACTTCTCTACTAGTAGCAATGTAATGACCCAGGACAATCCAGAGGAACTTAGGAGAAAGAACACTATCCACATCCAGAGAAAAAATTGTGGGAGCAGAAATGTAGGAGAAAAACATATGATAAAACACATGGCTGGATCGGGATATGATTAGGGTTTTGGCATTAAAAGATCACTCTACTGCAAGTATGAATAACATGGAAATAGGTTTTGAACAATGATATATGTATAACCAGTAGAATTGCTTGTCGGCTCCAGGAGTGGGGAGGGAAATAGGGAAATCATAAATCATGCAACAATGGAAAAATATTCTAAATTTTTTAAAAATTAAAAAAAAAAGAAATATCAGTACTCAACATATATGCACCAAATGTTATAGCTTCCAGATTTTGAAAGGAGAAACTAAAGGAGCTTAAGGAAGAAATAGATAGTAAAATCATACTAGTGGGGGAGCTCAACCTTACCCTATCAGAATTAGATAAATCAAACAAAAAAATAAATAAATAAGAAAGAGGTAAGGGAAGTGAATGAAACGTTAGAAAAATTAGAGCTAACAGATATCTGGAGAAAAATAAATAGAGATAAAAAGGAATATACCTTCTTTTCAGCAGCACATGGCACATAGACAAAGATTGACTACATGTACTAGGGAATAAAAAAACTGCAAACAAATGTAGGAAAGCAGAAATAATAAATGCAATTTTTCAGGTCATAATGCAATAAAAATCATAATTACTAAGGGCTTATGGAAAGGCAAATTTAAAAATTGGAAACTAAATAATGTAATTCTTCAAAACTAGTGGGTCAAAATACAAATCAAAGAAATAATTACTGATTTCATTGAAGAGAATGACAATGAGGAAACAACTTATCAAAATCTATGGGATATAGCCAAAGCAGTACTCAGGAAATTTTATATCCTTGAGTGCCTATTATCAACAAATCAGAGAGGGAAGAGATCAATGAATTGTGCATGCATCTTAAAAAACTAAAAAGAGAACAAATTAAAAATCCCCAGATAAAAACTAAATTGAAAATCCTAAAAATCAAAGGATAAATTAATAAAATTGAAAGTAAAAAAACTATTGAACTATAAATAAAATAAAGTACTGGTTAATCTAATGAAAAAAAAAGAAGAAAATCAAATTAACAGTATCAATGATGAAAAGGATAATCTCACCTCTAACGAAGAAGAAAATAAGATAATTATTAAGAGCAAGTTTATGCAACTATATGGCAATAAATATGACAATCTGGGTGAATATTTACAAAAACGTAAATTGCCTAGATTAACAGAAGAGAAAATAGAATACTTAATCCCATATCAGAAAAAAAGAAATTGAACAAGAACTCCCTAAGAAAAAAAACTGAGGGCCAAATGAATTCACAAGTGAATTCTATCAGACATTTAAAGAACAACTAATCCCAATATTCTACAATTTGACAAAATAGGCAAAGAAGGAGTTTTACCAAATTCCTTTTATGACACAAATATGATACTGAATCCAAATCGAGGCAGACCAAAAACAGAGAAAGAAAACTACAGTCCAATCTCCTTAATGAACATAGATGCAAAAATCTTAAATAAAATACCAACAAAAAGACTACAGCAAGTTATCACAAGGATCATTCACTATGCTCAGGTGGGAATTATACCAGGAATGCAAGAATGGTTTAATATTAGGAAAACCATCCACATAATTGACCATATCAATAACTCTAGCAGAAATCACATGGTTATCTCAATAGATGCAAAAAAAGCCTTTGACAAAATACAATAGCCATTCCTATTGAAAACCCTAGAAAGTATAGGGATAGGCCTTTCCTAAAAATAATAAACAGTATATATTAAAAAACCATCAGCAAGTATCATCTGCAATGGGGACAAGTTAGAAGCCTTCCCAATAAGATCAGGAATGAAAAGGATGCCCATTATCACCTCTATTATTTAACATTGTACTAGAAAAGCTAGCAATAGCAATTAGAGAATAAAAAGAAATTGAAGAGATTAAAGTAGGCAATAAGGAGACTAAACTATTAGTCTTTGCAGATGATATGATGGTCTACTTAAAGAATGCTAGAAAATAAACTAAAAAGCTAGTGGAAATAATCATCAATTTTAGCAAAGTTGCAGGATACAAAACAAATCCACATAATCAGCATTTCTATATACGTCCAACAAAACTCAGCAGCAAGAGTTAGAAAGAGAAACTCCATTTAAAATCACTCTAGACTAGAGCAACCTTTAAGAGATGGAGTGCCAGGCCAATCCCCAGACTAAGTACCATGCCCAGTTCCCCTCCCCCCCCAGAGACCACATTTTGTGCCCTTCCCCTCACTGAGTGCTGAGTGTGCCCTGTCCCATCCCCCCCCCCAGTCCTTTACCTCACCTGGGGAGGGAGGAAGCACTCCCATTGGACTGCTAGGCAGGGGGGTGGGTGATGTAGTCAGGCTTGAGAAGAGGGAGAGGGTAGGGGCATAAGCACTCTGCTCCCCTCTAGATAAGTGAGCTATGATCCCCTGAAACCTAGAAAAAAATAAAAGCAAAAAAGCCCCAGTTTACAGGAAAACCTCTTATTTATATGAGGGGGAACTGTAATAGGAAAATAGCATTTTAAGAGTAGAAAGCAAAAGCAGGCAAAGACTGACAGAGCTGGACATTCCAAATCTGGAATGCAGCAACGAACTTCTCTGAGTAGACTCTTTCTATGGCAGTTGGTTTGGAGGAGCTGGAGATATAGTCACTGACCTAAGAGCCTGAGGTTTTGGGGTTATCTCTGTGCCTTGGGAAGTATCTACATAAATATCAAGACCTTCATCTAGCAAGTTCCAAAAGTGTAGGTTGAGATTAGAAGGCTGTCTTATATGGTGGACATATAAGGTACATATTTATCCCTGATTTTCCCCTTCGATTTACTTGGCTATATACCTGTGGTCCTGGGACAATCTGACTCATCTGATCAACAGACCAAGAACATCTGTGTGAGAAACCCTTTTCCCTTGTGTCCCGCCAGACTTGCCTTGTAGCTATAGTGTAGTGATCCCCAGACCTTTTGCCCTTTGGTTATCCCATAGTTGTTAAGAGTAGCTTGGCCTTACTCCCTCATCTCCTTCCCTTAATTTAACTTTATTAAAGAGTGTTTTTTACCTTCCTGTGCCTTCTTCAAAAACACCAAAAGAACTCACAGAAGGACTGTATTCGAGCCTTATTACCACAGCTTGAGTTGACCAGTTATTCCCAACTGTAATTCCTTCAGTTTAGTGTTACCAGGTTTTACCCACTTTCTAAGTTATTACCCTTCCTTAAGGGCTGATTTAGTGATTGACAGTTGCCCACAACACACCTACTGGTCCCCCTATAGACTTTATTCCCTTACAGTTTGGCATACCCAGATGGGGGGGGGGGGGAGACATAGGAAGTGTTCTGATTGAGAGCTAAGCTCACACTGGAAATAGCTTGGATGTCAAAATTCCATCTCAGCTCCTCTGGTTGGTTGAGACCTGAAGGTTCTAAACCAATCAGGACAGACTGTTATATTCCCTGAGTCATTGAGGAAACTCTTTGGAGTTCTCAAACTTCTACCAAATATATCAGAGCCTCAGGGAAGGGGTTTTTAACCATTTTTTTTTTTTTTTTTTGCTCTTTGGTGTTTTTACTTGTCTATGTCTTGTTTTTATTGTTGATAGTGTTAAAGTCTTGTTGTTTATACTGGTTTTAAGCCAGTCCACTGTGGCTTATAGAAATAATACCATTGTAGGACCACCAAATCTGTTTGTGATAGAAATACTAGCCAAGGTCATCTTGGAGGACATTATTGATTATTGTATCTATTGTCTGTGGAAACTGATTTGGTTTATTCCTTATTTGTTATTTATAGATGTTCCTAGATATATTAGACTAGTTGTAGATGTTGAGATAGCACAACTTATATGGCAAATAACAATGTTGGATGTAGTTACACTCATGCCTATGTTGTTATTGTGTATCTATGGAATATATAGAATAAGATGGATATTTTCTGGTATGGCATACACGGTAAAGATAATGATTGCTCGGTGTTGTAGAGAATCAGAAATAAAGATAATGCTAAAGTTATTACAGATCCAGATGTAAAATATGGAGCTATATACACAACAGCAACAAGACTTTGGACGGGCACAGTATAAAACTAATGAAGCTCCTGATGTGGTAAATACTGAAACTAAGGTAGAGTAGGAAAATGAAGCCCAAGATAATGGTGACACCCCAGTTTCTCTTTTTCCCTTGCGAGATTTCCCAGTGGTCAGGGATGATGGAATTTTTCATGTGAAGCAACATACATGGTTTAAGCCGGAGGACATAGATTCCATTAAGAGGAAGGCTCCAAAATTTTATGACGAGCCTGGGAGGTTTATCAAGGTACTGAGATCTGTGGTGAAGACCTTTGACCCAGATTTCAATGACTTCTGGTTTATTTTGGGTGAAACTTTATCTAGGCATGATAGAAATTTATTGAGGAAACCAGGAATACACCAGGCTTGATACTGTGATAATGAAATTAAATCTACCCTGCCCATCCTTAATCTAATCACCAAAAGTGATCATCCCCACTTAATTCAAAAGTTGGGAGGTCTGTGACTCACATGTGCTAGAGTGAGAATCAAAATTTACTGACTGCCTCCTGGGCAGTCCTAAGAAAAGCTTCTGTTGTGATTGGACACATAAACTAAGAGGAAGGCATAGGAAGTGACACAAAAGAAGCCCCTTTAAAAAAGAATTCAGTGAGTTCTGCTTTTACCTCTTCATGTTCATGGCTTGGACCTGAAGGAGCACTGGTTGGGACCCTGAGACCTTGGTGAGACTGTTCTTAAATCTTTCCCTTAGAACTACACATGGCGAGTGAAAAAGGCTGACTACATTAGGCTCCAGAGGGACCCTTGATTGGGAGAAGCCCTAGTGGTTAAACCCCTTGTTAATTGACTTTTGGACTCTCTGACTGGGTCACTGGAGCCCTGCCAGAGTAAAGACCAGACTTGAATACAAATCTAGTTCATTAAGCTAGATCTCTTACACTACCCCCCCTCTTCTCATCTCTCTACTTCCACTCTCTCCTATATTTTGTAAATAAATTACTAAAATCATTTTAGGAATTGGTATTTATTCAGTTCCTTGGTGACCATACCTTTAAATATTAATATATCCAACCGAAAAAACCCTTTTTCCTCTTTACAACACCATGGCCAGAAAACTGGGAGGAGCTTGACCTAAATTCTGTCCCTATCACATGTTGAAGCAGGCAAGGAAATAATTTATCAAAGTATTAGAGAACAATTAAAGGTGGCCAAATGCATGGTCAAGGTTTGAGAACACAAGGCAGATAGACACCTGCAACATTTCTTGACAGGATTATTGAGGCTGTAGAGAAACACTTAGGCCTTGATGTCCAGGATGATACCAACTTGGACCACGTAAAGAGAATTTTTGTTAAAAATGCAGTACCGGGGGCAGCTGGGTAGCTCAGTGGAGTGAGAGTCAGGCCTAGAGACAGGAGGTCCTAGGTTCAAACCCGGCCTCAGCCACTTCCCAGCTGTGTGACCCTGGGCAAGTCACTTGACCCCCATTGCCCACCCTTACCAATCTTCTACCTATGAGAAAATACACCAAAGTACAAGGGTTTAAAAAAAAATGCAGTACCACATGTAAGCAAGTTTTTTGTTGAGAACTGGCTGGACTGGGAGATGTTTAGTCTAGATGAGTTAAAACAAAAGGCTATGTATGTTTATGCCTAAAAGAGAGACAGAGTCGGTGATGAAAAGGATGCAGTGATAAAAAGTCTCCGAAGACAACTAAAGGAGGCTAACAGCAAGGCAAAGAATAAGGAAATCAATGAGATCAAAGCAGTGGCTACATTGAGAGCGTCAGAGAAGAGGAGTAACAATTATAGAAGTACTGCCAGTGGAAATACTAGATACCAAGGGCCTAGGAGGTGTTACTACTGTAACAGGGTTAGACACCTGGTAAAAGATCGTAGATTTAGAGGCCAGTTTGATAGACAGAGATATAACAACAGGAATTATCGGTACAATAATAATTATAGTAATAGGAGAAACAATTGGAACAATAATGGAAATTTTGGGTATGGTCAACAAAATGCCAAAATGCATGCTGCCAAGGGATACAAGCCCCGAATATGAATACAATGCAGGATTTCATTAGAACTGGTACACATCCAGAATACAGTCAGGCTGTGCCTAGAAATGTTAATCATGGTAATCAGAATGGAGGGACAGCTTCCTTATGAAGGTGTGCCTGAAACTCAGAAGTAACTAATCAGGTTAATGGAAATAAAGTGAATATTGAACAAATTGTATGTGTTAAGGATAATGATAATGGAATTGTGAATAATGTTAATGATATAATTGGTGTTAATAACAATTTGATTGATGCTAATAGTAATTTAATTAATAATGGTGATAATTTAATCAGTGTTAATGATAATTTAAATTGAATCAATGATAATCAATGTAAATGGTAATTTAAAGAGAATTAATGATAATTTCAGTGGTGCTGGTACTAAATTAACTAAATTAAATGTTGTTAGTGGTATTAATAGTAATTTACCTACTGCTGATAGTAATTTAATAATTTGACTAAGATTGATAATAATTTACTTGGTGTTGATGATAATTTAATTACTGTTGTAAATAACTGTGAAAAAAGGAAAATTGTGTTGTAAATGGTATTGGAAATTCTAGTGATTGTGTAATTATGGAGAATAATGGAAATTGTGATAATTGTGATTTGATTAAGGATAATTTGATTATAAATAAGGGCAATGATATCAGAATAAAGGTGAAAAGGACCAATGAGATATTAAAAGTGCAAAATTCTAGGCGAATTCTGTAATTCAAGATGATGTTAACTTGGATGGACAAGAAATAGCTGAGCTATGTTCTGATGTTACGGGTTTGGCCCCTGTGAACCTCCCAAAAGCATAGAACCACATGTGTCTGTTATTACTGGAGTCCAGATTTATGACCTTCTGGTTGATACAGGAGCCAGTAAATCAATTTTGCAAAGTTTTCCTGAGAATTGTAGAGCTGTTGGCACAAAGGATGTTGTAGGTGCTATAGGCAAAACTCAGAAAGTAGCTAAATTATAACCGAAAATGATAACTTTTGGACTCCTCTCTGTGGAGCACACCTTTCTTTGTATTCTGGAATGTCCAATGAATCTTCTTGACAGGGGTTTTCTGTGTAAATTGTGAGCTACTATCCAATATATGGAATCTGGTGACATTTCTTTATATCTCCCAGAGGAATCTTTAAAGGTTTTTCCATTGCTTTTCTTAGATTCCAACAGTACAGAAGATGACTTAGGTACTATCTATCCAATACCTGAGAATATACCTAATGAGTTCTGGTCAAGATCATCCACAGATGTAGGATTATTGAAATCAGCTATTCTAGTCAAGGTGAAGACAAAGGAAGGACCAGTTCCTATTGCTTGACTAAGGAAGCAATTGAAGGTATAAGACCAATTATTGAGTCCCTAATCCAACAAGGGATAATTATACCTTGCTTTTCTGAATTTAAAACACCAATTTTGCTTATAAAAAAAGCCAAAATTAGATGAAAATGGCCAACCTGTTTACCAATTTATCCAAGATCTGAGAGTGGTAAATGATTAGGTCATCAAGACACATCCAGTTGTGCCAAGTCCAGCTGCTATAATTTCTTCCATTCCAAGTCGGGTTAGATATTTCACCGCGGTAGATTTGTGCTCTGCATTTTTCTCGAATACCAATTCACTAGGATTCTCAAAAGATGTTTGCTTTCACTTGGGAGAAAACTCAGTGGATGTGGACATGTCTTCCATAAGGGTATACCAACTCACCTAGCCAGTTCTCTCAAATTCTAAATCGAGATCTAAAAACAATTAAGGTTAAGGAGAGTAAATTGGTGTGTTTTGTGGATGGCATTCTTTTAGCATCCCAAAATGCAAAGGTGTGTCTTAGAGACAGCAAGAATCTTTTGATTGAATTATACAAGCGAGGGCATAAAATCACCAAGCCAAAATTACAGTAGGTTTTGCCTCGTGTCCAATATCTTAGATTTGTGTTGTCAGAGAGTTCCAGAAGTATCACTCATAAGAGAATAGCTGATATCCAAAAACTAAGTGCACCTAAAACCAGAAAACAACTTAGAGTTATTCTTGGAACTACTGGTTTCTGTAGGCAGTGGATTCCTGGATACAGTGAGATCACTAAGTGCTTGACAGATCTGACCAGGAATATAGAACCAGAACCTGTAAAACTGAAGCCTGAACATCGTGTAGCCTTAAATAAACTTAAAGAAGCCATTTTATCTGGACCTGCATTAGGAATCCCAGACTATGAGAAACCTTTTCAGCTGTTTGTCAATAAGACAAAAGGTATAGCTTCTGGTATGCTTACACAGACTCTAGGACAAAGTTATCATCCAACTGGATACTACAGTTGTCAAGTACATCCAATGGCTACAAGTATAGTACCCTGTCTAAGGGGGGGTAGCAGCAGCTGTGTTAGTCCAGAAGTCAGATGATCTAGTTTTGGGATGTCCTTCAACGGTCTATTGTTCACATCAAACAGAAGCACTAATGAGGAAATTTCATACTCAAGCATATTCCGACCAACAAATATCTAAGTATGAAATTATTCTCTTAGGTAGTGAGAACATCCAGTTGAAGAGATGTGGTGTATTAAATCCAGCTACTCTTCTTCCTGATTTGCCAAAGAACGGTGAACCATTGCATGAATGTGTTGAAGTAGTAGATCTTATGGATATGCCTAGGACGGTTATGAGAGACACTCCAATAAAAAATCCGGACTTGGTATTATTCACAGATGGTTCTTCATATTTGTGTAATGAAATCAGATGCAGTTGTCACAGAACTTGAGACACTGTGGTATAGCTCATTACCTAGTAATCTTAGTGCACAGGGTGCAGAATTAGTGGTACTGAAGCAAGCCTGTCTTCTAACTGAAGGTAAAATTGCAAATATTTACACCGACTTTCGATATGCATTCTCTGTTTGCCATGCAACAGGAAAGATCTGGAAACAACGAGGTTTTATTACTGCATTGGAAAAACCAATAGCACGTGCAGGAATAATAACTGAGTTGTTAGAAGCAATCCAAAAGCCTAAACAGCTGGCAGTAATCCATTGCAGGAGTCATACTTGTGGTAGAGATTCAGTCTCTAAAGGTAATCATAGAGCTGTTATCGCTGCAAAGTATGCTGCCCAGAGAGCTCCAATTTATGTAATGAATTTAACATATATTGATTCTGATGATCTAGAAAAAGCATATATAGACTCAGATATCCAGAAATGGAAGGATAAATTTGGAGTGTTATGATTAAAAATAATAAAGACTGATATAATAATATAAATTAATATTTTAATTAAAGCCATGCTGATAGAGATAAAATCATTAGACCACCCGCCTGTAAGTATTCAAACTCCTGCCTTAGCCATTTTACCTTTCATACCTTCGCGCGCTCAGGTAGCTAAAGAGGGCTTACTTTCAGATTTCCTCTCATTTAAACTGTCCTCTGTGTGGTGACGCAGGCGTCCCCATGCCCAAATAACTGGAAACGGAAACCCGTTGGACCACGGGAAATGTAGTTTGATAGTTCCCACGTGTCCATAGAAAATATATATATATTTTTAAATGGCATTTCCCAAATTTCAATTAACAGGAACAAGGAAAGAACATGGGATATGGATTACTGATAAAGGAAGACCATTGTTACCAAAAGACTTGTATACCTATATTTATGTCAAGCTATCTAGACAAAAGGTCATTTTGTTACACAAACTATTGTAGATTCCATCAAGAGACAATGAATTGCACCTAGAATAAGTACTATTGCAAATAAGATCTGTAATAGTTGTTCAGTTTGCCAAAAGTTCAATCAAAGTGCATTCAGAAAGAAAGGTTTGGGTGGTAGATAGACCTTAGCATATTGTCCATTTGAGAGTTTGGAGATTGATTACATCTGAATGTCTAAAGCTGGAAGATACAAGTATTGTCTTGTGATTGTTGATAGATAAACTAAGTGGCCTGAAGATTTTCCATCAAATACCAATACAGCAAGCTTTGTGGTGAAAGTGTTACTCAAGGAAATTGTTCCTAGGTTCAGAGTACCATTAACCATAAATTTGGATAAGGGATCTCATTTTACTCAGGCTATCCTTAGAAGAGTCTATGAGAATCTATGGATAACACTTAAATATCATGTTCCTTATCATCCACAAAGTTCAGGTCAGGTGAAGCATATGAATAGGAACTCAAGACTATGATAGGGAAACTCATCTCAAATGGCTAGATATTCTTCGCATAGCTTTGTTTTACCTACGTACAAGACCAAGAGCAGATATATATATATACATATATATATAGTTATATTAATGGAGGTCACTTGTATCTATTTGAGGTAGTAGAAATGATGTACAGAGAGGACAAGATGACACTTCTCCTTTATAACAGTTGCCCAGGCAGGATCCTTCAGGTCAAAGAGGTTTATCCCTTCAGGACCCACCTGGGGTTAATTGATATATTGATTTGGGATCTTCAGCTAGGATAACGATGATATTCTGACTGCATTGTCTCCCTTCCTAAAACAAGCTTTGAAACTGATTTAGGAAGGTACTTTAAACTTTATGTATTAATAAGAAGGATAAGTGTAAAGGACTGAGGTACTGGGAAGACCCTACTTAAAATTGTTACTATTGAAACCCTAACTGCAGGCAAATGAAGAACAATGTTAGTTCTCTCTAGTTCAGCCTGGCCAGGGCTAAACCAGAGTAGGTAAACTGCTGGGAAATCTTCAGCTTCTTCTTCTGCAGATCTTAGCCTTAACAGCTGAGATATATCCACCCTTTCCACCCTCTTCTTCATCTCCTGCCTACTTCCTGGATCCCTCCCGGGCCCTGGGAAGCCTAGATAGCTAGATGATGAAACTCCTAATATCTAGGGACAGTAGACACCAAGGTGGTGGTCAAGTACAGGTTGAGAACGGTATATATCAAGGACAGGAAGAGCTTGCAGAGAGATGTTTGCACCCTCTCACTCCAAGCCCAGGATCCACCGATCTCTAGCCTCAGGTCAGGTACAAGACCCAGAACTTCTGCTCAGGGTTCTCAACTGTGCCCTCCTGTCTTTTGCATGCCTCCCTGGGAATATTCTATCTAAATGACTTATCTGTCAATCATTGAATGAACTTCAAGCTCCCAGAGATTCAATATAACAATATAACTACATATATATATCATCATATGAGATGCTCTTTGGACATGCTCTACTACAAGCAAAGACTTGTAAAGCTGTTTATGCGTCACTCTTAGGAGGTGACTACCAAACTGCTTCATATTTAAGTGCTTTATAGCAGAGGCTAAGAGAATTACAGGATATGGGAGTATTTATTCAATTTGGTCCATTGGATTATTCTCTTCATAATTTTCAACCAAGTGATATGGTCTACATGGAAAATTTTGCCATAACATTGGCAACAGAACAAAGTTGGATAGGGTCCTTATACAATTGTATTAGTTTCACCATCTTCAGTCAAGGTATTAGGTTCATGGTTCTCATATTAAATTAGCACATGGTATAGATAATGAAAATATAGAAATAGTTAATAATGAAGAAGAAGAAATTGTGTAAAATTGAGATCATTAGTCAATTAGAATCTGCAGTCAGAAAGTTCAGTAAGGAGAGGACATTTGGATGGAAGAGGATTCAGGATTCAGGATATTTATTGGACATTGTACCAAGACTGATGACCTTATAAATTAAACTGATTAAGACTTTGTTTAAAGGAATTCCCAAAGAAGAGGATTAATCATGGAATTAATCAACTAAGGTATAAAAGGATTTTGGGTAATGTAAATGGTGTCACTACATACTCATATACATCCAACACTGCACAAAGAACTATCAGGAACTCTGATGGAGAAAAGGAGAGGAGGAGAAAATAAAGAGAAGAGAAGATTTCCTCGAAGAATGGAACATCATGAGTAGAAAGGAGATCTGAAGAAGATCTGAAGTTTTGGTAGCGTAATAAGGAATAAGTCAAGGTAGATAAGTGAAAATTTTAGAAAAGTATATTGGAAAATGCAAGCTTGAGCTGAACATTCTAAGGGCTTTCAAAATTTGGCTGAAAGGTCACAGGGTTTTTGAACTCTAGGACAATTGGGAGTTTTTGCCACTGATGGAGGAGCTTGTGCCCTGATCTCACTGGAGAAACCCCACTTGGACTGCATTTTGAGGAACTACAAATAGGTCTGGATCATTAGCTTTGGAGGGTGGACCTCCAGGCCTGTGACAGCATGATCCAGTGGAGTTTCTGGACTGTACCAACACCCAGGAACCTGGGACAACTAAGAACGTCGTTGGAACAAATAATGAGATCCTCAAAACCCTGTCAAGCTTGCATTTAGCCGAGCATGGTGTAGTGTAAGTTTTATCTTCCCTGCCCTGATTTCCTGGATCACCTAAACCCCTGTTTCTTCCCTCCTGTAGCTGTTAAGAATAGTTTGCCCCATTTCCCATTTGCCCCACCTTGTTTTATTATTAAAATCCTTTAATGTTACTTCCTACTGTCTCAATATAACCCCAAAGGACTCACAAAAGGTTAATTAGTTCCCCTGGCTAAGTTGAGTGTTTAATTGCCATACCAAGTATTCCTGTCACCCCCTATTCCCCTATTTCAGTAGGTATCATACATCCAACAGTAACATATTGCAACACAACATAACAAAATGACAACATATCAAAACAGATACATAAAACCACAAAATTGTTAGGATACATTATATTCCTTATGGAATAAAGCAATGTATAAATACTAAGAAAATTAGAATTAGCAATAGGATAAGTAAGTACTAACAAAGGATAATTAGTTACTAACAAAATTAGCTAGTTATTTAGTCAATATTTACCTAGACCAGTGATGACAAACTTTTTAAAGAGGAGGCCAAAGGAAAGGAAATGCTCATCTGTCAGTCTGTTTCTAAGGCAACTCTTTCGAAGTTTCATTGTATTGTATCCAGGGGGCCGCATCTGGCCCACAGGTAGTAGTTTGCCCATCACTGACCTAGACGATGTATTCATAACTTGGGGATAGTTTAGAATAGTTTAGTGTAATAGGGAATAGTATTAGATTAGATTAGAGGATAAAATAAGATATCAATGTACATTACAATGCAAATACAACAAACATAACAATTGCATTACATGAAGGAACATATAACATACTACAGAGCACATATCACAAAATAATGTAAATAAATGTATAAATAAGTGTGTATTATAAATTGTATTATAGTGTAATTATTGTATATAGATGTAAAGGGTGTATGTATGTATAATTGATGTATATATGTATATATTATGTGTGCAAATGTGTACATATGTATATCATATGTGTATATTGTGTGCATGTGTTGTATGTACCATATGTATATGTGTATGTATGTAAATTCTGTGAATAATTTTTTCAATAGGAATTGAATTGCAAACATTTAAATGTAATTTGCATAAGTGAGTTTGATGTTTTGTTATAATTTTGATGTAAAAATTATGCAATGTTGTGTTAAATGTGTATTTTCCAAAATTTTTGCATTTATTAGTTAGTAGGTTTCTGTATTAGTATAGAAGTTGTGTTTGATTTTTTTGCCTGAATTTTGTGTTGTTGATTTTGTTAATTTTGTTGAAAATTTGCTTTGTTATTTGTCATTTTACACTTTGAACTATGTAATTGTTCAATGTATTTTCCCTTTACCTTTCCTTGTTAAAATCCCTAGAGTAGGGTAGAATAAGGTAGTGTTAGATAGGATAAGATAGAGTTAGGGTAGGTTGCTTGTTATTTTGGGTTAGAATTTTAGTTTAGTCCGTAGTGCACAAACCGAAAAGATTGCATGAAACACTATTTTGGCTTTGGGCAAAGGGGGAACTGTAATAGGAAAATAGCATTTTAAGAGTAGAAAGCAAAAGCAGGCAAAGACTGACAGAGCTGGACATTCCAAATCTGGAATGCAGCAACGAACTTCTCTGAGTAGACTCTTTCTATGGCAGTTGGTTTGGAGGAGCTGGAGATATAGTCACTGACCTAAGAGCCTGAGGTTTTGGGGTTATCTCTGTGCCTTGGGAAGTATCTACATAAATATCAAGACCTTCATCTAGCAAGTTCCAAAAGTGTAGGTTGAGATTAGAAGGCTGTCTTATATGGTGGACATATAAGGTACATATTTATCCCTGATTTTCCCCTTCGATTTACTTGGCTATATACCTGTGGTCCTGGGACAATCTGACTCATCTGATCAACAGACCAAGAACATCTGTGTGAGAAACCCTTTTCCCTTGTGTCCCGCCAGACTTGCCTTGTAGCTATAGTGTAGTGATCCCCAGACCTCTGTGGGAAGCCAATAAGAGAATAGATAAAAATCTGAGACTCCTCTTTTGACCCCTTTTGTGATCCTTGTGATTTCTTGTTGAAAAGTATTGTGGCCTTATTGAAAAGCTTTAAGTTCCTAGCTAACCAGAAGTTAAAAGGTTAACACTCTTCCCCTTTGGCCAGGAATGCAGCTGCCTGGTACAGCCAAGGCCAAAACCTTAGCAGGGGCAATTTAACCCTGAGAAAATATTCCCTGACTTGACTTTCTGATAAGAACCCAGTCAAAATTCAGCCTTGGCCTTGTTCTATTCTGAAGCTAATGAGACCTTTTGTGTTTTGATATGACATAATTTGTAACTTCTGCGCATTTGCAAAGTTTCAGGGGGGTTCTTTTGTGTGAAATAAGTCTTGAAATATATATATATATATAATAAACTCCATGATCCTAGAGACAGAGCTTCAGTGTCCCTTGCTTCCTTATCAACTAAGCCATCCTTATCAGATTATCAGAGATGATAAATAAATCTGGAGAGACCTCCTGCCCTTTGGGTTATCCCATAGTTGTTAAGAGTAGATTGACCTTACTCCCTCATCTCCTTCCCTTGATTTATCTTTACTAAACAGTGTTTTTTACCTTCCTGTGCTTTCTTCAAAAACACCAAAAGAATTCACAGAAGGACTGTATTCAAGCCTTGTTACCACAGCTTGAGTTGACCAGTAATTCCCAACTGTCATTCCTTCAGTTTAGTGTTACCAGGTTTTACCCACTTCCAAAGTTATTACCCTTCCTTAAGGGCTAGTTTAGTGACTGACAGTTGCCCACAACACACCTACTGGTCCCCCTATAGACTTTATTCCCTTACACTAATAAGAGGCGAAGGGAAGAAGAATACAAATTAAGCCCAAGTTTGCTTCTGAAAGAAACTGGGGGAGGGAGCCGTAGAATAGGGAAGAGACTATTAGCCTGGCCTCAGGTTCATAAAACTTATTCCTAAATCATTAGACTATAGTTTTGAACATTTTTAAAGTACAAACTCAAAAGATACATCCCCAAATCCCAAAAATACTTTATATAGTAAAGACACTGGTTGCTTCTGACAGTAAAAACATAAATTGTTTCTGTCTCACTCAGGCCAAAGAAGATTAAGAGGCCACTGTATTCTTAATGGGTTGGGGCAGTCTTGTCTTACAAGGGATACTATCTTTAAGAGACCTGCTTAATAACTCCTACTGGGGACAGGTGGAGGGGAACAGCCCAGCTACACCTTCCTCAAGCTTTCTAGTTAAGAACTCTGGTGAACTCTGTGCTACAGGGATGGGTGCACGGGGTCCTTGGGGCATTGGGTCCTTGGCATGTGTGCCCACAGAGAGGTCTAGATATGCCATCTCTGGCATGTAGTCCATAGGTTCACCATCATAGATCTAGACAATATAAAATATTTAGGAATCTATTTGCCAAGACAAACACAGGAATTATATGAATACAAATACAAAACACTTTTCACACAATTAAAACTAGATCTAAAAAATTGGAAAAACATTAATTGCTGGGTAGGATGAGCTAATATGATAAAAATGATAATTCTACCCAAATTAATTTACTTATTCAGTGCCATATCTACCAAACTACCAAGAAATTATTTTATAGTATTAGAAAAAATTATGACAAAGTTCATTTGGAGGAACAAAAGACCAAGAATTCAAGAGAATTAATGAAAAAATGTGAAGGATGGAGGTGTAGCAGTACAAGATCTTAAACTGTACTATAAATCAGTGATCATCAAAACAATATAGTTTGAGATAGAGCTAGATGGGTAGATCAATGAAATAGATTTGGGGTAAATGACCTCAGCAAGATAGTGTTCAATAAACCCAAAGATCCCAGCTTTTGGGACAAGAATCCACTATTTGACAAAAACTGCTGGGAAAAATTGGAAAAGAGTAGGGGAAAAATTAGGTTTAGATCAGCATCTCACACTCTATACCAAGATAAATTAAGAATGGTTAATTGACTTAAACATAAAGATGGAAATTATAAGTAAATTAGGTGAACATCGACTTCTATGCTTGTCAGATCTATGAGAAAGGAAAGAATTTAAGACCAATGAAAAGAGATAGGAAATATTATAAAATATAAAATGAATAATTTTGATTACATTAAATTAAAAGGTTTTTGTACAAACAAAAGCAATGCAACTAAAATTAGAAGGGGAGCAACAAACTGGGAAAAAAAGGTCTAATTTCTTAAATTTATAAGGCGCTAAGTCAATTGTACAAAAAATCAAAAGCCATTCCCCAATTGACAAATGGTCAAGGGATATGAATAGGCTCTTTTCAGATGAAGAAATCAAAACTATCAATAAACAATGAGATGTTTCTGTCAATCCATTCCACCTCATCTTCACCAACTCCACATAAAAACTCTAAAAATTCAAAATTCTAAGCAAGATAGGTCTATCAATTGTAGGGTCTTAGGGGGCAGCTGGGTAGCTCAGTGGATTGAGAGCCAGACCTAGAGACAGGAGGTCCTAGGTTCAAATCCGGCCTCAGACACTTCCCAGCTGTGTGACCCTGGGCAAGTCACTTGACCCCCATTGCCTACCCTTACCAATCTTCCACCTATAAGTCAATACACAGAAGTTAAGGGTTTAAAATAAAAAAAACAAAAACAAAAACAAACAAACAATTGTAGGGTCTTACAGTGTGATCTATTCATTGATAATGTAACTTCTAAAAGAAGATTGCAAACATGTCTACACCTCCCTAGAAACTGCCTTAATCACAAATAAAATCAGGTAATTCAACTAATAGTTTAGATTCAAAAGAAGGCATAGAAAAATGACAGGCCATAAGATTGGGGATATAGAAAATAATGTATCTTACGTATCTTACCTTGCAGTTTCTTCAACACAGCGACTTCCATTTTCAGAACTTGTTTTGGTTGTTGAGCTGATTCTACCTTCAATGCAACATTTTCCCTGGTGAGCAAGTCCAAGGCGTCGTAAATTTCTCCAAAGCCCCCACCCCCTATTTTTCTCAACTGCATAGGAAGAACATAAAAGGGAAGAAGGAGAAAGAAAGGGGAAAAAATGTTACTGGTGGGCCATGTACCTGAAAATCAAACTAAACTGTTTAGATTCTTCCTTGAATTTTGAAGACTATACATATAAGCTAATTTTATTATGCTTTTATGTAATGAAAGTTTATATTATAAAAAGTACAAAAGCATAAAAACCATGTGTACTTAAAAATGAAAAAAATCCTGCTAATCTGATAAAAAAGATACACTTTTTAAATGTTTTAATAATTTTTAACTTTTAAAGTTTTTGCACAAACAATATCAATGTTGTCAAAATTAGAAGGCAAGAAACCAAGGGGAAATTTTGCATCAAGTTTCTCAGATAAAAGACTCATTTCTCAAATATATATGGAACTGAGCCAAATTTATATTAAAAAAACAACATTCCTAACTGATACAGTTAAAGTTTATGACGACTGTTTTCAGAGAAAGAAATTAAAACTATCAAATCATATGAAAAAAATTAAAGAATTAGAGAAATGCAAATTAAAACAATTCAGGTACCACCTTCCACCCATCAAATTGGGTAAGGTAATAGAAAAGAAAAATGACAAGTGCTGGAGGGAATGTGGGGAAAGTGGACCACTAATGCAATCTTGTTAAGAGCTCTGAACTAATCTTTCTAAAGAACAAATTAGAACTATTCCCAAAGGGATAAAATTGTGCACCCTTTGACCTACACATACCATTACTAGGTCTATACTTTAAAGAAAGAGGAAAGGAACCTATTTGTACAAAAATATTTATAGAAGTTCTTTTCGTGATGGCAAAGAACTGGAAAATAAGAGGATGCCCATCACTTAGGGAATGGTTGAATAAGTTATAATATCTAAGAAGTGATGGAATGATTGTGCTAAGAAAATGATAAGGGGGACAGTTTCAGAAAAAACCAGGGATGATTCCTATGAACTGATGCAAAGTAAAGTGAACTCCCTTAAAAAAAAGAAGAGCAGAAGACAAAAGATAAATTTTCTCTCCTCCATAAACAGATTGAAAACTATGGGTGTGGAATGCTACATGCAGATATCAGATGCTGTTTTGTTTTGTTACAAGGGAGGGTGCTACAGAAATGAGCAAAATACAGGTAAAGGACTGTTGTGTTAAAAACAAAAGACATCAATGAGAGAGGGATAGAAACAGACAGACAGACAGACAAACAGCCATAGAAGCTAGTAAATGATAATGATCTAGATGGGGTGATTTAAGTGGAGTGACTTGAAAAGGAAGAAAAGTTTCTAGATGATAAAGGGAGGGTCTGAAAATGTCAGTGAGGAGCAATTCCTCTACCTGGCCTAGTGTACCTCTCAGACAGAATTGGAGGAGGCAGTTGTCTGTCTGGAGAAAGTCAAGTTTCACCCCAAAGAGATCATAAAGAAAAAGACATACAAAAATATTTATAGCCACACTCTTTGTGGTGGCAAAATATTAGAAAATGAGGGTATGCCCTCCATTTGGGGAATGGCTGAACAAAAATTGTGGTATCTATTGGTGATGGAATACTATTGTGATCAAAGGAATAATGAACTGGAGGAATTCCATGCAAACTAGAACTCCAGGAATTGATGCAGAGTGAAAGGAACAAAACCAGGAGAACATATACAGAGACTGATACACTGTGGTACAATCAAATGTAATGGGACTTCTCTACTAGCAGCAATGCAATGATCCAGGACAATTCTGAGGGACTTACGAGAAAGAACACTATTCACATTCAGAGGAAGAACTGTGGAAATAGAAACACAGAAGAAAAACAACTGTTTGATCACATGGGTTGATGGGGATATGACTGGGGATATAGACTCTAAACCAGTGGTTCCCAAACTTTTTTGGCCAATCGCCCCCTTTCCAGAAAAAATATTACTTAGTGCCCCCTGGAAATTATGAAACTATTTATTGAACTCAGAATAGAATGTAATACAAAAAAAGTGTGGCTATCACTGCCCCCCTGGATCGCTGCAGCACCCACCAGAGGATGGTGGTGCCCACTTTGGGAATCACTGTTCTAAACAATCACCCTAGTGCAAATATCAATAATATGGAAAAAAGTCCTGATCAAAGACACCCGTAAAACCTAGTGGAATTGTGCATTGGCTACGGAAGGGGTGTGGAGGGAGGGAAGGGAAAGAAAATAAATCTTGTAACCATGGAAAAACATTCTAAATTAATTAATTAAATTAAACCCTCAAGCAAATACAAAATAAATAAATAAATGCTTGAATTTTGAAAAAAATAAAAGACAATGTATTGCTTTCTATTTTGTATTTTGTTTATCCAAGAGAATCTAGCTTAAATTCAGCAGGCCATGTCCCAATCAAAAACTTAAAGTGAGTTGATTTTACAAGTTAACTGTCAAAACACACCATAGAAATCAACCTAAACCCAAATGAACAACTGTCAATTAAGTGCAAATAGAAAAGATTAAGAGAGATGATCAATATTCTAACAAAACACATTCACCTCCTGTTATTTAGTCTCAGCCATGTGTACAGGTAGGCAAAAGGTCCCATTATTAAAGAAGGATTTATGGCTGTAATATTCCAGAGCACAGAAAAATCACTGAGAGTTAATATAATGTAGCAGAAATTGTCCTAAGCTGGAAGCCAGAACAGACTTGGATTCGAATCCAGCCCAAGAGACTTAGAAACTATGTGACCATATGCAAGTCACTTAACTTTTCTAAATCTCAGTTTCTTCATCTATAAAAGGGACGTATTAAGAGCACTAGAGTGGTATAGCAGATAGATAATTGGCCTTGGAAATAATCAAGAAGACCTGGGTTCAAGTCCTAACCA
The DNA here is from genome assembly GCF_016433145.1 of Gracilinanus agilis. Classification (NCBI taxonomy): domain Eukaryota; kingdom Metazoa; phylum Chordata; class Mammalia; order Didelphimorphia; family Didelphidae; genus Gracilinanus; species Gracilinanus agilis. The sequence goes on along the minus strand of NC_058131.1, from coordinate 526,144,162 downwards.
TAATGACTATTTAACCCTGTTTAGGTCTTTTAACTACCCAACATCACCCTAAGACTAAGAAACCATATAAAATAGTTTCTGGTCCATATTAATAAAGGGTGTTTCCTTATCTGGAGGTTCCCTAAGGGATAAGGACTAGTCCTTTGATTTCACTGGTATAGGGAACTCACAGTAAGGAAACTCCTATCCATGATGGTTGGCACCTTCTCTGCAATTTACAATTTAGAGACCTGCTTATAGGACTGAGAAGTTAAGTGACTTACTGAAGATGACAGAGCCAGTATGTGTCAGAGGCAGAACTTGAACTCAAGCCCGCCTGGCTCTAGGTCCAGTCCTCTACAAAGATGAAATCATAGATCTAGAGTCCATCCCCATCCCCAAATAGCACTTGTCTTACAAGGTTGTTGAAGCTATGGATCAAATGAGAATGTATGTAAACACTTTACAAACCCTAAAACACTATATAAATGTCAGTTATTATTATCCCTTAGGAGGAAGAGATGTACTTTTAGTGGGGAAAATCTAGCCCTGAAAAAATATGATGAAGGACTTTATTTAGTAAACAACATCACTACCAAACAACAAAAGGTTCTACTTAGTTCAAAATGATATATACTGTGAAGAATAACAGATTTATAACGTAAAGCCCCTGTCTTCATGGAATTCAATGTAAAAGAGGAATAAGACATAAAATTAAGTATAATATAGAATATAACCTATTAATGAGGTGCAAAACAAAATGTTAGATGAGGTAAAGGGGCAAAGATTATTGTCTACAGGGGAAATCAAAAAAGACTTCAGGGAAGAAGTGGCATTTGAACTGAGAACCTCACCCTCCACAATTATAGCAAATGACTTTGCCTCTACTTTCAAATCTTGCATTTCTTACTGTTTCTCAAGATTTTTCTCTCTCCCACTTCTCCTTTTTGTACCTCCCTTTCTCTCCCTCCCTTCTCTCTCTACACCCCTCACTACTATCATTAAGGATGAGGTAACTTTCCAAACGGATGTGCAGCCTAAAAATAAAAGATATATTAAAAATAATTAAGGAAAATGGATAGGGGCAGCTAGTTTGCATAGTGGATATAGCACCAGGCCTGGAATCAGGAAGGCCTGGACTAAAATATGACCTGACACTTCCTAGCTGTGTTACCCTGGGCAAGTCATTTAACCCCATTTGCCTAACTCTCCCTTTTCTGTCTTAGAATTGTTACTAGGATTGAAAGTAAGGGTTAAAAAAAAAAAAAGCTCAATTCAAAGGTTTATTTCTAATAAATCTTTTTAGTTCTCCCAAATCAGCAAAGGCCCTTCCTGCTTTAGATCTTCAAAAGCAGTCTTTTTATTGCAGTAATCTAAGTACCCGCCAACTCCACTCTTCTTTAAAACTCCATGAGGGTAAGGACAATATCTGGCACCTTTCTACCCAAAGGGATCACTCAGAGTTGTTAGTTCTCTACAGAACTTTTCCAGTTTTGAGAATTCATTCATTATGTAATAAGCACAAAAATTATATTTTTAAACCTAATGAAACAATATGTACAATGCTTTATTCACAGAAAGTGCTTAATAAATGTTGAATTTAATTTTAAAACATAAATATACCACTAAATAGCCTTCTAAAATTTTCCTCCTATTCTTTCTACTCCCTGATTGTGGAAATGAGAACACAATACACTTTTAATTAATTTCTGTTTCCCTCCTCACTTCCTCCAAAAGCCACAAGGTAAGAAAAAACATTCAAGGTCAATGTGACTGCTCTTAGAGACTCCATTCCTCTTCTATAGTGATATCTGAGCTTCCTACAGCAAGGCAAGGAAGTTGCCAAGAAGTTTTCCCAGGCAGTTATGCTAACTTACTTCAGGTACCTGTCCATCTAAAACTTTATCACCAGTAAGTCTGAAAAGCATTTATGGAGGGAAGAGGAAAAGACCAGATAAAGTGCAGGTTGCTATTTACTTTTTTCTTTTCCTTCAATCACTGAACAATGAAACAAACAAACAAAAAAGCAAGACAATTTTTTGTAGGGCACTAAGATACATCAACAACTTTACGAAAGGGAAGGATATGGATATGGCATTATAATCAAATCTTCAGCAGACAAATTTGATAGGAATAACTAACAAACACGTCACTATAATTAGGATGCAAAAAGGCCTTTACAGGCTAGGACATTTGGTCAAATCTAATCAAGTTCTATACTTGGGTTAAAAAGATCAGCTTCACAAATACAAGAGAGAAGAGGAATAGCCTCCCAGTTTCTCTGAAAAAGATATGATGGTTTTAATTAGTAGTGAAGTATGGTCATCAAAAAGCTTAATGTGATCTTGGACTACATTAAGAGAAGCATAATTTCCAGGAATTGGAAGGTAATTCTCCTGCTATATTCTGCCTTGCTCAGAACATACTTCTGGAGTTCTATGTTAGTTTTAAGAAGACCATTTATTTTTTTTTAAACCCTTGTACTTCAGTGTATTGTCTCATAGGTGGAAGATTGGTAAGGGTGGGCAATGGGGGTCAAGTGACTTGCCCAGGGTCACACAGCTGGGAAGTGGCTGAGGCCGGGTTTGAACCTAGGACCTCCTGTCTCTAGGTCTGATTCTCACTCCACTGAGCTACCCAGCTGCCCCAAGAAGACCATTTATAAGAAGGAACATGTCCAAAAGAAGATGACCAAAAGGATGAAGGGCATCAGGTTGATGCCATATGAGAATCAGCTGAAGGAAACTGGGCTATCTTGCCTAAAAAGAGAAGATTCAGAAATGTTAGCTGTCTCGAAGGACTATCACACTGAAACAGAAACAGATTTCTTCTGCTTGGCCCCAGAGTAAAGAACAAGAAAGGGCAGGTAGAAGATATGAAAAAGCCATTAAGGCTTGTTATCAGGAAAAACTTAAATTAAAGGCAGCCATAAGTGGAAAAGGCTTCCTCAAAAGATACCTTGTTCTTTGTTCTCCCTTCCTGGAGGTCTACTAATGAAGGATGGATGATCACTCTTGGGGAACAGGCACAGATTGGACTAGATGGCTGCTGGGCCATTCCAACTTAACCATAAGTTTCAACGGGAGAATATAGTAGGGATGTGGAGATCAGGAGAAGGAGGGAGGTATAGAATGCCAACTCCCTGACCTGAATGATCCTCTGACTCTTTAATATGCTGCTAATTCAAAATATTTTATTTTTTCAAAATTCAAAATATAAGAAAGGAATAAGCTCTGTACTTTATTAGCTATTGTTACCAGGGCCAAGGAACTATACCAGGCAGAGTATTTCATATAACACCTTCTAGCATAGGATACTGGAGGGCTATCAAATCTTTGTAATATAGGGCACTTAATACAGTACTATGATCAAAAGAGCACTTAGTAAATATTTTCTGCTTGACTGACTACCTGAAAGAATTTCTGATCATTTCTACCTTGTCACACTGAACAATATATTAAGATATTATGTTTGTATCACTAACCAGTTTTAAACACTGACCTCTTACAAGTGAAGATTTGATGAAGAAGTAAAGGGTAAAGAGGAGTACCAAGGCAGAGGAAAGATGAACCAGGAAACTGACTATATTATAAAAACAAGTCATTTAAAAAAACTGTAAAAATAAAAATGAAAATGGATAATATGAAAGTGTATTTTGCATGATTTCACATGTATACTAGGTATCATATTACTTGCCTTCTCAATGAATGAAGGAGGGGGCGGGTAGGAGGGAGAAAATCTGGAATTCAAAATATACAAGTAAATGTAAGGAACAGCTAGGTGGCCTAGAGAAAGGTCCTAGGTTCAAATCTGACCTCAGACACTGGGCAAGTCCCTTAACCCCCATTGCCTTGCTCTTGCTGTTCTTCTGCCTTAGAACCAAAACATACTATTGATTCTAAAATAGAAGGTGAAAGTTTTAAAAGTGAATGTAAAATAAAATAAAAATTTTTAAATGCTTATCTGAAATGTACTATCAGTACACCAGTCTATTAGATAGTTTTTTGAGAAATGTATATCATAGAAAAAGTTTATTGAGGAGTTTATTGGGAAGAGTCTATATCAAAACAAAAACTACACATATTTAAATGAAAATTTTAATTTTAATTTTAAATTTTAAAGACTTTTCTCATTACGTGGTAAGAGTCATGCACATTTTTTAAATTACCAATCAGTGGAATAGGCTATATCACAAAAAAGACACTTTAATTTCCAAAAGAAAAAAAGGGGCCTCAAATGTTCACAAATACCTTAGAAGAAAGAATGTTTCTGAATTTCTCAACAGAACACTTTGAATGGCAAAGGATTAGGTGCTGGGGGAAAAAAATAAGTATGTGGAAAACTTAAGACTGTACCTTTGAGTGGACCTGACTACAGAATAGGATGATACTATTACTCAAACATGAAATTTGAATTTTGTTTGACCTTTCCCACCCAAATATGCTTAATGTCAAACAGTTGATATATGAGGTTAAGAAAGCTGAATGAGGGCTGGTAGGTGGCTCAGTAGATTATGACCTCAGATACTTTCTACCTGTGTGACCTTGGGCAAGTCATTTAAACCCTATTGCTTAGCCCTTACCATTTTTCTGCCTTGGAACCAATACACAGTATTAATCTAAGACAGAAGATAAGGATTAAAAAAAAAAAGAAAGAAAGCTGAATATGTTGTGGTAGAGGAAAGGGCAATGAAGGTATAGTACAATTATCTTAATCACAGAAAAACTGCTTCAAGTATACAACCAAATGAATGCATTTATTATTGCTTCACTGAAAATTAACTTGTTGAATAATGATTCATCCAGCTTTTTAAAAGCATACCCACCACTTTCCATCTTTCTTTGACCAAGATACCAACACTGAGGATATCTGGCTGCTCTCCTCCCCCACTCATCGCAATCTCCTGATGTGGTAGATCTACTACACAGGCATCCAGCTCCCAAGGGTGACTTCCATTTAACCTGAAGCAAGAGAAACAACAGCAGCATATCAGGGTTGACTAATTAACACAAGTACTACTTCAGCAGTAGGAACCATTACCTTAATTAGGTTGCTTTGTTGGGGAGAAAAAAATATCCAGCACTAAGTCTTCTAAAAATAGTAATTCATGGATTAAAAAATAGCACTTAAAGTTTTCACATCAAAATGTCTAAAATGCCTTTTGCTAGACTTTGCAAAAGATATTCTATTACCAAAGGGTTCACAATTATTTAGATTAGAGGAGCCCAGTGCTGCTACAATGTATTTATTTCTGTCAACATGTCCACTTTACATATATCTCTTATGTAGGCACTATGCAAAGTCATAAAACATAACAAAAAATAAAAAACAGATGCCTAATAAGTATAAAGGATATAGCACTTTTCAGTTTACAATACAACTTTCACATCAATTGTTGTATTTGACCCTCTCAATAACCCTATGAGAGAAATGGAATATATATTACCCTCAAGTTCTAGTGAAGATAGAAAAGTAAGTGGCTTCCCCTAGAAAACCCAGCCAGTAAAGGATAGTCAGGGCTCAAACAGTGGTATTCTGACTCATTCATTCATTCTGTGAATATTTACTGAACACTTACTGAACAAGAAAATGTGCTAGATATATTTAGGAAGATAAAAAGAAAACTCAGAAAGATCTTATTCTTATGGAGTTTACTATCTACTAGGAGGGAGGGCATAGAAAAATAAGTATAAGATAATAAATAAACATAAAAGGTGAGAAATTTCAACAAGAAGAATGCTAAGTGACATTAATTCAAAAGGTAACAAAAATTAATTCAAGAAAAGCTTCATCAAGAAGATGAAATTTGGTAGATGATGAAATTCAGGCAGCTACCAGCTGATTTCTTTTAATTTTCCCCTCCAAATGTCTTTAAAATAAGTTCTTAAATAAAATTTTTGAGGAAGAACCAATAAAAGGTCAGAGAGAAACATTTTTTTTTAGCTTAAGAGGGTCTGGACGACAGTTCCAGGGCAGAGAATAGCACTTCTAGTTGGTCAAAAGGGAGAAAGGATTCACAGTTCTAGGACCAGAAGCACCAGCACTTGAATCTGAAGGGGAAATGGGATCCTTCGTGGGTAAAGACCAGAGCATAGGCCAGGAGAATAATGAGCACACCTTTCCCCTGATCACCCCACCTGGAAAGCACAAAAAAAACTTGTAGACCCCCCCAGAACTGTGAAAACAGCTACATGGAAAAACCTGAAGCTTGGGACTGTGCAAGTAGGCTAGGGGTGGGGGAGCAGGTAAGTGGACATTTCCTAGCTGTGTGACCCTGGGCAAATCACTTAACCCCAAATACCTAGCAGGAAGAGAAGGGAAGGAAAGAGGAAGAGAAGGGAAGGGAAGGGAAAGGAAAGGAAGGGAAGGGAGGAGGGAGGGAGGACTTGGTGGCAGAGAAAACCAAGACATAAAATCAGAAGACAACAACAACAGCTACAAGCAAAACCTATCTGGTGGCAGAGAAAACCAAGACATAAAATCAGAAGACAACAACAACAGCTACAAGCAAAACCTCAAAGAAAAATGTTAATCAAACCCCAACCCAACAAGAATTCCTAGAAGAGTTAAAGAAAGAGATAAAAGTAGAAGAGGAAAAACTGGGAAATGAAATGAGAGTAATGCAAGAAACTTATGAAAAGAGAAATTAACAGCTTGGCAAAAGAGGAACAAAAAAGTACTGAAAAAATAATACCTTAAAAAACAGAATTGGCTTAATGATAAAAGAGACACAAAAAAATCACTGAAGAAAAGAACTTTAAAAGCAGAATTGGTGAAATAGAAAAAGAGGTGCAAAAACTCACTAAAGAAATAATTCTTTAAAAATTAGAATCGGACAAGTGGAATTTAATGACTCCATAAAACATCAAGAAAAATATAACAGGGGGCAGCTGGGTAGCTCAGTGGAGTGAGAGTCAGGCCTAGAGACAGGAGGTCCTGGGTTCAAACCCGGCCTCAGCCACTTCCCAGCTGTGTGACCCTGGGCAAGTCACTTGACCCCCATTGCCCACCCTTACCAATCTTCCACCTATGAGACAATACACCGAAGTACAAGGGTTAAAAAAAAAAAAACCAAAAAAAAAAAAAAGAAAAAGAAAAATATAACAAAGTCAAACCTATTAAAAAATAGAAAATGTGAAATATTCTCACTAGAAAAACAACTGACTTGGAAAACAGATCAAGGAAACATAATTTAAGAATTATTAGACTATCTGAAAGCCATGATAAAAAAAAAAAAGAACCTATATTCAACATACTTAAAAAATCATTAAGGAAAACTGCCCTGATATTTTTCATGCAGAGGGTAAACTAGAAATGGAAAAAATCACCCAATCACCTTGTGAAAGAGGTCCTAAAGTGAAAACTCCCAGGAATATTATAGCCAACTTTCAGAGTTCCCAAGTCAAGGAGAAAACATTACAAACAGCCGAAGAGAAACAATTCCCTTATGATGGAGCCAGAATCAGATCACACAAGATTAGCAGCTTCCACATTAAAGGAACAGAGGGCTTAGAATATGGTATGATAGAAAGCAAAGGCTAGAGTCAAAACTGAGTATAATCCTTCAGAGGGAAATGGATATTTAATGAAATAAAAGAACTTTCGAGCATTCCTGATGAAGAAAGCAGAGTCTAATTAAAAAATTTCACATTCAAACAAACATGAGTCAAGAGAATCAGAAAAAGGTAAACATTAAAAAGTAATCATAAGGGACTAAATAAATGTAAATAAATTATATCAATAAATTATATTCCTGTATGGGAAGATGATACATTGGAACTCCTAAGGACTTTATCATTATTAGTATAGTTAGAAGGAGTCTACACAGAGAGCATTGAGTGTGAGTTGATTATGGTGGGATGATCTCCAAAAAAATGAAGGGAGGAGAAGGAAGGACGCACTGAAGAAAAGGGAATGGAAAGGTAGAATGGGGAAAAATTTCTAACATAAAAGATGTATACAAAGAAGAGTTTTTACATTGGAGGAGGAAATGCAGGGAAGGGAGGGGAAGCAAAGTTGAACCTCACTCTCATCATAATTAGTTCAAAGAGGGAAGAATATATATACATACCCTATTGTGTTGGGGGATATAAAACAGGAAAATATTCCTTTTCCCCCATAAGAGGGGAAAAAAATAATAGATGGTGGAAAGGGATAATAAAAGAGAGGGCAGATTAAAGGAGGCAATGGTTAGAAGCAAAATCGATTTTTTTTCAGGAGGGATAGGATAAGAATTGAGAGAGAAGGCCAAACAGAAGAAAATAGGATGTAAGAAATAACATAGTTAGGGAAAAGAGGTACACTGATAAACTGTTGGAGAACAATTTGAAACTATGTCCAAAGAACTATAAAACTATGCATTCCCTTTAATCCAGCAATACCACTACTATGTCTGTATCCGAAAGAGATCAAAGAAAAAGGAAAAGATTTATATGTACAAAAATACTTATATTTGATGCCAGAAATGCAGAGTTAATCATCCAGAACCAAAAACAGACCTGGTTGTTTTTTCCTGTCTTGAACTTAATTATTTTTTAAAACAACTCTTCATTGACCTGTGTTACTGATTTGTTAATAAGCTGCTATGGAAGCAACTTACAACTCATCCCCCCCTCAAAAAAAAAACAACAAAAAACACTTCCTCCTTGTGGTGGCAAAGAATTGGAAACTGAGGGGATGTCCATCAACTGGGGAATGGTTGAACAAGTCATGGCATATGATTTTAATTGTGCTGTAAGAAATGAGAAAGAGGGTTTAGAAAAAATATATAAGATCTATATGAAAGGATGCAAAGAGATGAGAAGAACTGGGAGAGCATTTTGCACAGTAGGAGCAATGTTGTAATGATGCTCAACTGTGAAAGACTTGGCTATTCTAATTGATACAATGATCCAAGATAATTCCAAAAGGCTCATGATGAAAAAATGCTATCCCCTCCAGAGAGAGAATTGAAGGACTCGAGTGTAAATTGAAGTATAATTTTCTCACTCTTTGATTTTTTTCCTTATTTATTTTAAGGTAAGGCTAATATAGAAATATGTTTTGCATTATTTCACATATATAATTGATTTGATTTGCTTGCCTTCTCAGTGATGGGGGAGAGGGAAGAAAAAAATGAATTTGGAACTCAAAATTTAAAAAGAAAAGAATAGTTTTTAAAAGTAATACATTTATTTTAAAAAGAAAAAGAGAGAGCATTTGGGATGAGCCTGAAATCAAGGTGGCTAGGAATTGAAGTGAGGTAGGACAGAGATCTAGAAGGAAGGAGAAGACTATAACTAGAGGAAATATAAGGGCAAAGTTAGTGCTTTTTCCAATTAACCAAATTGCATGACCAACACAATTCTCAACTATGGTAACTTATAACTAAGGAATTATAACTAAGGAATTTATAACTAAGTTTGAAGGCATGACTAAAATTCATAAATGTTAGAAAATATATTTAAAACAGGAAGAGGTGACAAAGTCAGATGAATTTCTTGGGATAAATTCTTCCTTGGGATACATTCTCATGAAGTAAAATATCCTAAATTCAATGGCTATCAGTCACTTTGACAAATAATTATTAAGCATCTACAGCATGTCAAGCATTATTGCTAAGTATTAGGAACTGTGTTAGGCACTGGCTATCATGTATAACATGATATTTCCCACCAGAAGAAAGTAAAGTTTAAGGCAAGTTAGACAGCACAGTGGATATAGTGTTGGACCTCAAGTCAGGAAGACCCAAGACACTTATTAAGCTGTATAGACCTGAGCAAATCTCTGTCTTCTGTAGTTACCTCACCTGTAAAATGTAAATAATAATAGCATCTATCTCACAGGATTATTGTAAGGATCAAATAAGATAATATTTGTAAAGTGCTTTGCAAATTTTAAAGCACTATATAAATCCAAGCTATTCTAACAATTTTATAAAGCTGCCGAAAGGAGATAATATAGGTAAAACATCAGGCAAATTTTAAAGTACTAGTTTAAGTGTGAGCTACTATTGATTTTTTTTAATCTAGAAGTTGGTTTTAAACTATGCTTCTAGTCATCCAGGCAACTTCTAATTCATCAAGCTAAAAGTGTCAACTATAACTCTTGAGAATGCCCATCAAGAACTTCTCTTTTGATCCTACTTGAAAATATTTTTCCAGTTTTAATAATATGGGTTAGAAATATAAAGTCTATTTTTCTAACTAGGAGGATGATTACACATTAGTATAGATTTGGGAAACTATGGAATCTCCTTTTTGGGGAAGCAGGAAAAGAGGCCTCTTTAAAATAAGGCCAGACCAGAATATGAACTAAATCCATATTATGATAGCTATCTATCAGATAGATATCTCAGGAAATACAGTGGGTAGATTTTTATTATTCCACTATTCTTAAATCTAACTAACATCTGCTAATCTAGAGTACTTTCTCACAAAAAGCCCTATAATTCCCTATGTCCTAAAAGATGGTAAAATACTGTTAACTTACTCAGACTTCACTAATTCATATTTGAAATAATGAGAATATGACAAAATATTGGGTTTCCTTCTAGGTCACACCTCTAAAATGAAGTACCCTGAAAGAAAATATAAGTGGTATACACTGACAAATGACAACATCATATCTTTATTACTATCATCTTCAATAACATCCAGTAGAAAAATCAAGCCTGTCGGCTTCATTCAGGTATTATAAGATTCATATTTGAAAGAAAACATAGCATATATCTGAACCAAAACAGAATACATAATACTGAATGGAAAAAATGAAATATGTGTTAACTCTGAACACTTTAAAAACAGGGGCTGGATGACTATTTGTCAGATATATCATGGTAGGAATTTCTTTTGGATATGAAATAGACTGGATGATTGTTGAAAGTCGCTTCCAACTCTCAAATTCTATGATTGTATACTTATCATGTAACTTATAGAATGATAATAATACCAAAAGTCCTATTCTGATGGAGAAAAACCTGGTTTCTCAAGGACTATATTGATGTTCAGAGAGTATAAGCTCTGGTAAATTCTACCATTCTGGTGACAGTCTATTATTGCCTAAGGACCAACTAAGTATAGAGGCACTTACTGCCAATAGGTTAGTCATTAAATAGTGTCTTTGGCTTAGAAACCCAAGAAGAAAAACAAATTTCAATCCTGTGTGGCTCCTTCCTTCTGCTTTTGCATAAGGTGGCAGTAGCATGTTAGAAAAAAAGTGAAAAATGTCCTAAAAAAAACCATATGGTAATGTATCATGATCTGTAAACATTAATTTGATTCTAGGTAATCTAAATGTGAGATCTTAGTCCAATGATCAAAAAAAATTATCATGGTATTGGTAGAAAAACCATGTCAACATATATTCTCATAATAAACAAAAACCCCCAAAAGTTGCAGCTAAATGAAATAGCACCAAGATTTTCTTTGGAAAGGTAAAGAAATTGAACTTGGTTTCTTTGTGCACAAAAAGGCAACAAGGGACATCACGGATGAAAGACTTGGTCATCTCATCTTGCAGTGCTTATGCTGTATTGTACATAACTAAAAAAGATAAACATGAAAAAAACTTAAGTTAATGGGCCAATACCAGCTGCAAAGGAAAAGTATAAAAAACTTGTTAAGAGCCATCAAACCAAGTCAATATACATTCAGTGGCTTTGACATAAAGATGGCATAGAAAACCATTGAAAAAAAAATGTGTTGGATAAAGATGAATAAAGTTTAAAAAAATGAAAGAGTAAATAAAGGCTTAGAGAATACATAGAAGCTTCATATCTCCTTACAGAAACACTTTCAACCAGAAGAGTCACAAGACACTAGACTTGGAAATCATCAAACAGTATCACACACACACACACACACACACACACACACACACACACACACACACACACACACACACTGATATCTTGATTTCAAAGAAGAGATATGAAGAGATATCTCCCTCCACTATTTCAGAGAGATGGGGACAGGAGTCCACAAGTATGGAATATTGCAAGATAAGTACAAATTTTTTTGATCTGCTGATTGGTTTTGCTAAATTTTTTTCTTTCTCTTTAAAAAAAAAAAGATCTGTTTAAGGGATATCTCTCTGGGTTGAGAAAAGGGAGAAAGGATATGAGAGAAATATAGGTGATATAAAAGTAAAAGATGTCAAAATATTTTTTGAAAAATATATCAAAATGGCACTATCTTATGTAATGAGGACAATTAGGGGAATTAAGGAAGCCAAGGGAAATATTTAAATGTGAAAAAAACGAAATGGTGTCTGGACAACTGGGTACTTTTCACAGAACCAGGCATTTGCTTTGTTTTTTCTGTAGGTCATACACTCCAGCCCTTGATGAATCACATGCATTTTGCTGGAATGATGTAACAATTCCTGATTGGTCTGCAAAGATGGGAGTTGCACTGACGATGATTATCACAGAATCCGGAGGTACCATCTACTTGGTGGAATTTAGGGGGGAGATGCTTATTGTCCAGATAATGATGTGTAGTTGGTAATCAGTTCATTCAGTTAGTCCAACAGTATCTATTTATCTAGGTCAGGTGTTGCAGATGCCCATTGCAGATGGACAACCAGTTGGGCCCAGAACTGAACAGGCAGAAAAAAGCAGGGTAGATAACATTTGGAAAATTGTATAGTCTTTGCAGTCTTTTTAATCATTCCAAGCTGTTCCTTGACCTAAAAAACAATTTTTAAATACAAATGTTTTCCCAGTGATGCTATTTGAATCTTAGAACATCATAGTCTCTGAAAAACAATCAAAGGTATATGTAATCGGTTCCGGGTTAAGATGGCGGCAGAGTAAAAAGCAGCTCTTAACCTCTCCTGACCAAAACACACAAAACTCCTCAAGGGGACATAAAAACAAGTCCAGACAAACGGAGGAACCCCACAACAGGGTGCAGCGTGGAAGGTACGTGGAATCGGGACATTTCCATGCTATAAAAGGGTGAAACAGCTCTCACTAAATCGCGGGCTGAGCAACCATCCCACCCTCACCCCCTCCACACACACCACCTATAGCACTGAAGCCAGTTAAAAAGAAATAGAGCAAATTTGGGGCACACATCGAGTCATTGGCAGCTCCGGGGCCTGTTCCTGAGAGCAGCAAGATTTGGGACCCCAATAAGCCAAAGAATGCACCCGAAATCTGAGCGCGGGAGCAGAGCGCAGGAGCAGCGGAGGCGTGGGTGGAGGCAGACACAGCCAGGAACTAAAGCTCTGAAACCCTGAGTGGGGAACCAGCGTAGACGGGTATACGACTGTGGAAGCAGCGCCCTGAGACTTGTAAAGGAACCTCCGGCAGAGGATCAAGCAAGGCGGTCCACCAGGGGGCTTGACCTTGGAAAAAACCAGAACTCAGACCTCAGGAGCCAAAAAGACCGCGGACAGACCCCTGAGCGCGAGGATAAAGCTGAGAAGTTGCTGGGCTAATAATGGCTACCCAGACTCAGGAAGTTCAGAAGAGAAAGATAAACAACAAGAAAAAGAAGTCTTTAACACTCGACAACTTTTACACAGAGAAAATCCAGACAACCGAGCAAACAGAGGAGGAGAACAAACAAGCATCCGG
>NC_058131.1:526114178-526126839 GCF_016433145.1 Gracilinanus agilis | reverse complement strand
AAATTGTTATATTTGTTGCCATATAATTGGGCAAAATAGTTCTTAATGATTGCCTTAATTTCTCCTTCATTATAGGTGAGGTCTCCCTTTTCATCTCTAATACTGTCAATTTGGTTTTCTTCTTTCCTTTTTCTTATTAGATTGACTAGTACTTTGTCTATTTTAGGTTTTTTCAAAATACCAGCTTCTAGTCTTATTTATTAATTCAATAGTTGTTTTACTTTTGATTTTATTAATTTCTCCCTTAATTTTTAGTATTTCTAATTTAGTTTTCATCTGGGGTTTTTTTTATTTGTTCCTATTCTTCCATTCTAATAAACCTACTCAAGAAATAGCCATGTCCTTGTTCTGGTCATCACTCTGGAGTATTCTATTTCTTTGTTTACAAATTCCTCAGTTTTTTTATCAGATCATGAATCTTTATCATTCTATGTTTCCCTATCCTTTGTGACCCATAACCCTTTCTTCATCCTCCATTTTTTCCACTCTTCTGTGCTTTACCAGGCCATAATCCTATCACTGCCTACTGTCTTCTCTTTTCTTACTTTATCATTTGGTGAACCAGATCAACTCTACAATGTCTTCTACTCTTGAATCCCTTCACCTCTTGTCTTATCACCGTTCATTTATTACAGTTTACCATCCCTAGATTACTCCTACCATCTGCCTCCTACACTTCTATTCACCAGTTGTTGAATGGAGATGGAGGAAATCATAAAACTATGTTGATAGGATTCACTACAAATTTATGTCATCTAAACATAATCAGTCACATTCACCTGGGCCCTCATTGCAGCTCAGTAATCATTCTTTATCTCTGATAGATTCTCTATACTACTCACCAAAGCAACTGTTTTATACCTTTTCCTTTCTCCTAAAGCCTCCCATGGCATTTCCTCTTACCAATTCACTTGAGTATTTTGCCTCATATCTCACTGAAAAAATTGAGGCCATTTGCAACAACTTCCCCTTCTCCCTTTGTTTTACATCACTCAGATATTTCCTTCACTCACTTTTTCTTTACACCTGTCTTAGGTAAAGAATCAACCCTTCAAGGGGGCAGCTGGATGGTTCAGTGGATTGAGAGCCAGGCCTAGAGACAAAAGGTTTTGGGTTCAAGTCTGGCCTCAGATACTTCCTAGCTGTGTGACCCTGGGCAAGTCACTTAACTCCCATTGCCTAGCTCTTACCACTGTTTTATCTTAGAAACAATACACAGTATTGATTCTAAGATGGAAGGTAGTAAAAAAAAAAAAGCAGCAACTCTTCTCCTTGCTAAAGCCATGTACTCCACATTAATCCTTTCCCATTTTCTCCAATTGATTGCTCCCACTATCATTCTTATTCTCTCATCTTCAATCTCTCCTTGTCTATTGATTCCTTCCTTGCTGCCTACAAAACATGCTCGGGTTTCTGCCATTCCTTTAAAAAATCTGAATACCTTGATCCCATTATTCCTGCTAGTTATTATCTTGTATCTCTTCTCCCTTCTTAGGCTAACACCCCCTTGAGACTGCTGTCTATACTTGAAGCTTCCACTTTTTTCTCACTGTCTTCTGAACCCTCTCCAGTTTAGTGTTTGATCTGTTCATTCAACTGACACTATACTCTGCAAAGTTACCAGTGATCTCCTAATTGCTAAATGTATTGGCCTTTTTTCAATTCTCATGCCTCTTGAACTCTCTGCAGCATGTGACATGTTGATTACCTTCTCCTGGACTCTCTTCTTTCTAGGTTTTCATAATACTAATTGCTCCTACTTCTCCTTCTATCTATTACTTCTCCATCTCTTGCTGGTTCTTTATCCATGTCACAGTCACTACCTGGGGGTGTCTCTTAAGCCTCTGTTCTGGTTCCTCTTTTTGTGCTATATTGTGTCAATTGGTGACCTCATTAGTGAGAATTTAATTATCATCTATGTAGATGTTTCCCCCACCCCCAATCTATACATCTAGTTATATTCTCTTATCTTGAAAAACCAAATGAATTTTTTATATCTGGAGCTGAATATTCAAAATGGAAATTCTTCAATTCTTATCCTTCTTTGCAAACCTTCCTGTCTTCCCAACTTTCCTACACCTGCCCAGGATAGTTGTCAGGAAAACCCAGAGAATAGGAAAGATGACAACATTAAATGTAGCAGCAAGGTCAAGAAGAATGAGTATTGAGAAAAGCCATCAAATATGCCACTTAAGAGATTATTGCGAACTTTAGTAAAGATTGGTTCAGTTAAACAGCAATAAAATTGGAACCTAAATTGGAGAGAACTAAGAAAATAAGAGGAAAAAAGGGAAGATTCTGAGTGTGGATGAATTTCTCAGATCTTTTGAGAAATGGAGGAGAGATTTAACACAGTCACTAGCAGAGATGATATAAACTAGCAAGATTTTCTTTGTTTTTAAAAAATCTATTTTCTTTTATTTTTCTTAAGTACATGTAAATTTTTAAAATTTGAGTTCCAAATTCTCTCCCTCCATTGAGAAGGCAAGAAATTTGATATAAATTACACATTGTGAAATCATTCAAAACATATTTCCATATGTCATGTTGTAGAAGAAAACAGATTCCACTCCCCCTTAAGAAAAATAAAGTTTAAAAAAATATGCTTCAATGTGCATTCAAACTCCATCAGTTCTTTCTCTTGGAAGTAGATGGCTTTTTTTTTTTAATCATATGGCCTTTGGAATTGTCTTGGATCACTGTACTGATCGGAGCAGCTAAGGCCTTCACTATTGATCATTGTACAATATTGCTGTTATTGTGTACAATGTTCTCCTGGTTCTGCTCACTTCATTTTGTGTGAGTTTCATATGTCTTCCCAGGTTTCTCTAAAATCATCCTGCATGCTCATCATTTCTTAGAGTACAATAGAATTCCATCTCAATTATATACCACAACTTGTTTAGCCATTCTCCAGTTAATAATCCTCCCCTCAATTTCCAATTACTTGAATCCACAAAAAGAACTATTAATATTTTTATACATACAGATCCTTTTCCTTTTTCTTTGGGCTCTTTAGAATACAGAAGATTCTCTTTTTTAAGAATGAGTGAATTGTGTTTGTAGGCAGAAGAAAGGAACCAGAGTATAGGGGAAAGGAATATGAAAAAAGAGAGGGAGGGAGAGACAGATAGATAGAGAAACAATGGGAACAATTTTCTAGTGTAGTCTGGAATCAATAGAATCAATAGTCCATCTAGAGAGGCTGGCCTTAGTACAAATAAGGACCACATATTTTTCCTCAGAGACAGGAAATAAAGGGAAGAGAGTGAGGAAGGATATCAAAGGATTGTGGGATGAGAAGGGAAGAAGTAGGAGCTTATGGCAAATGGCCTTACTTTTTGTTTTTGGAAACTTAAATACTGGATAGAAATAGCACAGAATATATTATAAATTATCAAAAAAAGGAAGCTATAGCAATATGGGAATTTCATTAACTAATAACTTGTCAAAATCAGGTAACATAGTAGAGGTTGAAGTGATCATATTGCTGTTGAATATTTCTCCATCAGAGCAGATTTTCACCTTTCCATAATTTCCTATCTTTGTTTCTTGTCCATGTTTACTTACTATATTGGAAGTCTTCCTCTAGGTCTTTTTATATTATTGGGTACTACTGTAGAAACTGGGCTGTCCATTTAATGCTACAGCAAATGTGTACCACTAGCTGGCTTTTCATTGTCCTTTCGATTACATATACCTTTTTATTTTTTTTAATTTAAACATTTATTAATATTCATTTTTAACATGGTTACATGATTCATGCTCCTACTTTCCCCTTCACCCCCTGCACTCCCCCCACCCATGGCTGACGCACATTTCCACTGGTTTTGTCATGTGTCCTTGATCAAGACCTATTTCCAAATTGTTGGTGGTTGCATTGGTGTGGTAGTTTCGAGTCCACATCCCCAATCATGACCACCTCGACCCATGCGTTCAAGCAGTTGTTTTTCTTATATGTTTCCTCTCCTGCAGTTCTTCCTCTGAATGTGGGTAGCACTCTTTACCATAAATCCCTCAGAGCTGTCCTGGGTCATTGCATTGTTGCTGGTACAGAAGCCCATTACATTCGATTTTACCACAGTATGTCAGTCTCTGTGTACAATGTTCTTCTGGCTCTGCTCCTTTCGCTCTGCATCTGTTCCCGGAGGTCTCTCCAGTTCGCCTGGAACTCCTCCAGTTTATTATTCCTTTTAGCACAATAGTATTCCATCACCCGCATATACCAGTTTGTTCAGCCATTCCCCAATTGAAGGGCATGCCCTCCTTTTCCAGTTTGTTATCACCACAAAAAGCGCAGCTATAAATATTTTTGTACAAGTCTGTTTATCTATGATCTCTTTGGGGTACAGACCCAACAATGGTATGGCTGGATCAAAGGGCAGGCATTCTTTTATAGCCCTTTGAGCGTGATTCCAAATTGCCAGCCAGAATGGCTGGATCAGTTCACAACTCCACCAGCAATGCATCAATGTCCCAATTTTGCCACATCCCCTCCAACATTCATTAGTCTCCCCTTCTTTCATTTTAGCCAATCTGCTAGGTGTGAGGTGATACCTCAGAGTTGTTTTGATTTGCATTTCTCTAATTATTAGAGATTTGGAACACTTTCTCATGTGCTTATTGATACTTTTGATTTCTTTACCTGAAAATTGCCTATTCATGTCTCTTGCCCATTTATCAATTGGGGAATGGCTTGATGTTTTATACAATTGCTTTAACTATTCTTGCTACTTTTGACCAGCCTGATTTCTTTCCTTGCTTGGCATACTATGGACAGTGTTAAGTCTTAAATGATCCCCTTATATTTCTCTCCCTGAAACAAGGTCACAGAGTTGTTGAGGTTTTTTGCAAGTTTTTATTTCTATACTAACAAAGGAAGAGACTGTAAAAAAAAAAAGTTAACGTACAATGCCAATCCTCTGTCTACTTTCTCCCTCAATTTAGATCATATAGAGAGAGACAAGGTTTTGACTCTTAATGGTGAATATTAGTATACAAATGACTCCTGTAGGCTTCTTCTATATTTCAGAATAAAACCAGCTATCATACTGGACATTTCATCTAAAGAGCTGGACTCCGGGATGATAAATAGATGAGTCCTTTGGATAAGAGAAAAAGAAATAGGTTATGGGACACTGCTTATGGACTGGGCCTGGCCTTGAAACCTAAGGTGATACAAAGTTGACTCACTTCCAGAGACAGACAGATAATAGCCCTCCGGGCAGCTCCTGGGAAATACCTTTGGAAATTGGTCCAAGAAATCTTAGTTGGGAGAACTCTTACCCTACATGAGAGGTGTCAGGCCTACAACACTCCTGACTAGAGCCAGACTAAAATGTCAATATCCTGTAGGGATCCTTATCCCTAAATCTTATAGAAGTTTAATGTCCTCCATTTCTCCTTATCACATCTGTCAAAGGCCAATAACTTTTCAGTGTTGATGGAGATGTCAGTGACTTTTCAGGAATACTTGCATTGCTTCTAATTCAAGCTCCTAATTAATTCTTTAGGATTCAGAAAGCAATTTTTTTGTCAGTTTATCCATGACAAAACTAAATAAGTTTGAGACGATATCAGAATTCATCAAATGTTAACTTCAACTCAGCAACCATATATTAAGCACCTGCTTTGTACCATACAGTGTGCTAATGCTATAGAGACAAAATACAAGTCTCTCTCCTCAAAGAGCTTACAGTCTACAAAGGGAAAACAACATGTACACAGATAAGTACACAATCCATATAAAATAAATATAAATAATGAATATTAAGACCTGGGAAGGTCAAGAGAAGCTTCTTGGAGGTACTGAGTGAGCCTTTTCAAGAAAACTAGGGATTCTAGAAGATGGAAGCCAGAAGTGAAAGCATTTTTCTGGGCATGAGAGAAAACTTGTACACAAATGTGAAGTAAAATGTGTGGGGAATAATAAGTAGACTTGTTTGGCCAAGATATTTAATATGGGAGGGGCTATGGTATGAAATTAGTCTGGGAAGATAGTTTGAAATGAGATTGTCAGGTTTTTTTAAATGCTGAAGAGTTTTATTTGATTGTAGAGGCATTAGGGAGATATTAGTGCTTCTTGAGGTACCTGTGGCTTTTTACATCTGATTAAATATGTTTGTTTTTTTTTAAACCCTTACCTTCTGTCTTAGAATCAATACATTATAAATTCCAAGGTAGAAGAACAGGAAGGGCTAGGCAGTTGGGGGCAAAGTAAACTTGCCCAGGATCACATAACTAGGAAGTGACAGAGGTCACATTCAAACCCAGGTTCTACAACTCCAAGCCTGTCACTCTATCTACTGAGCCACTTGGCTGCTTCTGATTAGGTGGACACTTTTAATACTCAGATTGGATGGCTTCTTCCACAACTTCCATTTAAGGCCCATTTAAGGCAAGAGTCTTGGCCAGCCAGGTCTCATTACTTTACAGACTGAATTCAAAAGTTTGTCTGCCATGCCCTAGTACCATATACCTTAAGCTTCATTCTTTGTGTCCTCTATTTCCCCTTTAAAATGCAAACTCCTTGAGGACAGGGTCTGTCTTTCTGCTTATATTTGTATTCTCAGAGCTTAGTACTGTGCTGACTGGGCATATAGTTATCATTTAATTAGTGCTTGTTGACTGACTGACTTGATGTTAGAAGTATTAATTTGACAGTTGCATGGAGCATGGATTGGGGAAGGGGAGAAGCTGGAGGATGAGAAACTGATGAAAAGGTATTTATTGCAGTAGTGAAGGCAAGATATGAAGAAGACCTGGATTAGGGCAGTGACTGATAAGTGGAGAGGAGAGTTTATATCTAAAAGTTGACCAGAGATCTAGAGTTAGAAGAGCCTTTGGAGGCCGCTTGGTCAATGCTTCATTTTATGAATGAGGAAATGGAGACCAGGGAAGCAGAAGCTCCAAGGAGAACCTCACATTTTTTCCCAGTGCTTCATAACCTTAGAGTCATTCTTAACTCTTAAAAAAATTTTAAATTAAAATTAAACTTAAATTAAATTTATATAAATAAAATTAGTATTAATTAACAACAAATATTGATAAATTAATGATAAAATTAATAAATAAAATATAATCTTATTTTATTTATAAAGATTTTTTATTCTTTATTTTGACTGTAACAAATGCCCCCCCCCAATATTTTCATATATAAAGGAGCACAGAAGGAATATGTGAATATAATACATGCATATATGTGAATATTATACATGCATCTTCCTTTAAAAATTTATATATAATAAATTCAACATATTACTTTAAAGCTATCATGCTTAATCATCCCCTCATATCCAATCAGTTTACTTGTTTGTTCTTGATTATATCTTTATATTCTTGCATCTGTCTAATATCTGAAACACTTTCATCACCTCTTAACTGGACTACTGCAATAACCTCCTGTATGATCTCCTTATATCCAATCTCTCCTCTCTCTAATTCATCCTCCATCCTCCATATAGTTTACCATACTTTGTCATTCCTCTGCTTAGGAAGGTTTTTTTTTTCCCTTTAGGATAAAATTCGAACTTCACTCTTTATAAAGCCTTTAACAATCTGGCTTCCTGCCTATCTTTCTAGCTGATTGCACATTATTCACCTTCATGCTCCCTCTAGTCTAGCTATACTGGCCTTTTTGTGTTCCTTTATGTGATATTCTATCTCCCTTCTTAGTACTTAAAAACAAAAACAAAAACAACTCTTACCTTCCATCTTAGAATCAATACTGTGTATTGGTTCCAAGGCAGAAGAGTGGGAAGGGCTAGGCAAAGGCGGTAAGTGACTTGCCCAGGATCACCCAGCTAGGAAGTATCTGGTTGGATTTGGCCCTAGGACCTCCCGTCTCTAGGCTTGGCTCTCGATCCACAGAGCCACCCAGCTGCCCCCTCTTCTTAGAACTTTTTGTATAGGGCTGTTCCCTTTGTTTGGAACAAGTTCCCTATTCACCTCTGCCTCCTGGAACCCCTAGATCTCAAGATATAGTCAAGTACCACTTCTTTAGGAGTCCTTTCCCAATTTCCAGGGTTGTTAGTCCTTTGTCTCTATTTACTATATTTATTTTGTATTTAATCATTTGTGAACATATTATGTCTCCATTTCTTGCCTGAGCATAGGGGACTATCTTGTTTTAAAAATTTGTATCTATAGCTCTTATATGTAGCATATATGATGAGTATTTATTTGGTAATGATAACTAGCACTTTTATAATTCTTTAAGTTTTTCAAAGCACCTAACAAATATTCCATCATTTTATCTTCTCAACAACTTTGAGAGGAAGCTGCTATTATTTTTCATTCTATTTACAGATAGGAAAACCGAGGTAGACAGCATTTAAGTGACTTGCCCAGTCACGCTGTGTCTGGAAACAGGAGTTGAATTCAAGTCTTTCTGATTCCAGGTCCTCTGTTCTACATAGCATATCACTAATTGATTGATTGATTAGTCTAATAGTACTGAAAATTTGTGTCCAGGGATGCCTTGTCTTCTGGGAGATTTCCAGGTTTCAATGAGTATAGGAAGATAGGAGATGGAAGTTATGTAAGAAGATGAGGTCTACTCTGAAGGGTAGTTTGTTGTTTGTTAATAATAGGATGGAGTTTCAGAGGACACATGAGGAGAGGAAGGCTGAGCTGAATAGGAATCATCTAGGGGAAGTACTAAGGTATTGGGGTTGAAGGAAAGGGGTGGTAGCTGGGAAGAGAGTTTTTTAAATGTTTTGTTAATACTTTTTTTTAATTGCTATTTTGAAATAACTTTCTCAACCCATTAGGACCTTCCCTTATAGCAAATAAATATAGTTAAGTAAAAAAAGTCAACACGTCGATCTGTTGTGGGAGAGTTTGATATTAATCTGGTTCTGGTTCAGGAAGGTACTTTTTTTCAAAGAATGAACAGGCTTCAATGAATATCTTTAAAAATAGAGAAATTTATTGAGTTGAATGACCGGGAGGCAGGTGTAGGACCCAAACTGCCTTCCTGAAGAGGAGTCCAGGATTTTTATATCCTAAAGGAATAGTATCTATGTGACTTAGAAAGAAAGGTGTGTATGTGTGGGGGACAACTAGGGGATTAAGTGACATTATCAGGTGCCTTGGAGTCTGGGCTCAGAAACACAGGTATATACATCATTTATGACATCCTGATCATAAAGGTGGGTGAATTTCCTATCTTGAGGAACCTAGTGATGTTTGAGGTACAAACAGAAGGTATCTCTCTGTGCTAAGACCCCTATCATAAAACTAGTATAAATGCACCTAAAACAAGAGGCAGAGAATCCTTTGTTTATTCAGTCATCTCTTTGCCTGCACTAGGGCTGCCTTTCTTCAGCCAGTACTGCAAGGGGGTGCAAGATTGGGAAATTCCTCATGTAATCTTTGACCTGGGATCCCTCTAGGGACTTGGGGTGTGCAGGAGACCCTGTGCCCCCATATCAGATCACTTCTAAAAATGTACCATCATTACTTGGAGTTTTGGGCATCATGCATCACCATCAGTCCTCTGAAGTAAGGATGGATCACTATTGAGATTCAGAACCTTGGTTCTGAAGCCTTTCATTGTTAAATTCCTTTACATTGTTAAATTCCTTTACATTATTGTGGTCATTGCATATATAGTTCTCCACGTTTTGCTTACTTTGGTTCTTATAAGTGGGAAGGGAGTTTTTCCCTAGGTGGATATTGACTTTTAATTTCAGATATTCCAAGAGGATTTACTAAATACAGTTCAATAGAATGCTCTGTTTAGGTAAACAGTGGTAGTTATATCCCAAGTCCCAGCTAGGATGGTGGATTTGTTTGTTTGTTTTCCTGTTGGGATGGTAGCTGAGACTTTGGTAATCAGAGGGGTCTGAGTATTAGGGTGGCAGAAGCTTGATACCTGGACCTTCTCTAGTTGTGGTAACTTAGGAAGAGTTGTTTTTATTTACTGTTCCTCAGCCACTAAGGTGTGCTTCAGATGTTGATTTGATTTCCTTCCCCTGGGCATAAGCCCTCTGGTGCTTGGTTCATTTTGTTTTAATTGTTTTGTGTGTCTCCAGTGCTGGGCTCTTGTGAAATCTTTCCTTCATTTTTATTCTCATTTATCTTTATTCTTTTTCTTTTTTCTTGTCTTCCCATCTTCTCTTGTATAAATCTATTTAGCATGAATGGACCAGAACCATCTTGCCTGTTATTTTTTTCCAAGGTTTCTCATTTGCAGCAAATGTTTCATATATATTTATTTTTTAACCACATGTTATTTTTCATTTTGCAAGTTTAATCTTACTTTAGAGCGTACTGTCCATATTTTGATCTTCTTTGGTTCTGTTTTGGCAACATCTCCCTATTTAGAAGCATCTCCAGAATTCATTAGCATAATATTTACTACTTATTTTAGGTGATTAAGCATACTTCCAAATAAGAATTAGCTTAATTTATATTTTATAACATTTAATTATGCATTTTCTTTTATATTGTGATTATTTTACTTATTTTTTTAAACCCTTACCTTCTGTCTTAGAATCATTATTGTGCATTGTTGCAAGGCAGAAGAGTGGTAAGGGCTAGGCAGTGAGGGTTAAGTGATGGACTTAAGGTCACATAGCTAGGAAATATCTGAGGTCATAGTTGAACTCAGGACCTCTTGTCTCTACACCTGACTCTCAATCCACTGAGCCACCTAGCTCCCATTTTGCTTATCTTTAAAAACCATAGACCTAGATCTGAGAGGGACCTGGAGGCCATTTAGTCTAAACCCTTTCATTTTACAGATAAGGAAACTGAGGTCCAGGAAAGGGTGACTGCTCCAAGGTCACACAGAGATATTAGGTGGTTGAGCCACCTGAGTCAAATTCAATGCTCTTTTCATTGTACTATCCTGCTTCCTTGAGTCTTATTAAAAAATTGCATCTAAGATATTTTTGACAGTATTGACATTCAGGTTGATTTGCCTGACTTTTTGGGTTTATTTCATAACATGATACAGAGAGACCCTTGATTCTAGAATGTGCTGTTATGGCTCACACACATAGTTTTCAGGAATTCTTGCCTCATACCTAATACTATAGAAACCTGTTTTAGTTCTAAAATCTACGACTGCGCTTGTGGTGCAAATTGTTTGGGTCTTTTCTTACCCATAGAGGCCATATTGATTCTATCACCCCTTCACCAGTGGCTCAATCTGTTGGGGGTGAGTTAATGAAATTATTTGGACTTCAGGGATGTATTTGAGGGACATACAGTGGCTTTTGGTAAATCCTAGAGCTTGGTGTCTGATGGCAAGCTTTGTCACCTGTGTGATACATTTTCATCCAGTCATTTGCTAGGATGAATCAAGTAGGGCTGATGAATAATAGGCCATTATATATTTTGAAATGATAGTTATTTAATAGAATTGACTCTTTGCTTTGTAGGAGCTGACACTGTAGGGGAAAAGGTCAAGTCCTAACTGAACTGATTTTCTCCTCCCTTCTGTCTTTTCAAATTCCTAGCTATTTTTTTTTGAGGTTCCACTCATGTGCCCATGTGTTCTTTTCTTTAAACAAAACAAAAAATTCGTTTATTTAAGTTGATGGCAAAACAAAAATCAGAGAAAGTATAAATATGAGAATACTAAATAATACAGAGTGAAGGAGCTTTTCCCTTTGGAGTGAAGTTAACTCAGCTCAACCAATAGAGAGTCCCCAATCTCATTCAAATTCCCATAAACCTCTAGTCTAGCAAACTAGGGATGGGGATGTGATGGAGACTACTAACTACTCTCATGTCAGCTTCTTCACTGCTCATTTATTCTTAATGGAAGCCTTTCCTAATCCCCTTAGTTGCTAGTCTTCTCTTCCTCCTCAGATTATGGATATACTACTAATAGTAATAGCTTACATTTATATAATGTATATGTATATCTTATATATCAATGTTTTTGTATTCATGCATCCATGTATCTATCAATCAGACTTCCCAATTCCTCAATCTACTCAATTTTCCTCACCTATTCTTCCATTCTTTTTTTTATTAGACATTTATTAATATTCATTTTTAATCTGTTTACATACTTTATACCCCTACTTTCCCCTTCACGGCCCCCCCCCCCCCGCTTTCCCCCCACCCATGGCCAACGCACATTTCCACTGGTTGTAACATGTGTCCTGTTCAGGGTCTATTTCCCATTCATGTTGTAAGAATTAAATTTTAGTTATTATAGCTATATATTAAAATTATGTGGCCACCAGGAATCAACAATTCAGGTTGATTCCGTAATTAAATCAGACCCAAGTCAGCATCGGGTTGAAGAGTTTATTTACAATCAGGAAGGTAAGTAGGGATAAAGAGAAAAGGGAGGTTAGAAGTCTAAATAAATGAAGCTGTAAGCCGCAAGGCCCAACAGCCGGATAGGCAGAGTTTAGAATTGGCCCAGCTAGGCCAAGGAAGCCAGCCTAACTTACCCACGTGACAATACAGGAGTGTAAGCTGTCTGTGGTCTCAGGAGATGCTGCAATGACACAAGACAGCTCTGAGGGATTTATATAATGCTTGTTGATGGTTTTAAGTATATATTGTTTATTATTTTTAGGAAGGGTCCTTCTATTCCTATACTTTTCAGTGTTTTCAATAGGAATGGATGCTGTATTTTGTCAAAGGCTTTTTCAGCATCTATTGAGATAATCATGTGATTTTTGTTTGTTAG
>NC_058131.1:526031912-526114124 GCF_016433145.1 Gracilinanus agilis | reverse complement strand
CCCACATTCAGAGGAAGGACTGCAGAAGAGGAAACATATAAGAAAAACAACTGCTTGAACGCATGGGTCAGGGTGGACATGACTGAGGGTGTAGACTCGAAACTACCACACCAATGCAACTACCAACAATTTGGAAATTGGTCTTGTTCAAGGACACATGACAAAACTAGTGGAAACGCGCATCGGCCAAGGGTGGGGGGGGCGCGGGGGGGGGGGTTGAAGGGGAAAGGGGAGCATGAATCATGTAACCATGTTAAAAATGAATATTAATAAATGTTAAATTAAAAAAAAAAAAGTAGCAAGAATAAAAGAAAGCGTCAAGCAGCCAGTGCGGAAAAAGGAAGTGTGACAACAAAGGAGGCAGCAGGGAAGGCAAGGTGTCCCTGACAAGTGACATTTTACCAGATTACTCTTTCAAAAGAAAATTAAAATTTGATTATGGAATCCCCAGCTCAAAAACTTTAAATAGCTCATTTTTGGAGTAGGGTTCTGGCAAGCGGCAGTGGAAAAGAAAGTTCCAAGAAATATAAGGAACTTTCAGCAAGGCCCAGCAACTGCCTGGGGGCACAGCAGGAGGTTAAGAAAGAAGCCCTAGAGAATTCTGGACTAGAGCCTGGAAGACTGGGCTAACAACAGCTCATATTTCCATACTGATGAGCTGTCTATTCCATTGAAGTTTTATGCACCACTGTAGACTGGAAATACCCCTGGCTCTAGAAGGCTCTCCAGGAATGTGCAGAACTATCAGGTCCTTCCTAGACCAAGCTAGGAAGCCTTCAAGAAGAACCAACAGACTAAGCTCCTT
The DNA here is from genome assembly GCF_016433145.1 of Gracilinanus agilis. Taxonomy (NCBI): domain Eukaryota; kingdom Metazoa; phylum Chordata; class Mammalia; order Didelphimorphia; family Didelphidae; genus Gracilinanus; species Gracilinanus agilis. Next base: position 526,113,319 of record NC_058131.1, on the reverse strand, counting down.
GAGACTGGGGTCCTGTTTCGTTTTGTGTTTGTACCCCCAGCTAGCACATTGCTGGCCTACAGTAAACATTCTGAATTGAAGTATAAGAACAAATACAGACTATAAGCCTCTAGACTTATGTTGAATCTAAGTTCAGAGTAGCTAAGCAACACAAAATTGATCTTTTACAGGTGAGGAAATTAGGGCTTAGACTATGATTTGCTCATGGTTACAAGGTAACTTTATAGCAAAATCAAGATTAAAACCCATGTCTTTTGATCCCAAATCCAGAACTCTTTAATGTTTAAATTCCGGGGAAACATAGAGAGGGAGGGTACTGTCAAAAGAAATAGGTAAAGACATATATTCCAATAAGATGAATGAAGGAGCAAAGCCAGGAACATGAATTATATATTTATTGAGCAGATAAATAACTGGAGCAGAGGCCTATTTCTCTGTTGAGTTTAATGTGTTTGTACATCAAACACTCAACTCAGTTGAACCTCACAACAACCCTGTAATGTAGATGCTAGTGTGATCCCCAAGGTATAGTTGAAGAAACTGAGGCAGACTAGTTAAATGAATTGTGTATAGTCACATAGCTAGTAAGGATCTGAGGCAGCATTTGAACTCATTGTTCATGACTCTGACCCAGCACTCTACAAACTGTACCACCTAGCTGCATCTATTATAAATGATAGGAATAAATGAATTGCTCCTTAAAAAAGGTAAACAGTAACCATTAAGAAAAAAAAAAGATCTAGCATTACCTAGAAAGAAGAAATGTTAGCAGTCTTTCCAATAAGATTAGAGATAAAATAATATGTCCATTGTCACAACTGTTAGTTCATATAGTTCCAGAAATGTTAGCTAGAGCAGTAAAAAAAGAAAAAGAAGCTGAGAGAATAAACATAAAGAAAATGGAAACAAAATTGTCATTTTTACACATAACATGGAGAATCCTAGATATTTAATAGAAATGACTAATATCTTCAGTTTTGATGTTTTGCATGATAATACATGTATAATCCAGAATTGCTTGCTAACTCCAAGAAAGGGGAAGAAGGGGAGAAAGGGAGACAATATGGATCATGTAACTTAGGAAAACTTAAGTGGAAATTTGCTATTACAATGTATTTGGCAAAATAAAATATCTTTATAACAAAATTGGACCATGGCAATATAATAAAAATGACAATACTACCTAAATTAATTTACAGCTTCAGTGCCATATTGAACTAGGAAAAAAACTCATGAAAAAAGGAACCAAGAAATACCAGATTTTGAACTATGCTATAAAGCAAAAATCATCAGAATTATTTGGTTCTGGTTAAAAAATAAAAATTTGATCAGTGTAAGATATTAAGCATAGGAGACTCTGGAACAACTAAATGTAATATCAGAATTTTCAACAAACCCAAAGTCTCCAAAAACTAGGATATGGATTCACTTGATTAAACCAAAACTGCTAGGAAAACTGGAAAGCAGTCTCATAGAAATTAAGTTTTGGACTAGTATCTTATACAATATACCATGATAAGAACCAAATAAATACATGTCCTAGCTATAAAAGGTCATAGCACAAACAAATTAGAAGACCAGGGAAGGAGATCTCTTTCACAAATATGAATAAGGAAAAAGTTCTAGGTCAGAAAAAGAATGGAAAGGACCCCAACATTTGGCTGAGAGGTGATGGATATAATAAACCATATCCATCTGTTACTAAGAAGGGTCTTTATTTGGGGAAGAGTTACAGGAAAGGGGTTGGTGAACATGATGCAAAAAAAAGAAAAGAAAAAATTAAGAAAGAGCTTCAATGAAAAAATTTTAAATATATGAAAGAAAACAGAAGGAAGTCATAAGTGGGCACAGATAAGTAGGGCATTGTTGGAACCACTATGATTATATGTATATATTTATATATAAAAACATGCTATTTTGTAATGTGGCATTCAGAGATTCATAAATAAAGACTAAATTGATATAAATAACCAAAAAAGGTGGGGAAGGGATGAGTAGATTGAGAGCAATTTCTGCAGAACCATGCTGAGTTTGTACTTAACCCTGTAGGCAACATGGGAACAAACAAGGTTTTTGAGTAGGGGAGCCTTGATCATCATGGTAATTGAGGCAGTGAGTGTCAAGAGGGCTATATTGAAGCAGAAAGAGAGAAGACAGAGAGACTAGAAAGAAGGCTACTACAATAATTCAAACATGAATTATTCAAGCATAAAATCCTAGCCTGCAGTGACAGCAGACAAAACAGAAAGGAAGAATTCAAGAGAACACTAACAAAACTTAATCACTGATTAAGTATAGGATGAGGAAAAGGTGAAAGTGGAGTCAAATATGGCTATGAGGCTAAGAAAATATTTTTAGCACTTTCCTCACAACAACCCTATGTAGGGTAATAATATAGTATGATCAACAAACATAGTGGTCAAGGGGGGGATGCCCTTTCAAGAAAATGATGAATATACTTCCCTTGACTTTAGAAAATCAGATAAGTTCTATAATTTTAGGAGGAAAAAAACATTTATTGATGAGGCAGACAAGCAATTTTGAAAACAGTTTTTAATTAAGATTCTACTTTTTAAAAAGAAAAATATGGAAAATATACTTTGCCTATCATTTAAATTTCAGTGTATTTACATGATATAGGTAGTCTCAGAATCATCTGTCTAAAAGGCATATGACTTGTCTAAAGAGTAAAGAAAACATAATAGAAGGTACATTCTCAGACACAGAACTAATACAAATACTTCTAATGACAGCATAACTGTGAAATATGACTCCTCCTTGAATGGCACTTAAAACGTTCCCATAACTCCTATTATTAATATAATGTTCAAAAATAGACTTTTTCAAAGTCATTATGATCTTTTGTGTACATAGTTTTCAGGATAAGCAATCTGTAATCTAAAAATGCACAAAAAATGTGGTCACATGAATGGCAGCCATTATAGATACCAAAGTCATAATGACAAACTTTATAAATTACAAAATAAATGCCTAATTCAAGCTACTGAAATATGAGTATACAAACACAAAGGAAATCCTTGTAACAATGGCTATAAATTTTAGTAAAACAATGAGCCAGGTCTAGATTCAGACAAATACCATAAAATTGCTCCATGGTTCCATCAGTTAAAATTGTGCCTAAGATACTTAAATGCTTTTTGATACTAGAAGTCCCTTTAAAGTCTGGGTAAGGAAGTGAAAGTAAAGTGAATAACAATATTTTTATTATGGTGTAAAAGGGTATCTAGTGGGGCAGCTAGGTGGCCCAGTGGATAGAGAGGCTTGGAAATGGAAAGTCCTGCAACCTCAGCTACTTCCTAACTATGTGACCCTGGGCAAGTCACTTAACCCCAATTGCCTAGCTCTTATTTCTCGTCTGCCTTAGAACCAATACTTAGCATTGATTCTAAGACATAAGAGAAGGTGTTTTGTTCTGTTTTTTAAAGAGGTTTTTTAATAATTATTCATACTTCGATACCTCTTTCTAGGAAATGGAAGTGGCAGGGTAATTTAATTCTAGCTACTGAGAATCAATCAACTGACAAGTATTTATTGAGCACATTGTGTGTGCCAGAAACTGTGCTGGGTAATGGGGATACAAAGATAAAAAGGAAAACAGCCCCAGCATTAGGAAGAGCAACCCACATCATTTATTGTGCTAGGCTTGGAATGAGGAAACCTAGGGTTTAAATTCTGCCTCATCCATAAGAAGTGCTCACTATGTCCCAGGAACAGTGCCAAGTGCTAGCCATTTACCGGTGGTGTGGCCTTCGGCAAATCACCTATTCTTTCAATAAAATGGAATGGTAGCAATACTTTGCACCTCATATGGGGCAGATACTCACATGGGCACACTAGATACATATGAATTATTACTTTGTAATATATGACAGTTAAAAGAGTTAGGCAGCAGCAGCTAGGGAGCACAAAGGATAGAGGGTTGGGCCTAGAGACAGAGGATCTGGAATCAAATCCCTCCTCAGGCTCTTCCCAGCTGTGGGTCCCTGGGTAAACCACTTAACCACAATTGCCTAGCCCTTGCCACTCTTCTGCCATAGATCTAAGTCATAAGGTAAGAGTTTTTTTGTTTTTTATTTTTTTTAAGTGTTAGGTAGTTAGATGACCAAGGGTTAGCAGTCCAGGATGAAATTAGGAAATTGTTCAGTTGTTTTACGGTTGCATCCAACTCTTTGGAGTTTTCTTGGCAAAGATACTGAACTGGTTTGGCATTTCCTTCTCCATTTTACAGATGAGGAAACTGAGGTAAGCAGAATTCAGTGCCCAGAGTCACAAGCTAGTGAGGCTAGATTTGAATTCATGAAGATGAATCTTCCTGACTTCAGAACTGGCATTCTAACCATTACATCACCTAGCTGCTGGCTAGGAATCAGGAAGACCTGAGTTCAAATCCAACCTCAGACACTTATTAATTCTATAATCCTGGGCAAGTTACTTAACTTCTGTTTGCTCTAGTTTCCTCCACTGAAAAATGAAGATAATAAATAGTTCCTACCTCCTAGAGAAGTTGTGAGGATCAAATGAGATAATATTCCTAGGCACTTATCACAATGTCTGACACATAAGTGCTTAATAAATGCTTGTTTTCTTCCTTCCTTTAATTTTGGCTCATTCAGAAACATTTGTTAAGCAGTTATCCTATGCGATGCACTTTAGTGGGCTGGGTGGATGAATGAAAAATAAGATTACCAGAATTCATACATTTATAATCTAATCTAATAATGGTAAATAATAAAACTATGGATAAATGTAGTTTCGCTTTAAATATGGCAGGTACATAAGAGGATTATAAAATGCTTTGAGATAAGAGAAAATAGAAACATAATGCAAATAGAATTAAATTTATTTCAATACTTGGTTAAGAGGAACGATATATCTAAAATATTTGGATGAGGACTTGAATAAATCTGTGATCAAGATGTGAGAATTCTCTCTGATGCAGATTGATAACACCAATAGAGAAATAAGAACATGTAGATTAAAAAAACATACTAGGATGACTAATAGATCTTAATCCTGAAAGTATCATGGCAACCCTTTGGGTTTTTTTCTCATCTCATCTATTCATGATTGGAATATTTTGTTCAGTGAGTAAAAGAATCCAGCTTTTTTTGTGGGGTTTAGGAGGGAGAGGTTACCTTGAGATAAAACTCCTTGGGTCACAGCCTCTACCCTTAACTCAAATCTATAGAAATAATTATAAAGACAACTTCTGTGAAAAATGCCTTCTTAAAGATTTTGATTTGAACACTGTTATCTAGTATAGATTATACTTAAAAAAAACCTCCCTAGTTATCATTTATATCTGGATATAGTCATATGCCTGAATTGTAGTTACACATATAGCTTCAGTACCCAGAACCAGACCAAGAATGATTCCAAATATGACACTCAGAAAGAAGCATGCATCTTCATAAGTTTTTTTTGTGAGAGTAAATGTTCCACCCATGTTTTGTAAACTGTCAATAAAATCAATAGTTAGCTTAGAGATAACTGTGGCTATGTCTCTTTTCCTTTAAATTTTAGACTAATACACCTTCCAACTCAACAATATTGAGCCAACATTAACCAAATGGACCAACATTTAAGTATGATAAGGAAAATTTCAAAACAGTTGAAAGTAGCAACTAAAGACAACTTCTGTGAAAAATGCCTTCTTAAAGATTTTGATTTGAACACTGTTATCTAGTATAGATTATACTTAAAAAAAACCTCCCTAGTTATCATTTATATCCTGCAATTATTTCTAATTACTCAGAAAAATGACAAGAACAGGTTGAAACAAATCACTGGCAGGTTTAAGACGTAAGGACTGATAATCCACAATGTAACAATATTTTTGGAAAAGAACATTTTATGGAGTCACTACTTTTACTTCTATCTTCCTGGGGTTTCAGAGGAGACAAAGAAACCTCTGCTACAATTGGGACCTTCTCAAACTATTGGGAGTTCTGACCTCTTTGGAAAATGTTTAAGATATATTTTAAAAAGCATTATAGGGATCCTAGGCTAACTCTAAGGTTAGAGATCAGAAATGCCATAGCTCTGCACTGTCCTCCATTAAAAATGAGTTCAAAGAGTACAATCCTCAAACTCTTTTATCCTGTTCTGGAAGGTACAACATTTTTTTGTCTCTTTTGATCCTGTTAACAAGTCACATTAAGAAAACTATTCCCCCCAAAACAGGCATTTGTTTTGCTTCACCATGCAAATTTGTTAAAAGGCTCCTCCCCCCACCCCCCAGAGGAGAGATAGGGGGTTGGGGCGGGGTCAGAAAATAAATGCTTGTTAGTTAGGGGGAGGGGAAGAATTTGAAAGAAAAACACAACTCTTTGGATTAAGCCTCAAAAAAAGGTGAAGTTCAGGGGGAAAGAACTAAGAAAGATATAGCCTGCAGAAAAGCATAACCAGCAAATAAACTTTCCCTTAGATGCTTTGCTTATACAATATGAAATTAACAGAATGAAACAAATATTGTGCTTTTTTTCTTATTTGCTCCTCCCAACACCTTCCCATTCAGATAGGAGTACACAATTAATATGAGAAATTCTTCTGTTTGCTTACAAATTAGGATGGTTCGTTCTATGTATCACTGGGGCATTAAATTGAATCAAAAGGATCAGAGTTGCCAATCTGCAATTAAAATACTGTTCAGACTCTACCATTGAAAGATGTTGCAGAAATGATATATAAAGGATTAGTCTTGGTTTGATGAATCAAAGGAAAATGTCACTTTTGGGGGAACACTTTTTTGGGAATAAATAATGTAGAAAGAGAAATTATAGAAACAGTAAAGATAAAATACTTATATGCTCAACTGACAAAAATGACAATAGAAAATATTTATAAAAATCATATATATCAAAGGGAGAAATTTGAGCTATCTATAAACTTATGAAAATGCTCCAAATCATGAATAATTAAATAAGTGTAAATTAAAATAACTACAGCTCTACTTCATACTTATCAAATTAGCAAAATTGACCAAAAAAAAAAAAAGGAAAATGGCAATTGTTGGAAGGATTTTGGGAAAATGGGCACAATAGGGAACTACTGGTAGATCTGTGAATTGGTCCAGTCATTTCTGGAAAGAAATTTGGATCTATGTACCAAAAATTACTTAATTGTGCATATCCTTTGACTCAGCAATGGACCCCTACTAGGCCTTCACCCAAAGAGACCAAAGAGAGAAAAAAGACTCTCTTGTAATTAGCAATTCACTTTTTGTGGTAGCAAAGTACTAGAAACTAAGGAAGTACCCTTCAAATGGGTAATGTATGAAGATGAATCTAATAAAATGCTATTGCACTATGAGAAATGATGGCGTCAACAGGTTGGACCAAGAATGAAGAATGCTACCCACCTTCTGACAGTGTGGTGATGAATTAAATACAGAGATGAGGCATTTTCTATATGAAGATTGATATGGGAATTTGTTTCCTTAACTATGCATAATTGTTACAAGGTTTTTGGTTTTCTTTTTTTTTTCCCCCCAGGGGTGGGAAGATAGGAGGGAAAGAAAATGAATGATTGTTAATTGAAAAAAAAATTTCTTTTTAAAAAGACATGAAGATATTCAAATTGTCTACCTATCTCTACCTTTCCCAACAATTATACAAATGTAGACTCAGAACTGGTTACACCTAGCAGTAAATATAAAATACAGTTTAAAGAATCTATGCCAGATGCCAGCAAAGCTCATTTCAGTGTTCTGCTTTCCCAATGCTCCTGCCTCAAGCCCTCACCTGAAGGTCTTTGAACCCTTGCCTAATTGGGCCTTAAAGACCTACCTGATATCTGAGTCTCTGCTTGACTACCTGGCCATGACTTAAGGGGGGTGGGAGTGGGGAGGGTATCAAAAAAGTAGAGATGGGGAGGGAGAAATTATTGACAGAGACAAAGAAACAGAGAAATGTTTTCCCTCAAGAGGACTGAGGAAGACTAGAGGTCAATACCAAAGTGTGACCTTATAAGAGCAGCACAAAGACATGAGAGTCTTAGCTGAAGAAAGCTGAGAAATGGGAACTAGAGAGAATAGTGCCTGGGGCAAACCAAGCCAAGACTTATATGTGTATCTGGGTTCAGGGAGAAAGTAGTTGCAAACCAGATGCTCAGGAATGGCAATAGAGGAAACAGGTCCTCCTAGAGTCTAGGACCTAGACACAAAACAGGCCTTGAAATCTTCACCCTGGGCATCCAATAGCACAGAGAAAGACTAAGCCCATAACTACATGATCAGAATAAGAAGTCTGAAAGATCCTGGGTCCAAAACTACCTTGAAGAGAAAATGAAAGGGACAGCTAGGTAGCTCAGTGGATGGGAGATCCTAGGTTCAAATCTGGCTTCGGATACTTCCTTGCCCTGTTGACCTTGGGCAAGTCACAACCTTAATTGCCTAGCCTTTACAACTCTTCTGACCCAGAACCGATACTTAATATTGATTCTAAGACAAAAGATAAGGGTTTAAAAAAGAGAAAGAAAAATGGCAGACCACTATAATCATTCACTTATTCAAGAATGTGGCTATTATTTTCACTGCTTTATTAATTTCTGTTCTAATTAAATATTTTATCACTTAAAAAATTCATCTTCCCCATGAAACTTATCCTGATTTAGGTAGAATTGGATACCAACTACACATTCAATGAAAGCCTGAGCTTTCTAAAGAGAGTTCCTTCTAAAATGTGGTACCCAGAATGGTCTCCAGATATGCTCTGACTAGGGCCAAGTTTACAACTCACTCATTTCTCAGCCTTTTGTGGTCTGGCTTCCAACCTCATCTCTCAGTTTATACTGCTCTTTCTAAGATGAGCAAAACTCTCTTAACTGTCAACTTCATGAAGTTTTCTCAATGAGTATAAGACTATAGAATGTATGAGGGAGGAATAATGTCAAATCAGCAAGGAAAGATTAGTTGAAATCAGATTGTGAATGGCTTCTGAATGCCATAGAAATTTACATTTGATCATAGATGCAATAAGGAGCCAATGCAGAGTTATATATGAGCTGGGCAGTTAACATGATCATTCCTGCACTTAAGGAATCTCATTTTGGCAAATGGACTAAAAAAGAAATTGAATATTATTACTAGAAAAATCTAGACAAAAGATGATGAACTGAAATAGGGTTGTGGTTTACAAGTAGAGAAAAAGAAAAGGATGCTATAGATGATGCAGATGTAAAATCAATAAAAACTAGCAACTAAGTGGATTGGGGACAGGAGGGAAAATGAAGAGTTGAGGATGATTCTATATTTCAGAACATGAGTGACTCAAAAGATGAGTAGATTTTGCAAATCATCTGTATAGAGGCAATAATTGGACCCAAGAGAGCTAATGAGATCCCAAGAGAGCATGGAGTCAAAAAGAAAAGAGAGGCAAAGACAGAGCCTTGGAGGACAACTCACAATTAAAAAGGCAACATATGGATGATGAGCCAGCAAAGGAGCCTAAGAGAATAGCCCAGAGAAGTAGGAAGAGAACCAGGGAAACCCAGAGAGAATTTCTAGGAGAGGTTATCTCTTTATTTTTATTTATTTTTTAAACCCTTATACTTCGGTGTATTGTCTCATAGGTGGAAGAGTGGTAAGGGTGGGCAATGGGGGTCAAGTGACTTGCCCAGGGTCACACAGCTGGGAAGTGGCTGAGGCCGGGTTTGAACCTAGGACCTCCTGTCTCTAGGCCTGACTCTCACTCCACTGAGCTACCCAGCTGCCCTCTTTATTTTTTAAAGTAGGAATTTAGAAAATAAGGTGAATTTAGGGGAAGGGAATAAAATAATGGATTCCATGTAGGACATGATAGTTTTTCCCCCATCTTTTATTTTTATAAGCATTTATTTTCTTATTCTCCCACTCCCCAACTGAACAATTGAAAAAAAAACTTTCATAACAAATATGCATAATCTAGTAAAATAAATTACCACATTGGCCACACATATCCAAACAGTATATTTTATTCTACATTTTGAAGAACATGATTTGTGGAACACCTGGGTAGAGACACAATCTGGCTTCCAATCTCATCACTGAACTAAACTGCTCTCTCTTCAGTTACCAACAAATCCTTAATGACCAAATCTAATGATCTTTTCTCATTCCTTATGCTTCTTGATTTCTTTGTAACCTTCGATAATGTTGAAAAACATCTTCTAGACACACTCTTCTTCTTGACATTGTTCTCTTATATTTCTCCACTGTCTGCCTAGTCTGCAGTCTCCTTTACTAAACTTAAATTCAAGTCATTTCTACTAACCAGCAGTATCTGCTAAAGCTCCCTCTTGGACTTTTTTCTCTTTTTACTTCATACTATTTGGCCTGATCTCAGTAGCTCACATGGGATCATCTAGTATCTCTATAATGATAATTCCATAATCCCCTCATCTATGTGTCCAGCCCTAGTCTCTCTCCTGAGCCACAGAACATCATGAACTAGATCACAAACTCAGCATGTCAAAAACAGGATTCAACTATCTTCCTTCCTAAATTCTCCTTTCTTCCCAGCTTTCCTATTACCTATTATCAAGGGCACTACCATCTTTCACCCTCTCCATTTACCAACTGGTTGCCAGCACCTTATTTCTACCTTCACATCTCTTTCATATAGAAGTATTTCCCTTCTCTCCATACACACACAGCTAATACCCAAATTTAGTCATTCAACATTACTACCTGGAGTAGGGGGCCTAGTCCTAAATGGCCTCCTAAATGGTCTCTTCATACTCCAGTCTATCCTCCACATAGCAACCAAGGTGATTTTTTCAGGTGGACATCTGACCATATTACTCGCCTCTTACTCAATAAGTTCAATAAGATTAATATTATCTCTGGGGTCAAAACATAAAGTCCTCTACTCAAACCTCTTCATAACTTGCTTCCTTCCTACCTGTCCAATATTCTTACACTGTTCTCCCTCCATGCCACCTATGCTTCAGCTACATTGGCCTACTTGTTCTTCCTTGAACATTCTACTCCATCTTTCAGTTCTATTCTTCCGTTTTGGTTATTTGCTATGCCTAGTATATTCTCCCTCCTTCACCTCCACCTCTGAACTTACTTGGTTTCCTTCAAGATTCAAATAGGGGGCAGCTGGGTAGCTCAGTGGAGTGAGAGTCAGGCCTAGAGACAGGAGGTCCTAGGTTCAAACCCGGCCTCAGCCACTTCCCAGCTGTGTGACCCTGGGCAAGTCACTTGACCCCCATTGCCCACCCTTACCAATCTTCCACCTATGAGACAATACACCGAAGTACAAGGGTTTAAAAAAAAAAAAGATTCAAATCCTACCTTCTGCTTGGGGCTCTTCCTGATTTCCCTCAACTCCACCCCAAGCTACTTTTCTCTAAAGTTACCTTTTATATGTTCTGTATATATCTAGTATGTACACAATTATTTACATGTTGTCTTCTCCATTAAAATGTGAGCTCTTTGAAATCAGAGTGTTTTTCCACTTTTTGTATACTTAATATTGTGCTTAGAATATAATGAACACTTAATAAATGTGTGGTGAGTAAATTGGTACTGTGATATTGGAGCTTGAGATTGGGAAATGAAGGCCGAATGTGTAGATTCAATGGTCATCCAGATAACTGAACCCACAGTCCCTATGGAGATCACCAAAATGCTGAGAAAGAGACCACTTTCCTTGACTTCCCTGTAGCATTTCATCCTGTTAACTACTCCATCTTTCTTTTAACATTCTCTTCTCCCTGGGCTTTGGTGACACTAATCTCTCCTAGTTCTCTTCCTATATGGTTTGATTGCTTCTTCTTGACTCCTTAGAGCTAGTATTGTACTAATTTTCTTCTTCCTCCCACCTCCTGAATACAGGTATTTAGAGCTCTCTTTTTTTTAAAACTCTTATAATCTTTTTAACTTTTTAACTCTTATAATCAATATTATGTATCAATTTTAAGGCAGAAGAGTGGTAAGAGTAGTCAAGTGACCTGCCCAGGGTCAAACACTAGTCTTTTCCTGCCCTCTCTTCTTTCTCTCTTCTCTCATTAGCAATCTCATTTTCTTTACTCCAAGGGCTTCAGTTACTCCTACACCATACAAATGACTCTCAAGGCTATATACTCAATAGATAAATTTCTATATACTGTAGTTATATTTCTAATCTGCATTTTGTGCCTGTATCCTAAGGTCACCTCGTTCTAATGAGGCCAGAAGCAGCTTATTAATAGAGCATAAAGTATCATGAATCTGTGTTTAAAAATTATTGTTAGAATAACTTTTTGGTGAAACTTTATGTTCATTATATACTTAAATATGATATTTAACTGAGCATGATTAGGATCTTTAAAACAAATAAAATTCCTTCACTTGAGGGGGAAAAAATCTTACCACAATTACTTACTAACCATTAACAATGTATTAGAGAAGCTAGATAAAATATATGGCATGAGGTCCCAAAACAAAGTTTTAAATTTTTCAATCCTAAGTAACATATAAATATTTAAAATGTTTTTCAACCCTTTCCAATTAAGTAAGCTTAATGAAATCCTTGGCATAGGAACATTTAACCAAAGAACCAAATGAGTACATAAATCAATTCATACTGAACTTTACGTTAAAATTTTTGAGAAACATATCATTCCCTATTTCTAGAAAAGATATTCCTCTGGGAAATATGGTAAAGATATTTGAGAAAGAAATGGAGAACTATAGTAGAATTTCATGAATTACTAAACATGCTTAAAGTTTTAATAATCAGTGCTTAATCAGTTTTAAATGAGCATTTAAAACACAAAATTTTTCAATATCTATCATTAAATATTTTCCATTAATTTTTGTTTTCTGAAGCTGAAAAGAGGCCAATAAATAAATTATCCTGTTTAAAAGTTTAACTTCCTCCAACCATAAAATAGTATTGCAACTTTGAAAGCCAACCATATAAAACTAATTCTTTTATATTTCTGTCACTTGACATTCTTGAGTATGAGCGACTCATAGGTGAATGCAGTACTGCCTTATCACATCCATTCAATATAATCAAAATTACCCTCAATGTTATATTTAAAAGGTATCTAAGAACACATACAATTTATATCAATATTAAGAAAAATGACAAAGCAAATTCCCTTTGGCATCTTACAAGTTGATAAAGTACCATGAAAATCAATATCTTATTGAAGCTTATAAGGTATAAAACCCTTAAATCATATGTGGTGTAGGATTTATTCATTTAAAAACCGAATTGTATTTTAAATGGCATAGTAAGATAATAAACAGCATATGATTCATCATATTCTCTACTTCCCTTTGTATATAATCAATGACCATTTTAATTCAGTATTATTCCTAAGATGCTGAAGCTATAGATTTAAAATTTTTTTTTTGTATTTTTTTTTGTATTTTTTTTTGTATTTTAAACCCTTAACTTCTGTGTATTGACTTTATAGGTGGAAGATTGGTAAGGGTAGGCAATGGGGGTCAAGTGACTTGCCCAGGGTCACACAGCTGGGAAGTGGCTGAGGCCGGATTTGAACCTAGGACCTCCCGTCTCTAGGCCTGGCTCTCAATCCACTGAGCTACCCAGCTGCCCCCTATAGATTTAAATTTTTACTGTAGCTCTCAAATAAAAAAATAGAATTTCTTTTATATCTCTATTACTACATAAGAGAAATGGAAGAGAAGAAACTTCCCTTGTAACTTGCTTCATCAGTCCCTTTCTATTCTCTTGATAAAATTATATCATTGTTACAAGGTACAATTGTTACAAGGATTCAATTTTTATGATTGTTGTATAGTCAGAATGTTTCATATCATGACTTCCCAAACTACACACACAATCATCAGTATGAACTTTTTCTACACTTCAGGCACTTTGAAGTTGTTTTACCCACATAATCTTTGTCCTTATTGCTCCTCAATAAAAATGGGAGAATTTAACATATAATCACATTCAATTTCCTTGCTACATTAAAGCAGATTGCATTCTTCAATTTTTTTCCATCTTATACTAGTATTCTGATAGCAATATAAATAAATGTCCCTTTCTCTACTGCATTTTGGCAAAATGAAATTACACACTCATATCTGCTGTGACCTACTCAGACAGATCAATATTCAGATATCAAGGCAATTCCCACTAATGGCTCTTAACCAAACCTGTAAGACTGTATATGGAGCCACCAAGCCTTAATGTGTATATATATTCTCAATAATAACAGCTCACATTTCTATGGCACTTTAAGGTAAGATCTACAAAGAGCTTGACATTAAATGCAACAATTTATTATACACTATGTGAAGTACTTGGGCTGAGCATTGAAGATACAGTTCTTGTTCTCAAAGAATGTATATTCTCAAAAAGAACATAATAGATATACATACGAGTGCAAGATAATTTGAAAATGGAGTGTTAGCAACTAATAAAATATCAGATGAGGAAACTGAGAGCACTAACTACTAAGGAAATCAGAAGTTTCTCAAAGGAGATAGACACTGCCCGTTTCAATGATTTGAGATTAAGAATTCTATGTGGTGGATACAGAGTAGGTGCATTCCAGACATGCAATAAGCTAAGATGGGAGTTGGAAGGCCAAGTTTGGAGACTACTCAGTAGAACAATCTTACTAGAGGGTACATGAGGAAGGAAAGTAAATTTAGAAAAGGTAGGCTGGAGCCAGACTGTTCAAAGCTTTAAATACCAAGCTGAAGAGTTCATAGCTTATTGTGGGCAGTAAGGAGCCATTAAAGATTATTGTCCACTAAGACACGGGATTTGGAAAATTATTTTGCCAACTACATGCAGGAAAGATAAGATAAGAAGGAAACTGAAAGCAGGAAGACTAATCAGTAGGTTCGAACCACCATATAAGAAAAGGTGAGGAGGGTTTGAATTAGGATGACCACCATATGGATAGAAAGAAAGAGACAGACGAATATGGAAATGTAGAGACAAGATTTGGAAACTGATAGGAAATGGACATGAATGAGAATGAGGAACTGAAGAGTGTTCAGGATAATTCCCAAATTGCAAGCCTGTGCCAGTGGAAAGATGGTAATGGAGTTAGGAGGAAGCATGACAAGGCAGTAGTTTTAAGGTAGATCAAAGAAGAGACAGCAATATGAAAAAGTAGTCCAGAAAACTAATTAGACTGTATTTTTATTGTTAGTTTGCATTAAGAGCGGTACAGAAACCAGGATTAGGGAGATCATAGTCATTGTACCACTTCACGCCCCTTAAACTGCTTCTGGAGTCCTGTTCCACTCTTAAGAACCACATTTTAGGGTGAACACTGATAAGCTAGAGACTGTGCAGGAGAGAACAACCAGGATGATGACTAGAACTTAAATTTATGCTATATGTTGAACTGGGGATATTTTGCCTGAAAAAAAAAGGCAAAATACTTGGGGGTAGAGGAGGAAGAAATACTCTTCAAGTATTTAAAGGTCCAACACATGGAAAAGGAATTATCATTCTGCTTGACCCCAGGGGAAGAACTGGTCCAAAGTGCTTCCTCTCATTTGTTCCTTCCCACAACCAAGCCCTACTACAGGTATTACCATTTTCATTTTATAAATGAGGACAGTGAGGTTCAGAAAATGTAAGTGACTTTCCCACTGCCACGCACTATTAAGTCTTAGGAGTGGAATTCAAATCCAGAGCTTGTCTAAATCCAAGTCCAAAGTATCTTTATGCAAAATTTGAGGAAGCCTCTCTCATTAAAAGTATACACATATATAACATTCAAACGAGAAGAAATTTCAATCACTACGACTCCACGTCCAGAAGTGGGAGGAGTTAACTCCAAGGTGGCTGTCACCTACCAACCTCTACTCAAAGCAAAACACAAGAATTATATCCTTCCGATTTCTGACACACTTTCTTTAAAAGCCTCCTTTTGCCCCTCCTCTCACAACACTCCAACAGTGCTAGTCCAAACCAACTCCTCCACCACCACCCCCGGTCCCAACAAATGCGGGAAAGTCCCTCGGCGAGCCTTTGGTACCCTGAGCACCACAGAGACGCGTCCAAGGCACTCCCAAGAAAGCCAACAACCCATACAACTCTTTGGTGTGCCAGAAGCTCACGCTTCCAAGTAGTGATGGTGTGGGGGGTTTTGTAGTTGTTATTGTTTGGTTTTTAAAAATAATGTGACACGTGCATCTAGTGGTTACCGTCCTGGCACCGGTGGCAAAAGAAGTGCAAGAAGGATGTGGGTCACATTCACACGCAGACATGCCCGGAGAAACGGGGCGAAGATGCGCGGTGCTCTGCGCTCTGGGAAGCCCTGGGTGGGAGGAAGGCTAGACCAGGACCATCTCCAAGGGGCTACGGGAGTTAAAGGTCTGACAGCCGCCCCGAGGGCAAGTTGGGACAGAGAAGAAAAGGGTCTGGCAGAGGATGGCCGGCTCCGTCCTCCCCCCATCTCCCGGCGCAATCCCGGAATGGGGAATGGGGAGTAAGGGGACCGGGCCAGGGGGTTCCTGGGCCACTATTCCGGGGGCTCGGGGGGCGTGTCCTACCTGGGCCGTGGCGGACGCAGGAACTCCAGGCAATGGGGTCGGGCCCGGTTCAGGGCCGGGGCCGGCCGGGATCAGCCCTCGGGAGGAGGCACCGCCGCCGCCTGCCCATCCCCCGCCGCCCGACTGCGGCGGGACCCGTGCGTGGGTTCGCGGGCCGCCCGGCCGATCAGGCTGTCCCCCCTAGGGTACCGTTTGAGTCTACTGGCGACGGCGGCGGCTGTTGCTGCTGCTGGCTGCCCCCAGCCGCTGCTCTTGCTCCAGCCTCTGCTCCTCCTCCTGCCGCCGCCGCCGCCACCGCGTCCCCACCGCTCCCATCGCCGCTGCGGCGACTACTGCAGCGCCCGCTGACCCGACCCGACGTTATTCTCCCCCTTCGCAACCCGGCACAGCCTAGCCCACCTGCCCTGCCAGGGCGAACGCCCACCTTCTCCACCGCAGCCGCTGATTGGAGGCCGCGTTCCGAGTCCGTCACGTCGGTTGGCTGATCCCATTGCCTATCACCGAGGGGGAGGGAAGTTGGGCAAAGAGGGTCTCCGCCCCCCACCGGAGAAATGCCGCTATCTTCAGGTTTGCCTGAGAGGGCGAGTTACCGGGAAAGGAGCATCACAATAGCAGTGCGCGTGCGCAAAAGCATTCTGGGGCTTGTAGTTCCAGCCGTAAGCTGCGTCTACCCGCCGGTCCCGTGAAGGGAAGCGGGGCTCTGGGAGTGGGGGAAGGGGCGAGTCCTAGAAGACACCCCGGTTTTCCTCAAATTTTCCCCTCCGTTCAGCCTCAAACCTCATGTCCGCAGGCTTGTCGTGACATAGTTACGATGACCTTTGGTCTCGATCCAATATCTTACTCCGCTAAGGGGTAGCGCAAAGGGACTTGGTCTGGATAACTCAATCACAGATGATGGATGGGACCACCTTGTCACGACGACCTCAGGGTGTTAGGTGGCGGTCCGGGTCAAGAGGATCCTGGGCTCGGGGACCGGGGGCGGGGGAAGATTGATGGTCAGCGATGGGGAAGCTCTCCCGGACATATTCCTGGGCCCCGCCTGGGGCTCCCCCAAAATGGAGTCCTCGCCCTCCATCCCTCTCCCCATGGAGATCTCTTCCGTTCGGATCTCTAAAGAGGCGAGGGAACAGTGGAGCCCCAGGGAAGAAGACCTCGGCCTGAATGGGAGTCGTAGATAGGGACGCTTGGGGTTTTCACTGCCTCCGAAGTACAAGGAGGAGTCTTCGCCCTTTTTAAAAAGGAGCCTCCAGCGTCCTGTCAGGGAGCGAATCCCTACAATGGATTAAGGATGGACTGCCTAGCATCCAGGAGTCGATAGAAGGAATTTGAAGAAAAATTGGGTTGGGATAGGGTGAGGGCGGGGGACAGTAAGAGGTTAAGTGTTAAGTGAAATATTGTATAATAAGCCCTGGATATTATTGGATATTAACGTGTTTTCAACAAGAAAATGTCCCAACCAAAATAAAAAAGGCGCTTGAAATCTCGGCATCAAAAGTATTTTTTAAGTCTGAAGATTTATTTGCCTGAGTAGAGATGAAAGGAGAAACCGAGAATGAGCCTTACTTCCCTAAAACAAAGAGAACTGATTTCAAACATGGAGGGAAAGAAGAACCTACATTCATCTTGACATTGATTCTATGGAGGGCATCCAGGCATCTCAATTCAGTCTTTGGGACTGGGGCATGATTTTGTAAAGTTCAAAGATGCAGGTGAGCTCTGACCTAATTTCAAAGCAGAAGAGATTTGAAACGAGGATATTCTGAAAAAAACTGTAGGGTTGTTTTGTTTTGTTTTTTCCCCCACTGGAGAGGGACACTTCTAGTTTGTATTTCACTATCAGCTACTAGGGGGTTGAAAATGCAATTGCTCTCTCTCCAATATTCCCTACTATTTTCCAAGTCATAAATCCTTTCCTGCTCTTGTTCTTACTTTCTCACTGGTCAGCATTTCACAGGATTTAGATTATAAAGAGCACAAGTATAACTGATACAACAACAGTATTTTAAAGCCCACCTCTCCTGTAATATTGATTTGTAGCTCTCCCTCTCTGGGAAAAGTATACTGTTTCACAGGCAGAAAGGATGAAACCAGATCTTCTACTACTATCTTCCAGGTCATTTAAATCTTTTCCTTACTCAAGTAAAATACAATAGAGGTGAATGTAAATTCTTCTGATATGCTGTATTTTAATTGCTCTTAAAGGAAAAATATTTCACCCTTTTAAAAAGTCCAGAAAGCTTAATAGTCTCTTGACATTCTCAACAAACAGTAAGCATTTCTTCTGACTCTTATGTACAGACCCTTGGATAAAGAGGCAGAACAGAATGTGCATTAACGGCAATTGATGATACAGCTCATTTTGTTCTGGTCATAAACTTAAAGAAGTTGCCAATTTTTCCATTTATTTCCACAAATTAAAATCTAAAGTTGCTTTTTCATGACTTTGCCTGGTAGAGTAGCTAAAAAAATTTTTTTTTTTTACCCTTAAGATGATTTGGGGTTGGGAGGAATTGATTTCTTTAAATATTTTTCTTTATAATCTTCCTATTCCATTTTTAGGAAAAAACAAAAATACTTTTGGATTATGCCTGATATTAATTTCAAGTGACCATGCCGTATATGAGGGGAAACTGTGGAGTAGTCTGGCTTGGAAGACCTAGGTTCAAGTTTCACCTCTATCATACCTCCTGGATGTCTGACCCTGGGCAAGTTCTTTATTTTCTGGGTGTTCCAGGTAGCTAAGTCTTTCAGGTACAGAGAAGTGCTGACTTGCTCGGAGAGAGACTTCTCATCTGGCAGTTCCCTAAATGAAAGAAATCACAGATCCAGTCCCCATCATGTTTATTTATTTATTTGTTTGTTTATGGTTTTTTTAAACCCTTAACTTCTGTGTATTGGCTCCTAGCTGGAAGAGTGGTAAGGATGGGCAATGGGGGTCAAATGACTTGCCCAGGGTCACACAGCTGGGAAATGTCTGAGGCCGGATTTGAACCTAGGACCTCCCATCTCTAGGTCTGACTCTCAATCCACTGAGCTACCCAGCTGCCCCCTGCCCATCATGTTTTTAAAGGGTTTTTGTTATATTTAGCAAGTGGAGTATGTATGCCCTCCTCTGTACATAATTCACATCTGCTAAAAATGTAACCATTTAATTGGCTTAGTCTGATACCATATGAAGTAGATCTAAGGGATTTAATTTAAGCACCATTATTTACATTTATTTAAAGTGACAGTGAGTTCAGCTAGATCCTCCTAAAAAATGAAAAGATGTCATTTCTCTGATAACTTTTTCATGACTCTGCTCATTTGCAATCAAGAATTAGGCAAGTAAATTGAAAAGTTATTAGCAATACGCCAAGGGAAAGTTGTGGCAGGTATCAAATTGAATATCTTGACAATAGGATGATAGTATGTCTTGAATGGGAATTATTGGGGTACAAGAGTGGGAGTCCCAGGGTGAAGGAAAGTCCCGAAGAAAAGAGCTCTCAAACCTTGCTTTTCTCTGCTTTCCTTTTGTTGAAAATCATAAGGATGATAGCTAGATTTAGAGCTAAAGGGATCTCAGATCATAGTAAAGTCTGGCCACTCCCTTATTTTTACAGATAAGAAAAATGAGGCCCAGGGAAGTTAAGTGAATGGATATAGAGGTAGTTAAGCATCTTCAAAAATAATTAGTACCATGAAGTTCTTCAAGAGGTAGTTTTTCATTTATCTTTCCTTTGAACTCAGTATTACTTTGTAACATTCTTATTATACTTTTACATTATATTATCTTATATACTATATACATTTCTTGTAAAAGAGGTAATTTGCCATAGTGGGGAAGCAACTAGCCTCAAAACCAGAAAGACCCAAAAGGGCGCAAACAACTTCTCAGTGCTCCTGGCAGCCCTCTAAGGCTTAAGTAGCAAAGAAGGTACTCACTTGAATTGGTAGAAAGATTTTCCTCACCTGGGAGTTACCAATTCCAATGAAATCACAATTCTAGTCCCTATCCTTATTGTAAGACCAAGAGTACAGGGAAATTAATTAATACTTTGTATCCCCACTCAGCATCTACCACAGTGCTTTGCAGGTAGGCATTCAAAGATTGGTTGAATTTTTAAAGGAGCTTCACTGGTTAATTGACCCCCAAATAACCCCAGTTATTCAGGGCTTGGACCAATGATGGTGAACCTTTTAGAGTCAGAGTGCCGGGCCCCACACCCACCCTACCCCCCAGACCAAGTGCCCTGCCCTCCCCACTCCCAAGACTGTGTGCCCTGTCCCTACCCCCAACATGCTGGGTATAACCTTTACTCACACCAGGGAGGGAGGAAACACTTCCATTGGGCTGCTGGGTGGAGGGGCAGGTGAAGTGAGGAATGTCCTCAATGAGTGTAGAGAGGGGGAAGGGAGGGTTCTGAGCATTCTGCTCCCCTCCAGCTCTGCCACCTGTGAGCCACCACTTTCCCATTCCATCCCTAAACCCTCTGCCTTTCTAGTAATGACCTGGGGTAGGGGGTGGGGGGGAGGGTGGCTGCTTACCCACAGAGAATACTCTGTGTGCCATCTTTGGCATCCGTGCCATAGGTTTGCCATCACTAGTTTAGACTATAGAGATAGAACAGCTAGGTGTCAAAATGTATCAAATGCTGGGCCTGGAGTCGGGAAGAGTCATCTTCCATGGTTCAAATCTGGCCTCAGACTCTTACTAGCTGTGGAACCCTTGATAAGTCACTTAACCCTGTTTGCCTCTGGAGAAGGAAATGGCAAACAGCTCCAATATCTTTGCTAAGAAAACTCCAAACGGGGTCACAAAGAGTCAGACACAAATGAAAATGACTGAAAAACAATACTATAGAGATAAATCTCTAGGTGAAAGTAAATTATCTGGGAGGCTGATCAAATGCCCCATGTGGAGTTATCCCTAGGATGTATCCTTGCAGTTGAAATAGAAAACAGACTCCAGGAAATATACATAGTTAGTGAGCATTTTTGTAGTTGTTGAAAAATAATAATTAGGGGTAGCTAGATAGCATAGCTGAGAGGATTAGGGTTCAAATCTAGCCTCAGACACTTCCTAGCTATGTGACCCTGTCCAAGTTACTTAACCTACAATGCTTGGCCCTTGCCGCTCTTCTGACTTAGAATTGATACTAAGAGAGAAGGTAAGGGTTTAAAAAAAATATTATCACTTACTTTCCTTGCTGAAGTGCTCAAGTTGGGCAAAGCAAAAAAAAAAAAAAAAAAAAAAAAAAAAAAAAAAAAAATTAAAGAGCTTCTGCACTCACAGATAAACAGAAAGCACACCTGGGAGATTTAGAGGTTTCCCTGACTTACTTCCCATTTTCCCCTAGCATTATCTTCTTTCTGGCCACTAGTGCCATAGTACCTATGTGTTTATTTTATAGACATATCTCATAAAGGAACGATAGCAATTCTATATCTAGCAAAGGAGGGAAGCAGACTGTCTTCTACTTGTCCCCAAAGTCATACTATTGGTCTAAGGCTGACCATGAAGGCAAACCTGTTTTAGTTGTGGGAAGTCTGATTCAGAAATCACAGGATGCCTGAAACTTCTCTTTATATTCATCAAAGAAGAAAATGAGTGCAATGTACTATAAGTATACATTTATAACCTTAAAGCACTATATAGTGTCAGTTATTTTTTCTCCCTTCTTTGATGACCTCAACATTTATTAAATACCTGCTTTGTGCAGCTCACTCTGTTAAGCCCTGAGAGTACCAAAACAAAAATAAGACAGTCCTTTCCTTCAAAGAATTGACAATCTCTTTTGGGGATATAACATGTACACACATAATGAAATACAAAAAGAGAGAGAGACAGAGAGAGAGAGAACTATTCTGCCATTATGTCCATAAGATCTCCAATTGCCAAAGCTTGTGGCCCCATTCTCAGAGTTCTCTCTGCCTAATTGCTTGGACCCACCACCCTTACTTTAAGTTCTCTATTCTTCCAGTCTCTCACTAAGCCTTTGATGGTCCAGACTTTTTGTTTTCTCAAACCAACAAGAAATAGGTGTTCAGGTGAACCCTGCAGGTTTGTGCAATTACTCCCTGAAGAGGAAGAGGAGTAAATGTATAAAAGAAGTAGCAGGATGTTAGCCCATAGGCAAATAAGTAGAACCTAAACCCTTAGACTGGCTGAGTGGAGTGGGAGGAAAAATTATCCAAAGAGTTGAGAAGTGACTTTTCTTCAAGGCTAAACTCAGGTCCTCTCCTCTAATAACACTTCCCTGTTCTACTTCCCCAGTTGTTAAAGTTCTTTCTCTGCTCAAATCTTGCATTTGTGTATATTTTAAATCCTCCTTCTTGAATAGTATAAAAGATCCATGAAAGCAGGTATATTGTTTGAATTTTCTATACCTAGTATCTAGAGTTATATGTGTTATAGGTGCTTAATTTTCCTGTATTGCTATTGACTTTAAGATTTATTACTTTGGTCTCTTACTTAAGTATCAGTGTGGGGTGGTGATTAAAATGATACTAATTCTGATCCTTAGATAGAACAATGTGTAATTACTGAATTCTCAAGTGGCAATATTTCTTTATTTTTAAGTAAGTTTATTAATTTGCTACTAGAGAAAAATTTAAACTAGCCAGTAGACTCTTTCTATAATCTGAATAGATGCCAAGGAGCTTAAGCAAGGCAAAAGAAAGAGAACTCAACCAAAGAGAGGGGCAGAGAGAGAGAGAGAGAAAGAGAGGGTGCAAGAGATTGTTACTGTGGTGCAGGCCAACATATACCCTTTTGGTCTTCATCACTTAGATCCTTTCCAAGAGAGCACACGACTTAGTTTCATACCCTGAGGGATAAATTGTAGCTTAGAATCAGGCTGGATTTTTTTTTTGGGGGGGGGAGATAAAGAAAAAATTATTTCACAAAAATATACCAATTCAATATTAATTTTATGCAAATATTTTAGTGCTGGGAGAGAATAAATTTGGAGTCAAGAAGATATGGGTTTGACATCCTCTCTCTAATACTAAAGCTAATAGCTATCTGGTCATAGTCAAGTCAAGACCTCAGTTGATCCTCAGTTTCTTCATCTTTATAAAATAAAGATAATATTTATAGTATGGTGCTTCATTAGGGTAAAAATTAAATGATATTTTTATCCAACTTTGAAAACTCTAAAACACCAGACCAATTGTAAAATGAGTAAAAAAACCTAAAAATTGTTTTGCACAATTTTAAGTCATGCTCATAGCATCATTTCTGATTTGTTTGCCAAGTAAATATCATTTACTTAATTGAAAAAATTTAAGCCAGTAACTAAACTAGTAAACTCTATATGTATGCTTTCAGACTTCCTAGTTTACTGTTCATATACTGTCTACTTAGAATTAAAAAAAATTAAAAGCAACATTATGGCCAGATAATACTATAGAACTCATGAAATGTTGCTGTGACAGCAGGGATAGTCACAGACTTGACTGCTATTTTAAGCAGTAGGCTGCATGGACAGAGCACAGCAGTCTGTAACTTGTCTCTTAATCAGTTCAGAATAGGAGGAGCCAATCTGGCCATCTTTATAGAACACTTTCTGGTGGCCAAACTGTGTCACTTACAACCATTTCAGGATTAAAGTCCAACAGGTTTGTCCTAAGATCAGGATTTAGAGTGGGTAGGGAACCTTGAAATAAGGAAATTAGGAGAGATGGAGCAGCATGGCCAAGGCCACACAGACAGTAAGCAAAAGATAGTATCTTTATTGCTGACTTGGAAACTAACCATTGAAGATCATCAAGCAGACAGGCATGACTCTTGGATATGCTTATATGGTGCTATTTTTGTATCACAATTACTAATGAATGACACTTCTAGTTTTTAGATGTCAATGAAGAGTTTCATGTTAGCACCTGCTATGGTCAAATCTTTGTTCTAAATGCCATGACTCATACAAAGACATACCTATACTTTTGTATTATATTTGCATATATCCTTGGTTCTCCTACTCAATTGTAAACTTGTTGAATGCAGGAACAATGTTTCATTTGTCTTCGTATTCCCCAAAATGCCTAACAAAAGTGCCTTGCACATAGCAGCTTCTCCATAAATATTTGACAAATTAGTGTGAAAAGTTACATAGCAATAAATTCAAAAGTAAGTCATGTAATTTCCACATGAATATAAGAGTGGTGTATGGAATGTAAGTTTCTCAAGGACAGACACTGTTTCATTTTGTTTAATACTTTTTGCATGACTGTGCCTTACATATAGTAGATATTTAATAAACATTAAAGTTCAAAGGAGAAAATTATCAATGGACTATAAATTCCTTGAAAGACTTACTGGAAGAGAATAACACCAATGAGACCTTGATTTTGAATAGGATTTGATTCAGTGGGAAAAAGTGAGGAGGGATAAATTAGTGTGTACTGTGTGAACCAAGATTTACATACTATGTATAAGACATAAATTAAATTCTTATTGTAGGGAGCAGCTAGATGGCACAGTGGATAGAAATCCAGGCCTGGAGTTAGGAGGTCCTGGGTTCAAATTTGGTCTCAGATACTTCCTACTATGCGACCCTAGGCAAGTCACTTAACACCCATTGCTTAGCCCTTACCATTCTTCTGCCTTAGAATCAACAGAAGGTAAGGGTTTAAAAATAAAATAAAAATAAATTCTTATTGAAAGCCTGCATGTGCTAGGGCCTACTTAAATAACCCTTGCAAGTTCGAAAACTATTAAGGGTAGGAAACAAGTTCCTTATACCTATAGGTAAGCTTCAGTTGCAGTATAGACTCTTGAAATGGTCAAAATATGTCCCATTTCTAATATTAATATACATGTGTGTTCTTAATATAAAAGGGAGCTCATCAGGGAATTCCCTCAGCCTTCAATCAATTTGATGAGTTTATTTCACTTCCAATAGGATATAGTTATGTTCATTGGCCTCTTTAAAAAATTAAACCATTACCTTCTGTCTTAGAATCTATACTAAATATTGATTCCAAGGCAGAAGAGCAATAAGGGCTAGGCAATAAGGTCACCCACCTGGAAATGACTGAGGTCAAATTTGAACCCAGAACCTTTTGTCTTCAGGCCTGGCTCTCTATCCACTGAGCCACCTAGCTCTGCCTACCCCCGCCCCCATTATTCTCTTGTTAAGGGAACAAAGATAACTTATTTGGTCTAAGAGAATGAAAGCAATTATTTGGTATGGAATTACCTTCTTAGCTTTTCCCAGGGCATGAGTTTTGATGACCAAAGCATTCCCCAAATAAATTTGGTTGGCTAGGACTCTTTAGGAAGCTGGATTCTCGTCTGGCAGCTTCTAAAAGAGAATTGACAGCATGCTTTTTTTTCATTTTTCATTTCATTTTTATATACATTTTTCATTTTTTTCTTGCTTTTCCCTTTTTGGAGGATAGACCATGGCTGCTTGGGGACAGAATCACACATGTTCCTTTACAGCTTCCTTACCCAGTGGGGCCAAGAGGAGAGCTGTGGAGAGTGGAAGTTACTAGCACAAGAGATAGCAGTAGCCATTGGAGCAATAGAATATCCATACTTCCCACAGAAGCATATGGCAGAAGCAGAGTCATGCTTGCCTATGCTACCTGAGAGAAGACTTCATGGTCAATGTTTCTGGATTCCCTTCACTTAGAACAGAGGTAATTTCTCTAATGTGCTCCAGGAATTAATCTTTAGTCAGTCAGTGAGCATGTATTAAATGCCTATTATGTGCTAGGCACTATGCTAAGCATTTTATTTTTCTGTTGTTTACTCATAATTCCCCCCATCCCACCCCATTGGCTGTAATCTTGCTCCTCTGTTTATTTGCTGGTTTGGTGCTATTCTGTCCAGTAGGAGCTTCTTCTTTGCTCTACTCATTAACTGGATTAGGCTGATAGAGCTGACCTGTTGTATTAATGAGCCCTGAAGCCAGATCTTCCCTAGCTGCCAGAAGAAGCTGAAGGTGAAGGTGAAGATAGTTGCCTTTGTCCTCCTCTCTTCCTTTTTGCTAGTTGCCTCCCTGTCAGCTGCCTGGTCAGAGCCCTGAGCTTCCTGTGGTGGTACCAAGATACTCTGTCACAGTTGCAACCTTTGCCCTGGGATCTCAGTCAGCTAGAAGCAGTGTATGGGGGAAGGGTTGGAGATTGAACTTCTCTGCCCTCTGAAGGCTTCTCATCTGCATTATTGTTAGACTGGATTAAGTCAGCTAAACTGGTTGTGCCCTGAGGCCAAAACCTCCAAAGGCCAAGGCTCAAGATGGAGGAGTGGTGCCCCTCTCCTCCAGCTGCCTCCTTGCTAGTTGTGGTCAGAGCCTTGACCCTCAAGTAGCTGTAGTTGTAAGGCACTCCCTCTAGGCTGGAGCCCTCACCTAGAGATCCCAGCAACCACCCAAGTCTCAGCACAGTAGGTGAGGGAATGGTCCTAAGACCTTCCTTCTTTCTTTTCCTTAAACCCAAGAATTCAATCTTCTCTGCATACCTTTAAGTTGAATGGAGCAGGAGGGTCCCCCAGCTCTGTTCTGTTGTTGTGTTTGGTTTTGTGTACCCCTTGAAGCGCTTTGTTTTTTTTATTAGTGCCCAAGGGTTTTCACAGAGGACTCAACTTTGGCTGCTTCTAAATTGCCAACTTGACTCAACTCCCAAAAGTATCTATCAAGCATTTTAAATAAAAATAAAGGTTCAAGACAGTTTTTGCTCTCAAAGAGCTAAGTTTGTCAGGGGACACAATATGCAAACAACTGCAAAAATGCAAAAATACACAGGATAATCTGGCAGTAGTCTCTGAGAGAAAGCATGAGAGAATTAAGGGGTAATAGAGAAAGGCTTCCTGTAGAAGGTAGAATTTTATCACAGACCTGAAATAAGTCAAGAGGCAGAGATGAAGAGGGAGAGAATTCTAGGCATGAGGGACAGCCAGTGAAGATGCAGGAATTCAGCAGCTTGGTAGCATAATAGTTAGAGCTCCAGGGCTAGAGTCTTGAAGACTAAGATTCAAATTTGACCTCAGACCCCAACTGTGTGGCTCTGGGCAAGTCACTTAACCCTAATTGCCTACCAGTGGTAGCGAACCTTTTAGAGACCTTAGAGACTGAGTACCCAAATCACAACCTTCACACTGCATCTGAGCCCCTGTCTTACCCCAGACAGGGAAGGAAGGAAACTCTCCCATTGGGCTGCTGGGCAGAAGGGTGGGTCATGTGAGAAATGTCCTCAGGCACATGTGGAGAGGGGAAGGGGAGCACCTCCCTCAAGCACACTCTGGCACATGTGTCATAGGTTTGCTCAAATGGACTAAACCTTACTACTGATACTTAGGAGACAAAAGGTAAGGGGTTTAAAAAAAAAAGGAAAAAGAAGGAAGTGGACAGTCAGAATATAGGATGTTTTATGTAAGGAATCCTTTCTTTCCTCTTAAATTCTTC
This sequence comes from Gracilinanus agilis, assembly GCF_016433145.1. Lineage (NCBI taxonomy): Eukaryota > Metazoa > Chordata > Mammalia > Didelphimorphia > Didelphidae > Gracilinanus > Gracilinanus agilis. The sequence continues at coordinate 526,085,440 of NC_058131.1, read as the reverse complement.
CCTATCTTAACTTCCCTATGATTTTGGAGGGTATCATCATCCTTCTGATTACCTAGTTTCATAAAATAGGTGTCATCTTCAATTCCTTATCTTTTCTCATTTCCCACATATAGTTAAATACCAAAGGAGGCCAGAGCATGTGGAGAGGTGGAGTAGTGTAATTCTGTGTGGTGGCCTTGTAACTCCCTGGTCCTGATTGAAGACTTGTTCTTTATAACTTTATACCCCAACTAGATGATTTTATTTTTTATCTTAGAGGTAAGAGAGCCCCTGGAATTGGTTGAGGGGGAGAAATGGTGGGGTTGAGGAGGGGCTGATAAGGCAAAACAATCAAACTTTAGATCATTTTGGCAGCTGATAGAGAAAGGATAAGAGTAGGGAGAGATTTGTAGGAAGAAAACCAAGCAAAGAGATGATTGCAGAGGCTCAGATGTGAGATGATGAGGGCCTTCATAGGGGTGGTGGCAGCATCACATGACAGTAGGGGGAATATACTGGAGATGTTTCACAAGGTAAAAATCAACATGCCTTGGCAAGAGATTGTATATGGGAGGGGAGATGATAATGACACCTAAATTGTGAACCTGGGTAAGTGGGAGATGATGGTACTTTCAACAGTAGCTAAGAAGAAGGGAGAGTTTTGGAGGAAAGATAAGGAGTTCGGTTTTAGACATGCTGAGTTTAAGATAGAACATCAGTTAGAGATGTACCAAATCTCCAGTTTTCTCATTTGGAAATGCAGAACTAGAGGTCAGCTGGATAAGTAGATCTGAGAAGTATTAGCATAGAGATGATAACTGAATACATGGGAGATTTGCTTAGGTAGCATCAGGCTTTAGGCATTACCTCTAGTAACCCCAAGTTCAAAAGTATAAAGATCCAATGTAGTGATAGAAGTGAATTTCCCCAGGAGTATGCCACCCAGAGAAAGAAAATGACCACTCAAATAGCCCTTTCAACTGGAGAACAGTAAAAAGACTAAAGCCATGAGGCTGGGGAAACAAAAGAACTGGACTTTGTTCCCTAAGTATTACTATAATTGGTTGGCACAGTGCAGGTCAGTGGCAACCTGTCCAAAGTGTGTTTGATTTCCAGAAGAAGTTTAAACCTTAGGTAGCACTATGGGCTAGTAGGGATCCTGAACTGTGTTGGAAAACTTGTAATTCACAAAAATGTCAGAATTTTGCCCTAATAGCAACCCCTATTTCAATTCCTTTTGAAGGGACCTCTCTCCTTGAATCTTTATGTGGTTTTTGATCACATATATATTCTTCTGTGAATCCTTTGTGCTTTCTGCATGTTAAATGGGGGTGAAATAAAATTTTATATGAGAGCCAGGGTTTGTTTTTTTTTAATATCCCGCCCCCGCTGTGGAAACCTAGACACAAGCTATATTTAGAGATTTCCCAGAGTAAACTCTGTATGGGGAAAAATGACCCAGAAAGAGAATTAGCCATTGAGGTTAACAGCTAAAATCAAAACTGGCCCATATAAACCAGAACTTGTGAGGGGAGGAAGGAGTGAAACATGAGTTGCAGTAGTATTGAATACTGATATCATATAATGGTAATTTGGGTAAAAGGGAAATTAAACTCAGGTAAACAGAAATCTGGTCCTACTTTTCCCTCGATTCTAAAAATGGAAGAGAATAGGTGGAAGTTACCATCTTCATCAGCAACAAGGAATACCCACAAGACACTCCATCTCCCAACTCCTTGCATTTTCATTGCCTGACCACTAAACCTAGAATTTTCTCCTCGTCTCCATTCCCTGGATTCCCTAAAATCTTAGCTAAATTTTTCTACAAAAAGCCTTTTGTGGTCCCTCTTAGCAATTAATTCTAGTACTTTCCCTCTGAGATTATCTCCAATTTATCCACTATATATCACGTTTGTGCCTATTTGCATATTGTCTCCCCTATTAGATTTTAGGGTAGACCCTATTTTTGCCTTTCTTTTGGTATCCCTAGTGCTTTGCGATTACTGGCACATAGTAGAGGCTTAATAAATGCTGGATGGGGACAGCTGGGTGGCTCAGTGGTTTGAGAACCAGGCCCAGAGAAGGGAGGTCCTGGGTTCAAATCTAACATCAGACACTTCCTAGTTGTGTGACCCTGGGCAAGTCACTTAACCCCCACTGCCTAGCCCTTACCATTCTTCTGCCTTAGAACCAATATACAGTATTGATTTTCAGACAAAAGGTAAGGATTTAAAAAAGAACCTCCACTGTTGGGAAAAACGAAAAAAAAAAAGTTATTGTTCTCTTTTCTCTTTATCTATTGCTTTAATGATTCATATGAATAGTGAAGCCAAGATCATTTTTTAAAGTATATTTCATCTCTCCCTTGTTTAAGCAATAACCATTTACAGCAAGATTCTTTGTCATTGTCGGTATATAATTAGTATATCGCTGTGTCTGGAGAATACAATTTCCACAAGGTCAGGAAAACACACTTCTTTCCAACCTTGTTATTTATTCGTGGACCCATAAGCAGTTCTGTCTCTCAACCAATTATGAATAAAGGCTGTTACTGCTGCTGCAGTGCCATAAAAACTCATTTAGCTCACCACTCCCATCTGCTGGTAAGGTGCCGATTTATTGGACAGCAGGAGCTTAGCTTTGGGTGAATCTAGTGCCAATGGCTGTTAGGGCCAGAAGAAATAGGAGCATTCAGTGATACTCCTTTTTAATTTAAGAATGAGGAAGTTAAGACCCACAGAAGTTTTGATTTGCCTAAAACTAATGTTTTCTCTAATAAATAATAAAATAATTCAGTTGTTTACATATACATTTCATTCTCTTTTTTTCTTGCTATTTAAAATTTTATGCTTGTATAAGGGCAGCTAGATGGCAGAGTGAAGAGAGTTTAGGGCCTGGAGTCAGGAAGATTCATCTTCATGAGTTCAAACCCAGGCTCAGACACTTATGTGGAAAATTAAAGTTAATATTAATACATGATAATATTGCATGTTGATATTTTTGTAAAATCGTTTTTCCCCATTTCCCTTTCGGAGTCAGGATGAAACAGTCTGATTCTAAGCTTCAAACACTTTCTCCCCCACAGATTATTGAACCATGTTGGGTTCTCCTTTCTTTTATTGAGGTCTTTGGTTGGGATTGACAGGATTATGGGTAGGACCAGCCAGCCAATCAAGTCCTGATTAAGAGTGTGCTGGTGGGGGCAGCTGGGTAGCTCAGTGGATTGAGAGTCAGGCCTAGAGATGGGAGGTCCTAGGTTCGAATCCGGCCTCAGACACTTCCTAGCTGTGTGACCCTGGGCAAGTCACTTGACCCCCATTGCCTACCCTTACCATTCTTCTGCCTTAGAACCAATATACAGTATTGATTCTCAGACAAAAGGTAAGGATTTAAAAAAAAAAAAAAAAGTGTGCTGGACAGCCACTATTTTGGATTGTAGTGGTAGAGTCCAGGTTGGTAGCCTGAGGACACCCACCTCTTCATTGTGATGAAGAAATGAGGGAGGAGTTGAGTTCCTGCATGACAATCAAAGATGTCATGGGGAAGAACTGGGTGATGAAGTCACAAGGGGTATATAAGACCTGAGTCAGAAAGTTGTTCTTTTTTGATGCTATCTTCTGGCCTGGGTTCTCACTCTCTTGAGTTTGGGCCTCACTCTTTGCCCCCACTTTTGTTCTTTAGGTTCTTTTTAGTCTGTGAAAGGAGTCTCCAGGCTAGATTTCCTTAAACTGTCTTTTAATAAACTAATTTAATATATACAGCCTCTGGAGGATTTCATTTTTTTATACTTACTAGCTCCGACCCTGGACAAGTCACTTAATTCTTATTTACCTCAGTTTCCTCATCTTCCAAATGAGCTGGAAAAGGAAATGGCAAACCACTCCAGGGTCTCTGCCAAGAAAACCTCAAATGGGGTCATGAAGAGTCAGACATGGCTGAAAATGACTTAACAACAACTACAACTACCACACAAAGTTCTATTCCATAGAGCTCTATTTTAATGCTTCATTGTGGTCTGGAGGTTAAATTGGATTCTCTAGGCTAATACCTAGATACCAGCACAGTGCATGCTCTAACATATCTTTTTTTCCTTGAAGTAGCTTGTGGTGCAATGAATAGAAATCTAAGCCTGGAGCTGAGTTCAAATTTACTTTTTTTTCATTTTTAATTTAATTAAAATTTTCTTTCCATGGTTGCATGATTCTTGTTGTCTCCCTCCCCTCTTCCTTCCCCCTCTCCCAGATTTGACAAGCAATTCCACTGGGTTATACATATATTATCACTGAGTTCAAATTTAACCTCAAACAGGTACTCTTTGCAAGTCGTTCAACCTCTGTTTTGCCTCCCTTCCTTTAACTGTAAAATTGGGACAACAATAGCACTTCTTTTGCAGGATTTCTGTGAGGGTCAAATGGGATAATATTTGTGAAAAGCACTTACCACTGTGCCTGTCACATAGTGGGTGCTGCATAAATGCATAGTCCCTTCCCTTTTTGTTTCTTTCTTTTCATATAAATTCTACAAGCATTCATTAAATCTATTAGTATTTGAAAAGCATTGTGTTAAGTTCAAGGGATACAAAAGTAATAACTCTACCCTGTCTCTTCTTTCTAATTCCCTCCTCCCTCTTCAAATTTCTTTTTCTTTGTAAAATAGTTTTGTTTTTACCTTTATGACAGCTGTGAAAACTGTGTGGTTGCTGTTCTAGCAAAGGCTGCTCAGACCATGCTCATTTCCTTACTCTCTGCAACCTACAGTAATGCAAGCATCACTTTAATAACCAGTAAAGGAGAACTTCTCTGTTCAGTATGGCATATGGTAGGCTACAAATAAAACAAGAAAAATCTCTCATCTCTATCCTTGAACCCCTATCAACAATTTTGTAACCTCCCCTCATTTACATCTCTATATCATTACCTTACAGACAAGCCATCCTTGTTGTTCAGTCAGATCTGACTCTTCATGACCCTGTGGACCACAATGGCCATGGAGTTTTCTTGGAAAAGATACTGGAGTGGTTTGTCATCTCCTTCTCCAGAGGATAAAAACAAAGGTTAAGTGACTTATCCAGAGTCACACAGCTAGTAAGTACTTGAGGCTGGATTTGAACTTAGGTCTCCTTGACTCCAGTCCCAATGTTCTATTCCCTAAACTAGCACTGGCGAATGTTTTTGAAATCGTGTGCCCAAACTGCATGTCAAGCTGTACGTGAGTCCCCTGCATTACCCCAGACAGCGGAGGGAGGAAGTGCTTGCATTTGGTTGCTGGACAGAGGGGCAGGGCATGTGGAAAATGCCCTCAGGTGCTGTGGAGAAGGGGAACAAAGCAGTCCCCTCCAGTACTCTTGGGCATCTGTGCCATGACTTTGCCAACATAGCAGCCACCTAGCTGCCCTCAGACAAGCCATATTGGGCCAAATGCCTTTGATTTTACAGAGAAAATGAATTCAAACAATTAAGCATTGTTCTGTAGAGCATCTTATTCTCTTACCTCCTTCTCATCCCCACTCCAGACCTTCCCAACCATCATCACCTCTCCCCAGAACATGGAGAGAAGGATTTTAGTGGAAGGAGTTGCATATCTGGGAACTCAAAGTTAAAATTGAAAGGCAATGGGCGCAGCTGGGTGGCTCAGTGGAGAGTCAGGCCTAGAGAGAGGAGGTCCTGGGTTCAAATCTGGCCTCAGATACTTCCTAGCTGTGTGACCCTGGGCAAGTCACTTGACCCCCATTGCCTAGCCCTTACCACTCTTCTGCCTTGGAACCAATACACAATATTGATTCCAAGATGGCAGGTAAGGGTTTAAAAAAAAATTGAAAGGCAAGAGCAGTGGCAGGGATGGGGAGGGGAAGAGGGCCATCTCCATGTTGTACTTCTTGCTCTCATAGCTAACTGTGCCTGGCACTCTGGAACTCACCCTAGCAGTAATATTTCCTGCAATCTCAATTAACAGTTTGCATCTTCATGCCAAGTCTTCATCTCAGAATGATCCTTGCAGTAGCAGAGACATCATCTCACACACCATGACAACAACACAGCAATAGTAACACAGGTTGGGATGCACATGCTCTCCCCACCTAACCCCCAGGGGTTTTTCTGCCTCTTCCTCTTTCTTGGCTCTAACACTAGAAGGGACACCCAGATGGGAAGGAATGATGGAACTGCTTCATGGGAAGACGTGGAGAGAATGACAGACTAGTAATCTGAATGGAAAGAATCATGGGCTGGAAGCCCTTTTCAAGAACAAAGCAGATAACAGATCACAAAGGGGAGGACCCAATCAGCATGCCCACACACAAATCTCGCTTTTGTCTCTCAGTTCCTTAAAAAATTTCATCCCTGTGCTAACCTTCTGCTCAGGCAGTCACTTGAGACCCTGCCACAAACTTTTAAATACCTCAGTCATTTGTTGTTAACCCTCTTTGGCCATTGGATACTCCCTCATAACAAAAGAAGAAAGAACTGAGCAAAGCTAGCCTACCTAAAGCCTCAACTGACAGTTTACTTCATTTCATATCCATAGTCCTCATCTCTACTGAAAGGAAGGTACCTTTCTTTATTACAATTTATTGGAATTCACCATTTGTAATGGCTTACTGCCATCATTGTATATATTATTTTCTTGTCTCTGTTCTCTTCTGTATCCTGTCATACTATATTTCTGTAAAATCCTTATATTCATTTTTTTCTTATAGTTCAGCGTTACATTATAATGCCACAGCTTTTTTCAACCATCCCCTAATCAATGGGTATCCATTTATTTCTAGTTTTTTTGATAACCTAAAGAGTACTTCTCAGAGGTGTTAGTAGAAAGGAAAGATGCACCTTTAACTTTATTAATTTGGAACTATTGCTGTACATTGCCCTTGACTTTTGTTTTTTATATAGAGAGCTTTATTTCTGTCATTGATCTCCTGGGCGGGGTTATGTATCCAATATCACAAATAGTTTAGTAACACAATTCCAAAATTTTTTAATTCATCTTTTTCATTAAGAATTTAACAAATATAGATATTTTTGATAAGAGAAAAAAGAGGATTGCATGTGAAACTGTGAGATTCTGTTATATAATTTGTTTAATCATATAATAAATTTAACAAAAAAAATTTGGCCTATTTTTATTCCCTTCTGAATTTCCTTTTGTTGTTTGTATATTTTTAATGTTTCATTGATATTATATTATTTTTTATTCTTTTTGATATTGCTATCACACTATTGTAATAGGTATAGGCTGGAAAAGTTTAAAAGCAGATTTGTGTAAGCATGTTAGGGAAAGCCTTTGCTGGAAGTCATGGACATTCTGAATAGAATGCAGGGGGTAGGGAGGAGAGTGCTGAACAACAGACAGACTGCTGTGCTGTGAGGGGTTCAAAGCAGAAGTGCAATCTGCAGTCCCTTTTAACCTGGGATCTTGGAAAGTGGTGGAGGCTGAAAAGGCAGAAGACATCAATCCTGCAAGTCAACTATGAGTAGGGAAGTGGCCTGTGATCTGGTGGACAGTTTGCAGACATCTCTCCCTACCTGGTTACTCTGGATCATCAGCTGTGGAGGAGTTGGTTCCTGGTATCCTGAAAACATCTCTGGAACAGTTGTGAGACCCCAAATTCAAGCCCTCTTCCTCAGGTCCTTAGCCAAGCTGTCAAAACCTGGCAGAAGTCACGTTGGCTAAGGAGCTTACCCTCTTTTGACTCCAATCCTGGGCAGTTAGATATAGTTTCACCTAACCCCCTCTCCTGTCCCCTCATATTACAATTAAACTGTTTCCCTGTGTGTTTTCTAGTTCTTTAAAGTCCTCATTGAATGTATTTAACACTTTGAGGTTATTCCAGGCTGGGTGGGGCAGAGTGACAGTTAATCAGACTTAACTGCCATTTTTGTCAAAGGTCATTCCCCTTATAGTTAAACCTGGTTCCCTGGCTTGTAAAGTCTTACCCATTGTCCCTTCCTGTCTCCTATCCATCCCACTGAACCCACACATACATAATATTTAAGTTAACTTCCCTGTTTTTCCCCATAATACTATCCATCAATTCCTTCTATTCAAAAAGAAGCTGTAACATATAACCTTAAATGGGGGCAACTGGTGGCTCAGTGGATTGAGAGCCAGGCTCAGAGACGGGAGGTCCTACCTTCAAATCTGGCCTCAGATGCTTCCTAGCTGTGTGACCTTGGGAAAGCTACTTAACCCTCATTGCTCAGCCCTTACCACTCTTCTGCCTTGGAACAAATGCACAGTATTGATTCTAAGATGGAAGGTAAGAGTTTTGAAAAAAAGAAATATAAGCTTAAAATAAGATCAATATATTTCTATATGTGAAAATATATATCTTAGTCTATACCTTTAGTCCATTTTCCTCCATGCCAAAAGATAAGAGACATATTCTCCTCAGCCTTCTGAAGTTGCGATTAGTCATTATATTGATCTGTGTTTTAAAGTCTTTGAAAAGGGTTTTCCTTTACCTTATCGAGGCAGTTGTTTAATTTGTTTACCTGGTTCCGATCATTTTGCTTTACATCAGTTCCTTCTTCAGTTCTGTTGTCACAGTGATGAGAAAAAGCAAAGGGAGCTAAGAAGTATGTGGTTAGACTGTCTAGAAACATTAATCTAGTTGTAGATACTTTTAAGAGTAAGATCCTTGTCCAGGAATCAAATCAGCCTACCACTGGTTGAAAAGAATAATTTTAATCTTGATGATATCTCCAAAATTTTAGGAAACAGAAGATTAAAGAAAACTTCAGAGGCATCTTGGGAACACAGAGATAGAGCTCCAGGCCTAGAGTTAGGAGGACCTGGGTTCAGGTCTGACTTCAGACACTTCCTAGCTATATGACTCTGGGCAAGTCACTTGACCCTGATTACCTAGTCCTTGCTTCTCTTCTGTCTTAGAATTGGTACTAAGACAAAAGGCAGGGGTTTAAAAAATGTAATTAAGTGGAAGAATATCTCACAGATTTTCTTTAAAGAATAAAACAAATGAATTTGTGTAACTAATTTGGTCTTATGTCCAGAGCTACAAGAGGCAACAATAAATATCCTTGAATGAGATTTCTTAAATCTCATACTCCAATACTTGTTATAAGCATTTGCAAAAATGTCATGCAAATCATTGTAGTGGTACATGAATGTAATGGAATATTACTGCTCTTTAAGAAATATGATGAATACAAAGAATCATGAGGAGACTTATGTGAACCAACAAAAAGTGAATTAAGCAGATCTAGGAATAAAATAACATACAGAGAGACTATGACAATGTAAATGAAAAGAACAACAAAACAATAAAAAATGAATGCTATGAAATTATAATGAACAAAAGATCTCAAAGAAGAAATATGCTCTACCTCCTTCATTTCTTTGCAGAGGTAGGGAATGATGGATGTAACACAAAACATTAGATTTAGTTATATTAGTTTAAATGAAACATATATTTTCTCTTCCTCTTTTTTTCTTTGTTAAAAGAACTGGCTCTCTGGGAAAGAGTTGTATCGGGAAGTATAGATGATGTAAAAACAAAAGATAACAAAAATTCTTTAAAGAAGATAACTGTAGCCAGTACTCCAAAATATGTTACAGAGGATAAAGAGGTCAAGAAATTTTATGAAGAACTCATCCATATTAAAATAAGCATTTATTAATAAGCATAGGTGCTAAGGATAAAAAGGTAAAAATTAAATAATCTCTGCCCTCCAGGAGCTTAAGTTCTAAAGGGGAAACAATATATATATGTATATAAGAAAAATTACTATCCCTTTCTTCCCCTCAGTCCCCCACTCAGCTGAGGTAATAACAGAAGGCTCAGAGCCAACAGTATCTACTTGCTGATTGTTAATGCAAATCAAACCAGTGGGAGCTCATAGATTTAGGAATGTAGCTGCACAGGGTTCTCCCTAAATCATGAGCCTAAACTGCAAGTGCAAGTCAAGTTGAGGGAAGAGCCCAGGCCAAGTATTACTCATAAATAAATATAAACAAAAAATATGCAGCCCAGTTTAGGGGTAGGAACAATAACATCTACACAAATCAGGAAAGGCATAAGCAAAACACAATGCTTCAACTAAGCTTTGAAGGAAACGAGATTCTAGGAGGCAAGGTAAGGAAGAAATACATTCTAGAAAAAATGAGGGATAGCCATTGAAAAACAGATCTGAAATGCAATGTATGAGGATCAGCAAGAAGACCAATTTGGCTAGACTATAGAATTTATAAAGGAGAATAATATGTGATAAGACTAGAAAGAAAGGTTGGAGACAGATTGGTAATGGCTTTAAGTGACAAACAAGGGATCTTATATTTGATCCTAGAGACAACAGAGAATCAGCCATCAGGAATTATTGAGTAGATGGATGAAATGTGTGCCTCAGGAATGTTAATTCATCAGTGGAATGGAGGATGGACTGGAGATGAGGGACCTGAGACAAACAAGGAGACAAATTAAGAGACTATTTCAATAGTTCAGGAAAGATGTAATGAGGCCATGAACCAGAAGGGTGGTCATATGATTAGAAGGAAGGAGGGAGATGCAAGAGAGGTCATGAAAGTAGAATCAGCAAGGCTTGGCACTTAATAAGGTATGTGAGATGGGGCAAGTGAGAAATTGACTCCAAGGATGACTAGAATTCTGTTGGGGCCCTTGACAGAAATAGGAAAGTTCAGAAGATGGGTGGATTTGGGGGAGGCAGAAGATAATTCTGTTGGAGTTACCTATAGAGGTATCGAACATGTGGTCCACAACAAGTCCTGAAATATTCCTGAGTGTACCCAAACCGGATTAAAATATAATTGGGAAATATTAAAAAATAAAATAAAATAAAACACAGATAACATTACATTTCAAAACTATGTCCATATGTGGAGCTTATATAAGGATCTTTGTTGTGATTCAGTTGTGTCCAACTATTTGTTGGACAAATCCCATTGCTGTCCATGGGATTTTTTTGACAAAAATATAGGAGCAATTTGCTATTACCTTCTCCAGTAGATTCTTTTGTCAGACAATTAGGGTGACTTATTCAGGATCTCACAGCTAGAAAGTGTGTGAGACCGAATTTCAACTCTGGTCTTCTTGACACCAGACTCAGTGATCTTAACCAATGAGTCACAGCTGCCTCTACAGCATCCACCTCCCCCTACAAAACTTTGGTTTAAAAATTCTTTATGTATAGACAAATGGCTCCCATTTCTATTTGAGTTGACACCATTGATCTATAAAGCATTCGGTCTGATTTTTCCTGTAGGCGATTGGTTATATGGGACTGGAACTCAGGTCAGAGGCTAGGGGCTTGGATGTATGTATGTATGTATGTATGTATGTATATATTTCTGTCTAGTTAGATAGACAAACAGACAAGCAGAGACAGACAGAGATGATTAAACCCATAGTCACTGATGAGATCACCAAACAAGTATAAAGAGAAGAGAGCCTACAACAAAACAATGGTCTATGCCTACACTTAGGGAGTGTATTATGAAAGATGATCTAGCAAAAATGATGAGGAGTAGAGAGATGGGAGAAGAATAAAGAGAACATCATGCTATTCCAAAAATCCAGGTAAGAGAGAATAGCCAAAAAGGGAAGATGATCATCACTGTCAGACAAGTCTAAAAGGATGAGGTTTGAGAAAGAACCATCTCATTTTGGAATTAAGAAATCACTGATAACCTGGAGAAGCAATTTCATTTATGAGTTTGGAAGTCATATTACAAAGCACTGAGAAGTGAGAGAGGAAATAGAAGGAATGAAATGAGATAACTTTTCTAGGATTTTGGCTGAGAAAAGAAGAGGGATTATAGAATGTTAGCTTCAGAGGATAGTAGGGTCATATGAGGGATTTTTTTTGAAGGATTGGAGAGACTTGAGAATATTTGTAGCAATAAGGAACCAGGAGAAAGAAGGATTGAATATTAGAGTGGTGAATGATTGTAGTGGCAATATGCTGAAGGAAGTAGGAGATGAGGAACGTATAAATGGATTGTTCTTAGTAAGGTAAAAGGCTACCTCTTCATCGTCAATATTTTGATATTTAGTGTTGCTATTGAGTCATTTCAATTATGTCTGACTTTTTATGATCCCCATATTGGGTTTTTTTGGGCAAAAATATTAGAGTGGTTTACCATTTCTTTCTCTAGTTCATTCTACAGATAACGAAACTGAAGCAAACCAGGTTTAAGCAACTTGTCTAGGGTCACACAGCTAGTAAGTATCTTAGGCCAGATTCGACCTTAGGAAAAGGAATCTTCTTGACTTTAGGCCTGGTACTCTACCCACTTTGCCACATAACTGCCCTGAATATCCACTGATATTCAGTGACTTCAGAATAAAAATAGATCTGGGGAAAAATAAGAAAAAGATATGTTGGAAAATATGGTTCAACAAGAAAGGCCAAAGACTTGTAGACTATGTAGAAGTACATGTTATGATAACTTTCTTTGAAAAAGGAGTTGCAAAGTACTAGACATGAAAAATGCTAAAGAACATCATAAAAAGACACTGAATTTTATTATAATAATCACATATGATATTATATTTTGCTATTACCATATTATAATGTACATAATATTATACTAGATAAAAATGACTTGTTACTAGCTTGGGAATAATTTCTAAATCATGTGTCTATGTGCAATCAGATTATCAATTTGTTAGTACAAAGATCAAAATTAATACAAAACTAGAAAAATAAAAATTAGAAAAAGATTTGGTATGTAATTAAAGCAGTTCCAATCTCATGCCTCAGTTAATATGGACTGCTCTTCTACATTAGTTCAGATCTCAAAGATTTTCTCCAAAGATTGACACTCCTTTGGAGTGTCAGTGGATCACATGTATTGCATCTTATTCATTTTTGTACTATCATTAAATTTTCTTTTAATTTTAAATAATTTAAAATTAAAAAAATCACATGAGCTATAATGAGAGCAATAAGATTGTCATTGTTATTTTTTCTCATTTTTACTTACCATGTATGCCTCAGTTTTCTCATCTGTAAAATGACCTGGGAAAGGACATGGATAATCAAATCCATTATTTTTGCCAAGAAAACCCCCAAATGAAGTTACAGAAATCAGACATGATTAATCAACTAAACAACAACAATATCTTGCTTCTGACTGCAATTTTGTGTCTAATGGGGATTTCAGAAGTTCATTATGTTTTGAAATACAATAACTATTTACATCTGGATATAAAATCTGATTTAATAACAGAATTCTGAGACACTTCATAAATACTGAATCTGATTCTTCTGGATTATACGTGTATTATCAGGCAAAATATACTTCCAGATTGGTCATTGTAAGAGAATACTCGTGCAAAACCCAAACCGCAAAATTAAACTGTAAACAAATTAATGTGGAAGATAGTATACTTTGATATGCATCTGACTACAACAGTTCTTTCTCTGGAGGTAGATAGCATTCTTTGTCATAAATTCTGGGTAGAATTTTTAAAGTATGGTAGATTAGAAAATCTGATTCTAATTTCTTTCGACCTTGACCTACATTCTTCCTATGAATTAGACTTATTTTTAAAAAAACCACTCAAGAGAAATGCAAAGTAAAAATAACTCTTTGGTTTCACCTCACACCTTGCAAATTGACAAAGATGACAAAGAAAAGCATTAGCTAATGTTGGAGCAGTTGTGGAACTATAGGCACACTAATTCATTCTTGGTGGAGCAGTGAAATGGCACGACCAATTTGGAAAATAATTTGGAATTATGCTATAAAATGATTTTAACATCCATACTTTTTGAACCAGAAATTCCACTAATGGGCTTATCCCCTAATGAATGTCATTAATAAGAAGAAAGTCCAAAGTATCCAAAATTTTCATAGCAGCCATTTTTAAGTTAGCAAAAATATTGGAAACAAAATAGATGCCCACTTATTAGGGAATGGTTAAACAAATTGTGGTACATAAATGTAACAGACTATTACTATGTTTTAAGAAATGCCTTTCGTGATGCAACAGAGAAGCATAAAAAGATTTACATGAACTGATGCAGAACAAAGTTAAGCAGAGAGAAGAGAACAATGCACATAATTACTACAACAATGTAAATAAAAAACAATTATGAAGAAATCAGAAATGTGTGTCACAAAATCATAAAGATCAAGCATGATTCTAAGAGATATTAGAGGGCCCTCCCATTCTACCCCTTCCTAGTGGTAGGAGGACCACCGGTGTTACATACTGCACGTGTTTTTAGACATGTTTCGTGTATTGATTGGATTGTGCTAATTTTCTCCTTTTTTTTTTCTCTTAAAAATAAATAGGATTTGTGATATGGGATGATGCCCTGGAAGGGGGAAGGAAAGGGGAACAGGTGAGAACTCTGATATGTAAAAAACCAGAAGACATCAGTAAAATTTTCATTTAAAAAAATGAAGAGAATCACTCAGCTAGAGTAGCTGCCAGAAAGTTAACTTTCTTGAACTGCTGCTATATTTCAAAGGCAGGACAATGAACCTTTAAGGGAGTAGGGAAAGGGGAGGGAAAAAAGCAATGGTAGGAATAAGCTCTCTTAATTGAATATAAAATTGTTTATCTTCTTGATTTCTGGTATTAGCTTGATAGGAAATGAGGTTTGGCTGGCAATAGAGCTGAGCTGCCTAATGATTTTTAGTTGCCATTGCTAGAATTGGCCTGGCACATAGTTCAATGACTAGAACAGGTACCTTAAAAAAGAACATCTTTCTTTGCTATATGACAAAAACTGCAATGACAAAAAGAATGGCCCCTTGCTATCCTTTAATTCTGCATTATAAAAAGTGCTGATATATATGTATGCATATACATATATATATTTGTGTATATGAGACCTTTCTCCCTGTCTTTGACCTTCTTGAGATATATGCCTAGTAATGATATTGCTGGGGCCAAGGCTACGAACAGTTAAATATACATAAGGAAAGAAAAATCCAATATAGTAAGTTCTAATCAAGAATATTTGGATAGAGGGGCAGCTAGATAGCACAGTTGATACATACCAGGTCTGGAATTGGGAGGACCTGGGTTCAAATTTGGATTCTGATGCTTCCTAGAAAGAGGAGGACCAAAGGTGTTACATATTGCACATTTTCAGTCTTGTTCAGTGTGCTGATTTGTTGTGCTGATTTTCTTTTTTTTTTCTTTGCTTTAAAAAATATGATTTATTATATGGGATGATTCCCTGGGGTGGGGAAGAAAAGGAGAACAGGTGAGAATTATAATTATGTAAAAAAAATCAGAAGACATTTGGTGTGACCCTGTGACTCTGGGCAAGTCACAACCCCAATTGCCTAGCTCTTATAATTCTTTGGCCTTGGAATTGATACTTTCTATCAATTCTAAGGCAGAAGGAGAAGATTATTTGTTTTTAAAAAATAATTGAATAGTATTCCTTAAAGGCAAATTAAAGTGGGAACAATTTCCTAACCATAACAATTTCTGATTATTTACAGTCTAATAAAGAAGCAGGAGACATTATTATTTTTGACATCTGAAACTATTCTAGAGCAATCCCAAATTAGTACATGTTGGAAAATTTAAATAGCTTTTCCTGGTCTCCAGATTGTGGATTAGACAGTTGATTAGCTAAAACCTTCTAAGCTCTCAGGAATATGTGACTTACTTTGTAAGCTGAATCATCATCTCTCCTCTAAACAGATGTTAATTTAATTGTGTTTTTGTGCCTACTCAGTACCAAAGCTAGTAGCAGGTAGGCATTGGGACATCAAGACTAGATAGTTGTTGCTAATGTATATATGGGCATTTAAATTATTTGCAATATATTTGTTACAAGGTTTTTCTTTTCTTAATCAGTAGGGGAAAGGAGAAGGGGAAAATTGATCTTTTTCATTGAAAAATAAAAATTATAATACTAAATTGATTGAAAAACAATTTGTTCAGTGTTTATTTAGTATGGAAGGAATTAATAAAACCTAATTATGGGGGGATGTATTCATTCACTTCCTGCTCCTTGATACATATGTACTTCTTATACCCTCCCTCCCCATCACCTTAGAATGTAAACTCCTTGAGAAGAGGATACTTTTTTAATTCTTTGAATTTTTATCCTCAGAATCCAGCAAAAGGCCTGACATATAATAGGTGCCTAATACATTTTTATTGATTGATACATAAGTGGTTTTAATTATATGACATCACAGAAAGCATCGCTCATTTGTAGCCTGGAC
Organism: Gracilinanus agilis; assembly: GCF_016433145.1. NCBI lineage: Eukaryota > Metazoa > Chordata > Mammalia > Didelphimorphia > Didelphidae > Gracilinanus > Gracilinanus agilis. The sequence goes on along the minus strand of NC_058131.1, from coordinate 526,069,285 downwards.
TGTACTGTAAACCCTAACTTAAGAATTTAAGGATCTCTTATTCAATCTCTTTGCCCAGATTAGGGCTATAGCAGGGATTAGTCTAGCAGGGAATTAGTCTATTTCTCTTCTCAAACACCAGCAATATCTCTTGTCAAGATTGGCTTCTGACGCTGTCCATGGTGGATAGTCCACGTACTTCTAGTCCTGGTGCCAAATGTGAGTCTGGAGACGTTGCCTTGGAGCAGGTTGGTGCTTTCTTACCTTAACGTGCAATTTTCTGAGGGACAAACCAGAGTCTTGTCCGGGTCCAGCCGGACACAACCGAGGGGTCCGGGGAAACGGCAACCTAAGAACCCATAGGGAGAGATGAGGGGAGACCTCGCGCGCGCAAGACACAGAGTCCTTTGGATGGAAGCAAGGCTCGTTTATTGCAGATCTATGACAAGAATATATAGGTTGAGGGCAGAAGGGGGTCGGCAGATACTAAGGGGAAAGGAACGCGGAAAGGGAGCATAGAAAATCTCCTGTGGCGTCTTACTGTCTCCAAGCATGGCTGGGCCTATGATCAATATCTTATCTTAGAAGAGTGAATGATATCTATTCTTAGAAGAGTGACTATTTTATCTTAAAGTCTTGGTCCCTAACAGAGTCTCTCATAGCCAACGAGACATTTTGAAATGTAGTTTAGTTGGTCTCATTTTTTTTGTTCCATTCAAAAATTTATCAGGTAGGATATTATTAGGTACAAAGGGATGATGTAAAAGGTCTCTTAGCCATAGTTAGAAGCAGTGCAGATTAGTGAAAGAAGTACTGAGTCAAGAAAAGATTAGATTTGAATCCTACTTCTGACATTTACAAGGTGTGTAACCCTGGGCAAGTTACCTAATTTACTGATCATCATTTTCCTTATCAGCAAAACTTAGATGATACTTTTGGTCTCTACCACAAAGGTTTGACGTGGGACTCAAAAGGGTTGTTGGTAAATATTAAAGTGCTATGTTGATGTAATTCATCATTGTTATTGAACTTGAGAAAAAGAGAGAGGGAGATCATACAACTATCTCAAGGAGGTGATAAAATGTATTCAAAATAATTATTTAAAAAAAGCATATTGTCAAGATCTTTCCACCTCTGTCTCTGAGTTCTCTCTTCTCGATCTCTTTTCCTCCCTCCCTCTCTCTCTCTCTCTCTCTCTCTCTCTCTCTCACACACACACACACACACACACACACACACACACACACATACATACCTAGATCACATTTGAGGACTGACAATTTCTTAGAAATGTGTTTAATTTTGAACATTTTTCTTAAATAGGAAACATATAGGATACTTACTATGTTCTAGTAAAAGTGTTCACAATAACCAATAATTGTAACTGAAAAAGTTTTCTTTAAAAACATTTTATGCTTATGCTAAATTTTTCATAGATAACTGAGATAATTGAGTTGAAAATTCTTATTTCAATTCAACTCCAAATATTTATCATTTAAGAGGCTACATGAAGTAGAAGGTCTTCTTGTATTTTTATTTGTTTTATTGAAAAAAATTTTAACATTAGTTGGCTTTCCAAAGACTCCTCTCCTCACCTTGATAGGATCCTCCCTTGTAACACAAACATATGGTTAAGGGGGATAGCTAGATGGTTCAGTGGCTAGAGTGGATAGGTCTGGAGATGGGAGGCCCTGAGTTCAAATCTGGATTGAGATACTTCCTAGCTGACCCTGGGCAAGTCACATAACCCCAAATGTCTAGCCCTCACTGCTCTTCTGCCTTAGGACTGATACTTAGTACTGATTCTGAGACAGAAGGGAAGAATTTAAAAAACAAAACAAAAACATAGTCAATTTGCTACTATCAGCAATGCAATGATCCATGACAATCCCGAGGGACTTATGAGAAAGAACACTATCCACATTGAAAGAAAGAACTGTGGGAGTAGAAACACAGAAGAAAAACATGATTTATCACTTGTTTATATGGGTATAGGATTTTGGGTTTTGGTTTTGAAAGATTACTCCATTACAAAATTGAATAATATGGTAATAGGTTTTTGAGTGATGATAACCCAGTGGAACTACTTGTCGGCTCTGGGAAGAGGGAAGGGAGGGGAGAGGGAGAGAAAATGAATCATGTAACCATGGAAAAATACTTTACAAACTTTTTACATTTTTTTTAAAAGAAAAAAAAACCACACACATAGTCAAGCAAAATATATCAACACACTGCTCTTGTCCAAACATTTATTCCACATTTTGTACCTGCTATCCACCACCTCTTTGTGATGGGCAAGAGGATCCTTCATTATCAAATATGCTGAAGTCATGATTGATCAGAATTCTGAAGCCTCTCATTATTATTTCCTTTATATTCTGGTGGTCACGTACATTGGTCTCTTGTTTCTACTTATTTCATTCTTCATCAATGTATGCCAGACTCCGAGTTTTTCTGAATCCTTCATATTTACAAGTCGTGTGGCACAGTCATAATCCATTACATTCAGATACAACAATTTTGTTAGTCATTCCCCAATCAGTAGGCACTTCAATCCCTTTAATTCTTCACTATTGCATTAAGTGCAAACATACATATTTTTGTGTCTTTGGACCTTTCCCTCTGTCTTTGACCTCTTCGAGGTACATGTCTAAATGGAATGATATCGTTGGGACCAAATTCTGGACAGCTTGATGACTGATTCTCAAGAGTGTATTTTCTGTCCTCACATTTAGGCTATGGATATCTATTGATCTATCTCAAAGGACACCTTGTTATACACTCTCTCACTGGCTTCTTGCTTGGAGTGAATACAGTCTATAAGAGGTAGCAGTAGGAAGCAAATAAAAGTGATGTATCTTAATGCTCCAGGGATTTATTGAGAGGGCTTCAAGTTTCCATGGTGCGATGTGATGGCACAATTATAGCATTTCTATCTGACAGAAATCTGTTTCGCCCTGGGAATGGGAAGGCTCACTCTGGTTAATATTTACCAAGGCTGTTCTGTCAGTGAAGTCCATTAGGGTCTTGAATCCTTGCCAACCTTGTGACAATTAGATCACCATATTTGTTACGTGATCATCTGGTGGCTGGGCATTGGACAAAATAGCATACTGAATTTATTATTTACTTTATAAGGAAAGGCAAGCGGTACCTAATGGAAATTCATAGTTTTCTGTACAACCATCTTTTTCTGTTCTATTTGTCTATGGAATCACTCCATATTTAGTGTTAAGTTCAGCATAAAAAAAAAGATTAAAAACAAAAACAAGGTAGCAAGACAGGGACTTGGAGCTGGGGGAGGAGCATCAAAGAAATGTCCTTATTTTATACTACTGACTTTTTCATCTAGAGCAATGATCCCCAAAGTGGGCACTACCACCCCCTGGTGCATGCTGCAGCGATCCAGGGGGGGCAGTTGTGGCCAAAGGTACATTGATCTTCCCTATTAATTGCTATTAAAATAAAAAAATTAATTTCCAGGGGGCTAAGTAATATTTTTTCTGGAAAGGTGGCGGTAGGCCAAAAAAGTTTGGGAACCACTGCTCTAGAAGGTGTTAGTACCCACTTGGGGACAGTTAGATGGTACAATGGATAAAATGCTGGGCCTGGAGTCAGTAAAACCTGAGTTCAAATCTGGCCTTGGGCATTTAATAGCTGTGTGACCCTGCACAAGTCACTTCATTGTTCACCTCAGTTTCCTCATCTGTAAAATGAGTGGGAGAAGGAAATGGCAAACACACCAGCAATTTTTGCCAAGAAAACTCCAAATGAAGTCACAAAGAATAGGATGCAACTGAACAAATAAACATCCTGCATACCTATTTTACAATGCTGTCATCAGGAAAGTTCTTAGCAAATCTTAAGTCAGTATAGCAATATGAATTATTTTTTAATTAATTTAATTAATTAATTAATTAATTAATTAGTATTTTTCCTCTTTGGTTTGAGGAATTGAAGGAAAGGGAAAATTTCATATTCTTTACTAGTTACACGTACTTTCCAGTTAGAATCTTCCTCAACTCCCTGGGAGGCAACATGGTATAGTAGAAAGAAAGCTGAATTTGTAATCAAGAGACCAAAGACCCTTATGTTTGTTGATAGATAGCAGTGAGTCATTTAAGTTCTCTAGGTCTCAGGTTTCTTAGATAGAAAATGGGGATAATATTTGAAGTACCTATGACATATAAATATTAAACCTTAAAAGTATTATAAAGGAGGCAGCTAAGTGGCACAGTGAGTAGAGCACCAGGCCTGGCGTTGGGAGGACCTGGGTTCAAATCTGGCCTCAGATACTTCCTAGTTATGGGACACAGGGCAAGTAACTCAACCCTTTTTGCCCAGCCCTTGCCCTTCTGTCTTAGAGTTGTTACTAAGATAGAAAGTAAGGTGTTTTTTTTTAAGTGTTATATAAAGGGAGTTTCAAGTGGATGTTCTCATACAAGACAAATTCATGTTGTAATGGGAGATAGGTTATCATGAACTTTTCCTCTCTCATTGAAAAGTACTCAGTCAGGGGCAGCTGGGTAGCTCAGTGGATTGAGAGCCAGGCTTAGAGACAGAAAGTCCTGGGTTCAAATCTGGCCTCAGACACTTCCTAGTTGTGTGTCCCTGGGCAAGTCACTTAACCCCCATTGCCTAGCCCTTACCACTCTTCTGCCTTGGAACCAATATGCAGTATTGATTCTAAAAGGGAAGGTAAGGGTTGAAAAAAAATTTTTTTAAGTGCTCAGTCCACTCTGGTCAGATGCAGTTGTATCCATGGGGGAATATGGGCTGGTGAGAAAGGTGTGACATCAATAGGACTATCAGACATGGAGCAGCCTGGAACAGATAAAGCAGTTTGCCCTCCCTCCATACCCCCCCCCCCAATTTTGGGATCTCTAAAGGAGGAGGGGCTCCCAGTTGGCAGGATGCCACCTGGCACACCCAGAAAGCCTGTCTTAGTCCCCCAGAGCTGACATTAAAATGGCAAAGCCAGGGATATCCTGAGGCTCAAATGAGATGATGGATGCAAAGTACTTTGTATATCTTAAAGCACCTAATAAATGCTAGTTACTATTATTATTATCCTACACACACACCAGGCCTCCTCTCTGGTGATGACTTTTTTCCCTCAGCCTTCTATTGCACTCCTGCTAAGCTCAGGTAGTGTTTAAAGAACAATACGGGGCTGTGCTGGTAAATGTTTAACAACCAGGTTCTCTGGGGGGGGGGGGAATGTAAGTATGTACTTTTAAATTTAATTTGTATTATTAACATTTTCTTAAGTCTAAATAAGCAAAGCAAATCAAACCTTGATTTGTAGCAATTGCTGATTTCTGAGGTGTAAATGTTCACACTTGAATCTTAACAACTGGTTCTTGCAACCCAAGCTGGCTACAGGAAGTATCCTCCTACACAAAAAGTGATGCTGGGCTGGTTAAAGCTGTATATATGAGTTATTATTATTATGTATATTTCTTTATACTCCTTTTAAGTGATTTGACATAATTTACACTTTTCCTGGGTATTCTCTGTTTAACCTTCAACTTCATAAGGAATAGGGTTGGGAATTTTGTCCATGTGGTCTCATTACAATCTCACTGTTCCTGTATGCTAATTATCTATCTATCTATCTATCTATCTATCTACCTGTCTGTCTTCTATCTTTGCCTGTCTCTCTCTGTCTACCTGTCTATGTATCTATGTATATATCTATCTGTCTGTTTCTATCTCTTTATCTGCCTATCTGTCTATCTATCCATCTATTTATCTGTCTGTCTGTCTTTTTATCTCTCTCTCTGTCTGTCTGTCTCTGCCTACCTGTCTATGTATCCATCTATCTATGTATATATCTATCTACCTATCTGCTTGTCTATCTATCTACCTACCTACCTATCTATCCATCTGTCTTTATCTTTCTATCTGCCTATCTATCTATCTATCTATCTCTCTAACTATCTGTCTACCTGTCTTTGTATGTATATATATATATATACATATATATATATATGTATGTACTTGCCTACCTACCTGTCTGTCTATCTATCCATCCATGTCTATCTTTTTTCTGTCTAACTAGTCATCTTCCTACACGCTTGCATATATGTAATACATTTTTATAAGTATACATAATTATTTTTCTTTTTTATGTCTTTTTTCTTCAAAGATTTTCTAGATTTTTCTAGAATGATTTTCTAGAATAATATCCAGATTTCTTGTACTCATGTTCTACAACAAAGGATTAGAAGGGAGTTCTGTAAAAGGAACAGTTTCAATGATTAGGACTGGCCCAAAGTGGAAGTGGTGGTGGTGATGGTGGGAATCTCAGTAGCTCAGTGGATGGAGTGCCAGTCTTAGGGTCAGGAGAACATGAGTTGAGTTCAAATGTGGCTTCAGACACACACCATCTGGACATCCGGGCAAGTCACTTAACCCTGTTTGCCTTAGTTCCCCTACCTCATCTGTAAATGAGCTGGAGAAGGAAATGGCGAACCAATTTACTATTTAGATGGGGCCAAGAAGAAATGGATAGGACTAATCAACAAAACAATCACCACAAAAGTGGAATTTGTTATAGTGAGGTAGTGGTTCTCTAGAATCATAGGTCTCCAAGCAGAAGACTCTTGAAAGCTACTTGTCAAGGATATTATAGAGGAAATAATGTTTCAGTTATAGTTTGGACTAAACCTAAGAACTCCTTTCCAGCTTGAGAATCTATGATCCAACTGGCCAACTCTTACTGCTTGCCTTGTACCTAGCTTTTTATTTTTTTAAAAAGATTTTCTTGGGGCACCTAGGTAGCACAGTGTATAGAGCACCAGGTCTGGAGTCAGGAGGACCTGGATTCAAATTTGGTGTCATATACTTCTTAGCTGTATGATGCCGAGCAAGCCCCTTAACCCCAATCGTCTAGCCCTTGCTATCTTCTAAGACAGAAGGTAAGAGGTTTTAAAATTTTTTTACTCTTAATCTTATTTTTCTTCTCTCTTCCTTAAGAATTGTAGATCTTTAAATGATATTATCTTGTGATATAATGTCTTCTTCCAAAGTTTCCATATATCTTTTATTCTCCCCCCCCCCCCCCGCCAATTCTTAAATAAAGAATTGCATTTGCCCTAGTCGATTGACTCCTCTGCTTTCTACATTAGGATATTGCCCTTCAGTTAAAGGCCCACTCTAAAAATCTGACTGATGATTCTTGGTCCCCTAAGTTTCTTTTCTAACTGATCACACAATAGTTAAACATCCCCCCACTGTCATCCATTTCCAATCTTAAATTGCTTCAGTGAGTTGGTTAAAAGACCTTCTCTATCTTCCCTGTCAGGGTTTTGAAGACTGTAATAGAATCCCACCATGATGTCATACTTATTCTTAGCCCCTTAAGCCCAAGTTCTCTCTTAGCCTCCTGTTTCCTGACCATACAGAGATAACGTTCATGTATAAGACATAACCTCCTCTATTTACTTTGTTTTTTCTTTCCTGCACAACTCAATTCAGTTCAATCCAATAAACATTCTTTAAATGCCTATAGTGTGCAAAACATTCTGCTGGGAACATAAAAATAATACATCTCCTTTCTGCAAGGAGCTTCCATTCCCGCAGGAAGCTAAGACAGTGAGCTATACTAGAAATGAGAGAGTAATTAAGAACTTAGAAAAAAACAAACAGAATGGTCTGAGAGAATCCAAGGAAAGAAGAGGTCACTTTTAGTCGAGGGGATCAGCAGAACTAGGTTTGGGCCTTCAGGACTTTGCACCAGGGCACTTGACAACATTCACATTGCAACCTCATCAAAACAATTGAGCTTAGTACCGAGTTAGCAAGAATTAACTAGTTAAAATAAGCTACCAGATGCAAAGTTTTTTCTCCTCACCCTTAAAGTTCAAGCCTCATACCAGGTGAGTTCTTCAGTTCCCCTCACCAAAATTCACCCACCTGTGGCCGCAGCCTCATGGTATCCCAGGGCATCCACCCATGGGAGCCAGTGTCCCCTTTATGCTTCCTGTTCTGACCTAGGCCTGACTCTGAGCAGGTCCTTGGTAGTTTAGGTTTGATACTGGGGCAAAATGAGACATGTGCCAATCCTTCAACAGTTAACAAAAGATTTCCTTAGCCACAGCAGGAAAAGGTTATTTAACAAGGATAGAAAATGAGAATACCTCTAATTGACTCACCTGAGCAAAGCTCCCTTGCTTGAGTTGCTCATTGTTTTCCAACAGGGACACACCAGAGATTGCCTGGAGATCCAACTCACTGATTTATACTCAAGTGACCAGTCACTGGTGTCAACAGCCTAAGCTTTTAGTCTCCTGAGATAAATATGGTCTCAAGGATGGTCTCATTACTCCTTTTTTTCCCCTTTCCATTTCCTGTCCTCCTGTTGGAGTCTCAGTCACTTTTATCATTCCACTAAGACTGACCTGGATCATCCATCCTCACTTCCTTCCCTCTCCAGCATCTGGTTGTCCCACCTGCCCTGAGATGAACAAATTCAGGGACTGAATATCATGGACTGATAGGGACCCTAGGATTTTCCCAAAGTCCTACCCAAGCATAAATTGCACATCAAACCTTCTCACCTCCCCACTTCCCCACCACACACAGTAGTCACGTGGATAACTGCCTATCTGCTGACATGAATCTCTGCACCCAGTTCTCATCCACTGGAATGAAAGGATTTCCCAAGAAGCTTTTCAGAGGCCCATGTCCCTGATGGAAATCACACTTTCACCCGTTATCACAGGAAACCCATTCCATCAACCTACAGAGACTTTTATACTTGGCCCTGGTCTGCTCCTAGTGCCCATATTATGGCAGAGAGAAGAGTCTAGATGTGGTGGGCACCATTTGGGTTTGGGATCATGGAGGAGAGCCCCAGATGTTACCACTAAGGTCTCCAACTTTGTTGGGTCCTGAGGAAACTTGTCTCATTAACTTTTAAGGAAAAACTTGTATGGGTGCAGGAGTTATAATATTCCTCCAACTATATCTTTTATGGGGCAGAAGGATCTCTTCCCCATGAGGACTTATGTCCTAGGGTTATTCTCACATGCAACTAAATTTGACTTAATATCTTAATGATTTGAGATGTTATGTAACTTACTATGGGCAGGTTTTGTGAGACATTCCCCAAGTTCCAGAATTGCTGGTCATGGTTCTGGGGAGGCTTCATCAGGGAAGTGGCACATATGACTTAGCCTTGAAGGAGGAAAAGGACGTCAATAGGCAGCAATTGATGGTGCTTATTTTATGCACGGAGGACAGTATATACAAAAGTAGGAAAGAACATGATGATCTATCAATCATTAATGAGTAGTTTATTTTGAACAGAACAGAATAAGTGAAGGGGCATGCTAGGAAGGTAGGTTAATGCAGGGTTGAGCCAAGCTTTCAATGTCAGGAAGGGAATTTTTATATATTATTTGATAAGCAATGGAGGGAACACTGAAGTTTTTTGAGTAGGAAAGCAAATATGAGCAAACTTGTGCATAATTAGAAAGAGTAATTTGGTAAGTGTAGATTAAAAGATTCAGTAAGAAAAGATTAAAAAGTAAAAGACTAACATTTTAAAAATTAAAAGATTAAAAGTAAAAGATTAGTCCTGGATACATGGTGCCCCTGAACCATAGCAAAATGTAATTGGGGAAAGACAACAAAACAAACAAAAATACAGTAGCACATAGCTAGTGTTAAAATGTGGTTTTCTAAGTCAGTATGGTGTGGCAAGGATTCTTCTGCACTGTTTAGTGGTTTTTAGTGGCCCCCTTTCTATGTGAGTTTAGCATCACTGATGTAAAGGATGAATTGTGGAAGGGAGAGCTTGACTGGAGGTAGAGAAACCAGAAGCCTATTATATTAGTCTAGCAGAGACAAAGAATTTTTTATTCAGTTAAGACTGTCATCCCTTAATATCTGGGGTTGATGTTCTTGAAAGTCCACTTTTAGAGGTCTTACTAGTTAATTAACCTGTTCCTGTTGATTTTTCTTCCTTTTCTTTATGCGGTCTTGGATCAAATTGTCCAACAGCCTGATATTTCTCACCTAAACCCAGGAGCCTTGTGCCTTCATGCTCTCACTTTTCCAGAGTCCCCCAGAAGAGCATCCTACCAGGCGTATTCCCCTGGGCAGTGTTCTAGAGTCAAATATCATCCCTTTCTATTGTTGTTATTCGTCCTTTGTTTCTGAAGAGAACCAATGACATCGTGAGGGTGATGTCTTGACTTGCAGGTGAAATGGGTTTAAGTGAGGCAGAGTTGCACAAAGTCATCGACCTCACTCTCTTCCAGAGTCATCCTATTCCAGTGGCAAGACCAAAGTCAAGATGATCAGTGAGGGTTTGGGACTCAGTGAATGACTTTGGTTCCTTCCATGTTTAACTAAGCTCTAAGCACTCCACAGCACCTGCTTCCATAGCCTTCCCTTTTATCTCTGATCCAAAAGCCTCATCCCCTTAGTTTCATGCTCTTAAATAACTACTAAATGGAAGGAGCCAGTGAGTGGGTGGAAGGAATGATTGGATAAAGTCGTCATATTAAACGTACCTGATTTGCAGGCTAAAGACGTGGAGTTTGAATCCTGGCCCTGTCTCTGTCAGCCTGTGTGACCGTTGGCAAGTAAGTCACTTAAATTCTTTGAGTTTGTTTTCCTCATCTGAAAAATGAAGATCAAGGTGATCAAGACCAAGACCAAAATGTGGACCAAGGTGATCTTTAAAGGTCCCATCTACCTCTAAGTCTCTGACTACAGTTAAAAAGTGTGCTCATGTCAAGTAAATGTATGCAAAAGATGGTATTTGATAACTTTGTTGAAAATAAAAATTAGATGTAGCATCCGTTACTTAACAAATATACTTGAGAAAAATTCTCAGTTTGGTAAGAAAGGAATCTGCATCCATTTGTTACATCATTTACCTCTTGTGGGGGCAGCCAGGGGCAAAGTGGATAGAACGCCAGGCCTGGAGTCAGGAAGACCTGAGTTCAAATCTGAATTTAGACATTTAACTCTGTTTGCGACTTAACTCTGTTTGCCTCAGTTACCACATTTGTAAAATGATCTGGAGATGGAAATGGCAAACCATTCCAATATCTTTGCCAAGAAAACTTTGAAAGGAGTCACTAAGAATCAGACATGACTGAAAATGATTAAATAACAAATACCTCCTATGAATTCCAGCTGGAGGAGAGGTTTAAGCACAGAAGATGAAAATAAACTCTAAAACAGATAAAAACAAAAGGCAATGAAAAATTGTCTCAGTTGTGGAGGACAGATAAACTTCTTTCAATATAGGAGATGAAAGGAATTACTGAGGATAAGAGACAATAAGCAATAAGAGATTGCTAGGCATGATAATGTATAAAATAATATATGCTATGTGTAGAATATAGCTTTTGTGCCACTAAAACAATATTAAAATTTAAAATATTGTGAAAATACTTTTGGCAAATATGATAAAGTACAAATGACATTTTAAGCATGTAACTAACATACATTAAAAAAAATTCTAAGTGCCAGGCAGCATGCTAAGTCCCAGAAATACAAGGAAAAGCAAAAAAGTTTCTGATTTTAAGGAGATTATGGTCTAGTGGGGGAAGAACATGTGAAAAGCTAGGTACAAACAAGATAGATACAACATCTTCATGGAAGATAATCTGAGAGGGGAAGGCACTAGCAGCTAAGCTGACCAGGAAAGGCCTTCTCCAGTAGGTGGAATTTGAGTTTTGTCTTGAAAAGGGAGCTAAGAAGCAGAGATGAGGCAGCAGAGCATTCCAGACTAAGGGGGCAGCCAGGACAAAGGTATTAAGATAGGAGATGGAGTGATGTGTTTGAAGAACAACTAGTAGGTCAATAGAGCTAGATTGTGTAGTGATTGAGGCAGGATTGGGGAAATATAATGTAAATAATAGATTTGTTAAACGTAAATATAAATAAAAATTGAGGAAACAATAGAAAAAGATTATAGCCAGGTTATGAATAACTTTAAGTATCAAGCAGAGGAGTTTATATTTTATCCCGGAATGAACTGGGGGGCCAAGATGATACAGTGGCTAAGAGTACTAGGCCTGTAGATGGGAAGACCTGAGTTCAAGTCCTGCATCAGACACTCACCAGCTGTGACTTCTCTTAGCCTCAGTTGCTTCATCTATAAAATGGGCACAATAATAGCATCTACCTCCTAGAGTTTTTGTAATATTTGCAAAATTTTTTGCATATCCTAAATTGCTATACAAATGTTGTTACTATTAATGTGTTTTTTAAAAAAATCACCCTTTTTTCAGCTGAGGGCACCTGACTGGAAGTGGAACGAGACAAGGCAGGGAGACCATTTAGAAATAATTTCAGTTAGAGGCAGGTTGGGTGCCTCAGTGAATTGAGAGCCAGGTCTAGAGATGGGAGGTCCTGGGTTCAATTCTGGCTTCAGACACTTCCCAGCTGTGTGACTCTGAGCAAGTCACTTAACTCCTATTGCCTAGCTGGTACCAATCTTCTGCATTGGAACCAAAACACTGTTGATTCTAAAATGCAAGATAAGGGTTTGAAAAAAATTTATTTCAATAGTCCAAGTGATGAGGACCTGAAGTCAGGTGCTGGTTGCGTTCTCTGGATTTTCATGACTGTTATCTCTTGATTCTCCTCCTCTCTGTCTCATTCTCCTTTTCAGTCACTTTTGCTAGATCATCATCACACCCTTAGCTGTGGGTGTATCCCAGGGCTCTGTCCAGGTTCCTCTCTATATTTTCTCACTGGATGATTTCATCAGCTATTGGGACTTCTATTCAAACCTGGGATTTATATGCAAAATTGGGATTTCTATACACACTCCCAGGTCTATATTTTCAGCTCTTGAATTTCATTCCCAAATCATTGACTTTTGTTCCTATTTTGATAACTATTTCAATATAATCATTTCTGTCATAATTTTTTGTATTTTATTTTATGCATTTAAGACATTATTCTGAGAATAGAGTCCATAGGCTTCACTAGCTACCAAAGGGATCCATCATACTCACACATGCATGCACACACACACACATGCACGCATGCATGCTGTCATATTGAAGCTCTGGGAGCTGAGAGTCCCACCTTGATGGACAGGTGAAGACCATTGGACCTCAGAATGTTCCCAGAGGCCATGAGGACAGGGGAGAAAGTGGTTGGCCGGGGGTGGGGCGGTATAAATACCCTGGCAGCCCCTGACAAAGGGTTTATTTTTCCTTTCCCTTCTTCTTTGGACCTTGGATCTGTGGACCCTGGTCTATTGGGAACCGAGGCTTTGCTTGGATAAGTCTTGCAAGAACTCCTGTTTTGAACCCACTGACATTGAACGACCTGTATCCAGACCGTGAATCCTCTGATTCTTCTGTCCCCTAGATATTTAGGCATCCAAACCATCCTTAGATATCTAGGTATCCCAGGTCCAGGAGGGATCTGGGAAGTGGGCAGGAGAAGAAGAAGAGGGTGGAAAGGGTGGTTCCTAAAGGCTGTGGAAAGGCATAACATCTGGCAAGAAGAAGGAGCTGAGAGATGTCATCCAACAGCTTGCTTGCTCTGGTTTGGCTGTGGCCAGGCTGAGCCAGAGGAGCTAATAACAAGCCAGAATCATTAACCAGCCTACAGTCCTGAGAGATTAGTATTGTCAAAACCCATCAAGTACCTTCCTGGAGTAGTTGTATCATCACTTCTCTGGGGAGGGAGCAAACGCAGTCAGATAAACATGTCCAAGGCTAACAGAGCCCAATACTCACTATTGATTAACCCTAGGTGGGACCTGAAAGGGATACTCATCCACTGACCTGAGGGATCCTGTCTGGGCACTGTTATAAAGGAGAGAGATGTTACAACATCTAGGTAGGTGGCAAGACTCAGGTCAACTTGAACCAACCACATATCTAAACAACCACTACTGTCACAAAATTAATAGTGGTAGTATTCAGTTTAACCTCTTATTTTATAACAACGCACACATAATGTTAAAAAATCCCCAATCTAGGAAAATGATCTAGGAGTAAAACAAGGGAAAACATATGCCAATCATCAAGCAATGGTTATAGCAGAGAAAATTATTAAGCATACAAGTAAAATAAATGGTAAGATCTCATTTAATCAAAGATTGAATTAAAAAGAACAAAGGGCTTGGGAAGCTAACAGAAAATGTTTTGAGGTGTAGGGAAACAATCCAGTCTTTGTTGTCGATGATGGAGGATTATTTTGGGGGAGCAAAGAAGCAACATTTAGCTATCTAAAAAGCATCATCCATCAAGATGGAAAGCTTGACTCCAAATTGCTACACTTGGTCCTAAGGTTTCTTCTCATGCTTTGTTTAGCAGATCTTTCCCCAGAAGATAAACCTATTTGCTTCATCAAACAAATGTTTGCTATAAACATATACAAAAAAGGTTTTACTGGACAAGGTAATGTTTATAATATATTAGGAAAGGATAGTACACCTCATATGAGTCTTCACCTTTAGATACAGGAGAGGCAGATCTCTAATCTCATTCATTTTTGCACATTTATTCACTCAATTCATCCATTCACTCATGAGATTTTTATAAAAATCTACTATGTATAAGATAGTGTGCTAGGTTCCATAGGCGATACAAAGATAATAAAACAGGGTCCCTGTCCTCATCAAGAGAATAGCCATGGAACACTAATAGAGGACCAGTTGTTCCACACATGAGGATTATATGATATTTCAGTGATTCATTACATTTTCTCCCATGTCAGGATGCACGATGGTCTCGTTTTTGAAACTCAGTCAAACACTGTTACCAGACAGTTTCCTTTGAACTCTCTCACCTATTCAGCATTATCCTATATTTTAGAACATTTAGAATAGGCATTTACCAGCAGGCAACTCTTACATCTGGGTAACTATTACCCTTTTTCCCCCCCCTGACTTCTAAGCCACTATAAATTCTCAAGACCACTAGAATGTATAGCAGAGATACATTAGAATCAGCTCATTTCCTTTCCAGATTTCATACTTTCTAGCTTTCAGGATCTATAGGCAATCTCAATGGAAGTAGGGAATAGAATTGGGAATTGGACTTTAGACAAGATGTATCAGTACACAGAGTTTGACAAATTGTAAAAATAACAGGTTTTTATTAAATTCATTAGGTATTTTACTATATTATTATATATTATGTATACTATACATTAACATTATATTATAATAATACTCATCAATATTATATTATTGTATATTAGGCACTTATTTTTTATTATAAAAATCTATAATCTCACTTTATTCCTACTTTTATAGGCTTCTTCCCCTACAACAGTGTTGGAAATAAAATCAGTTTCCAAGCCCTCCCTTCCAAAGATAAGCTTATTCTGATGTCAGTAAGACCATGGCTATCCTTAAAGTGACCTTCACCAAATACAAACGGAATAAGCTTGCCCAGATACTATGGATTCTCAACTGGTTGTCTGTGGTGACAGGAGTCATTCTCTTCAGTCTTGGTCTTTTCCTAAAGATTGAAATCAAGAAGCGAATTGAGGTGATAGCCAAGGGAGAAATCAGCTCAACCTCCAACGTGCTCATCTCTGTGGGTCTCATTGTCTGTGTCATCAATTTCCTTGGCGGCAAGATCTGCTATGACTGTTCAGATGTGCACAGGTACAGACGCTGGCGGCTGGTCCTGCTTCCCTACATTGTCTTTGCCTTTGGTTTCACTTTCTGCCTCCTCGTAGGTGCATTTATGTGCTACACCACAAGGAAGGAACTAGAGGAGTCTTTGTATTTGGGTCTGAGAGAAGCCATAAAGTTTTACAAGGACACAGACATCCCAGGATGTTGCTTCCTGAAGAAGACCATTGACATGTTACAGATTCGGTTTCAGTGCTGTGGCAACAACAGCTTCAGGGACTGGTTTGAGATCCAGTGGATATCGGCACGGTACCTGAACATGGCATCAAGGGAGGTTGTGGAGTGAGTATATGATGGAGACAGGGAGGGCTTTGCCTACAGAGGGGAACAGGGAAGAATGAACTTAAAAACATGGGGCAGCTAAGTGACTGAGTGGATAGAGGGCCAGGTCTGGAGTTGGGAGGACCTGTGCTCAAATTTGGCATTAGACATGTCCTGGGAAAGTCATTTAATTCCCATTGCTGAGCCCTTACCACTCTTCTGCCTTAGAACCAATACTTAGTATCAACTCTAATACAGAAAGTAAGAGTTTTAAAAAAAGAAAATAAAAGAAATACATTATGATCTAGTAGGCTCTGACAGAGAACCCTAGTCATCTAGTAGCTTTTTGTTTGCAATTTCCACACTGGGCCACAGACTGGTTCTAGGAATAGTAATCAGGAAGGGAAGATAGTTCAGTGTAAAGTATAGTGGAATAGTATTGGTACTCCAACCTCTCCCTATGAATAATTCTTCTAATTACTATAATAGTGAATACTATAATAGTGAATACAGTTCACTACAGAGAATTACACATATTTCTCCATGTAGGAATACAAATAATTTGATCTTATTGAAGCCCTTAAAGAGGCAAATTTAAAAATAAGAGTTTTCTTTCTTTCCCATCTGTTTCTTATTTACCTTTTCATGTTTCTCTTGGTTTTTGTGGTTGAATATCAAACTTTCCATTTAGCCCTGGTCTTTTCTGTGCAAATACTTGGAAATCTTCTATTTTGTTGAATGCCCATACTTTCCCCTGAAAGTATATAGTCAGTTTTGATGGGTAGGTGATCCTTGGTTGTAGACCCAGTTCTCTTACCTTTCTGAATATCATATTCCAAGCCTTGCAGTCTTTTAGTGTGGAGGTTGCCAGATCCTGTGTGATCCTGATTGGTGCTCCTTGATATCTAAATTGTCTTTTTCTGGCTTCTTATAAAATTTTTTCTTTTACTTGGAAGCTCTTGAAATTGGCTATTATATTTCTGTGGGTTGTCTTTTGAGGGTTTAGTGTAGAGGGTGATCTATGGATCCTTTCAATATCTATTTTGCCTTCTTGTTGAAGAACATCAGGGCAGTTTTGTTGAATAATTTCTTTTAGTATGGAGTCCAAATTTCTATTGATTTCTGCTTTTTCAGGAAGACCAGTGATTCTCAAATTGTCTCTTCTAGACCTGTTTTCTTGGTCTGTCAATTTCTCAGTGAGATATTTCATGTTTCCTTCTATTTTATCAGTCTTTTGACTTTGCTTTATTTGTTCTTGCTGCCTTGAGAGATCATTGGCTTCTACTTGCCCAGTTCTGGTCTTTAGAGACTTATTTTCTGCTATAATCTTTTGATTTTCCTTTTCGATTTGGTCTATTCTATTTTTCATGGTTTCCTCCAATTTGCTTATCATTCTGTTTGATTTTGGGGCATCTTTCTCCAATTGGGAGTTTCTTTCTTTTAACCTGTTAATTTCCTTTTGAGCTATTTCACACTTTTCTTGCCAAATCTCTTCCATCTTTCTCATGATCTCAGATTTGAACTCTTTAAGAGCTTGTGACCAATTTTCATTTTGGGGGGAAGGTTTGGATGGGATTACTTGTTTGTTCTCCTCTGTTGTTTGCTCTGTTGTCTGCATTTTTTCTGTGTAAAAGTTGTTGAGTGTTAAAGATTTCTTCTTGATCTTTCTCTTTAGAGGTTCTTGTGCATGGCTTGCCATTATCATTATGATATTTTTTCTTCCTCAGTCAGAAGTCTGGGTGAAGCAAACAGGCTCTTCCTATTGAGCTGTGGAGTAGTTTTCGCCTGAGTCACAGCGTCATGAGGCCCTCTCAGCTTTAAACTTGCCCCCATGATTGGTCTGCAGTTTTTAGGCTCCCAGTGTCTCAAGTCTAGCTGTTCTCATGGTCAAGCCTCCTGGTGATCCCCTTGCTTGCTCCTCTGCCCAAGGCTCCTTTAACAGTCACAGGGTGCTGCTTCTACAGTCAGGCACCCCTCTGCACTGGGTCCCCACCCAAGGTCTGCGCTTGTGCTCAAGGTCCACATCCTTGCCTATGCTCAAGGTCTGTGTTCAAAGTCCAAGTTCTTTAGCCTCTTGGGTCTTAAGTCTTGCTGCTCTCAGGAGCAGGCCCTGGTGATCCCAGGTAGCCTCCAAGAACTTAATGAATGCCCCAAAACTTGCTCTAACTCTTGTGCGCTGGCTTTGGTACTGTAGGTGGTGTATGTGTGTGGGTTGCTCAGCTCATGTTTTAGTGAAAGCTATTTTATCCCTTTATAGCATGGAAATGCCCAGATCCCACGTACCTTCAATGCTGTACCCTATTGTGGGATCCCTTCATTCATCTGGATTTGTTTTTTATGTCCTCTTGAGGGACAGTCCTATCTGTGTGGGTTAAGAGAGGTTAAGCATGCTGCTCCTACTCTGCTGCCATCTTAACCCAGAAGCTGTTATAAATAAGTTGGGTAATCTGAGGCAGGTCTCAGGCAATTTGGGTAGTGAGGATGGATAAAAGGGATATAGGTGATTTGGAAGGAGATAGCTGAGTGTATGGAAGGGATGAATGAGGTGGTATATAGGAAAGTAAGGGAATGACAGGGAGTATATAGGAGGGCAGCTTAAACAGACTTAATCACTGAGGCTAGAGACAGAGGATACTGAAGAAATAGGCTGAGGTTCTTCAATCAGGGAAGGTATCTCTAAGGTATAGGGGGATTGGGCCAGTCAGAAATGTTTTATATCTAGCTGGAGGACTTCTCTTGTTAATTTCTAAGTCCCTTGAGGGAGGAGACAAAAGGGCTCCTCCCTGCCAGTGAAATTGATGGCTGCAGGAAGACTCAGATAGGTACTTCCTGCCAAGATGGATGCTTGTGGTTCCCTCAAGAAATAAAAAGAAAATAATTCCTTCCCTCTTTAGCCCTTGCCTTAATCTTCAATACAATGATTCACCAGAGACTTGTATAGGTAACAAAGGGGATTTATTAAAGTCAGAAATAATCAGAGGGAAAGCGGTTTTAGGTTATCTAACTGCTGCTAGGGAGAAGGCTGGATGGTGGGGGATGGGTCGCAGAAGAGGTTTAGACTGAGAGAGTCCAGCTCTCCCAGTCAGGAAGATTTGATTGCCTTTGAAGTAAAATATTTATCAAATCACTAAATTAGGGGTAACTAGTTTTAGGATGCCCTACTTGCCTGCAAGAAACTAAACCCACAATGTCCAATCACCAAGCCACCCTTCCTCCCAGGGCCCAAAGGGAAATTCAGGGAAATAGCAGGGATGTAATGGAGAGATCAGGGAGAGGTCCAGAGAAATTAGATAGGTCCAAATTTCCCCAAGACAAAATAAGCACAGGCCAATGCCAAAGCCAAAAAGGCCAAAGCCAAGCCAAAAGGCTGAAGCCAACAGGCTAAGCCAAAGCCCCAAAAGCAAAAGCCCCCAGTCAAAGCAAAAGCCAGAAGGCAAAAGCCCCATCAGTTGGACTTCAGCCCTATTTATAGCCTCAGACTCCAACTGACTTTCTGAAGATTCTAAAACCTCCAATTGCATTTTTGTGACAGTTTGAAATTGCAGAAGCAAAAAGGCTTCTACTAGCAATCTTGCATTACAAAGCTCAGTGGAATAGTATTGGGATTAAGATTAGAAAGACCTGAGTTCAACACTCCTATCTCAGACATTTGCTACCTATATGAACTTGGGGCAATAATAATTAAACAATAAACATGTATCAGGGACTTACTATTTGCCAGGCACTGTGCCCACCATGTGTAAAGATGATTTGGGGGAGTCCCAAAGATGTTATTTGATGGATAGGCTTGTGATTGTGATGAGCCAATCTAGGGAACTCTTCACCTTTACTTAGAGGCTATCAAGAGGTTATCTCTTTGACTGGTGTAGCGAACAGAGATGGACAGGAGTCAGTGTCCAGTTATGGGTCCCTTTGGGTTTGGGCATAAGCTGTTTTCCAGGACTTAACTTAATTGCCTTGACCCCAAGACCCCTACTGAACTCAACCCTGTCAGGAAAGATGGAATGACTGGCAGCCTTGGGCTTTATGTAGCCAAAGCTTGCTAGACAGTCTCCCCCAAATCCCTCCTCTTCCCTCTATTGCCACTGTGTCCCCAAAGGAGCTTTATCTTACTGCTATTTTGATAACAATTAATTTATTATATTGAAATATCAAAGATGGGTGAGGTAAGAGGGTTTAGGTAGCCCTGCCCTGTCACAGCAACAGATGAGGTCCTTGGTGCCTGGCCAAGCTTTCTGGCCTTGGCCATGAGCTTTCACTTCCCCTCCTCTATCTGTTAGCTAACCTAAACTATAGACAGAAGGTTTATGACGGTCTTTCTTAAACTGGCAAAGGACAGGACAGTGAGTCTTCAGGGTTGGCCCAGCAAGCTGGTCGGGTCCACCTAGCTGCTGGCAGATGTCTAAATTCTTCTTTGATAATATTGTTAAGAAGCAGGAAACCTAACCAGACTTCAGGGAAATAGAAATCCAGGGAAACCTTTGGGTAGTCTTGGTAGACTCCAGAGGTTGGGTAAAGGTCCTCTGTCTCCTACAAAGTCCAGAGACAAAGACCCGTTCCATGGTTCTTTCTTCCCACAAGCCTCTGCTTCTCCTTCCAACTGCTGTTCCTGTCACTCAAAGTTGCTTTTCCAATATTCCAAACCTTCTCTGTGCCAACTTCTCCTTTCACATGGGAATACAAAAAGAGGCAAAAGGTAGTCTTTGTCATAGAGCTTACAATCTAATGGGTGTAAGATTTAAATTAATATCAATAACTCCAAGTATTATATTTATACAGTTTATTGATAAATCTAAAAGAAATAGAAGT
Organism: Gracilinanus agilis; assembly: GCF_016433145.1. NCBI lineage: Eukaryota > Metazoa > Chordata > Mammalia > Didelphimorphia > Didelphidae > Gracilinanus > Gracilinanus agilis. The sequence continues at coordinate 526,048,596 of NC_058131.1, read as the reverse complement.
TCAAACCTAATTATCTAACAAAAAGTAAACCCACGTGAGTAAGTTCTCGTATCTCTCCAAAAGGCCTGCTTCATCAGCCATGATTACAGGAAGAGAGAGAAAGAGGCAGGGCTACACAAAACTTATAACCCCCCTATGTTAGCACATTATGTTATGTTAGAATGCTGGGAATTGGAGTTCTGGGGAGCAGATTCTAATTACACAATCCCCACCATGATCCCAGTGGAAAACAAGAATGTAGAAATCTCCCAGATTTACATGCCTAGTTTCCCCATGAAATCAGTACACATAATCAACTTATATCTCTAAAGATTTTCAATTAGAGGTACATACAATATTATACTTTCTAAGGGGAAATTGCAATAATTTGGGGATAAGAGGGAAATAAAAGAGAAAGGGAACAAAACTAACGATTGCTAGGCTTATTGACAAAAAGCCAATTGGGGGCAGTCCCCTTTGGCATAAGAGTTTACATTCAAAATAAATGCATTCAACCCACCATAGTTCAATTTCACTACATCTCAAAGTTCATTCTGGATCTTTTGGTGCAGTGTGAGATTTCTGTAGGCATCTACATGGCTCCTTCTCCAAACAGTTCACTTTCTTGAATCAGGGAGGTGGCAAATTTCTTATCCTAAAATTACTCTCAAACAAAAAAAAATTTTTGTAAATCTAGAATTTTATGACAATTATACAATTCCCCCTGAGGAGGGTGTTGACAAACACACAGATCACCCAGGGATACATGGCTGAGTTATGAGGTATGTGAATCAATTGTTAAAAGGAAGTCAGAAGCATAAAAAAAAATAGAAGAAAAGAAAAAATCAAAATTAAATAGTATATAAAAATTCCAAGTAAGCAAGAATAAACCTATAACAGGTCCTTGAATCAGGTCCAATAAAGTGATATATGTCCCACAAGCCTGTAGGACTATTGCAGCAATATGCACTTAGCCAATCAGCACCCAGGACTACAGACAATTTCCACACTATGGAAGACAGAAAAGGGGCTAGATTTTTGTAGCAAATGGGAAATAGCCTTCCCTGGTCTGATTTTACCTTTGCTCTCAGGGATAGGGGAGCCAAGATGGCAGCTAGACTGAGGTACTTTGTTTGAATCTGACACGGGGAAATCCTGCATCTGATGTTGTCAAACAGCCGCTTCCTTGAACCCCAAAACAAGTCCTCTGTCTTGGCACAGATTCTCATCAATCCCATTGGGATTGGTTGGTGTCCTTGACTTTGTGCTTCTTGGCACTATATAATGACTCTTTTGTGATACTTTCTCCTGGAATCAGACACAATCATTAATCAAAGTTCCATAATATTTAACAATTAGTGGCAGGTTTCCATAGTCTAAAGCTTTTGGGTATGCTTTAATATTAGGGCTAATGGATATTGTAAACTTAGTGCAAAATCAAAAAACCATTAATACTGGTAACATGTGCTTCAAATACAAAAAATGAGAAAAAACTCAAATATTCTATTGCATATATAAGGAAAAAATAATAATAAAATTAAAAAACTAAAAAATATATAGTTCACAAGCTATGACAGAAGACACAAATTACTCATAAAATAAAAAACTCCTGAAGAAAATAAAGAGATGGTATGCTTTGATTGCCAGTCAGATGAATCTATTCTTTGTGTCCTCTCTGAATACTATACTATGTGTGTACCTCATGGGCTTTCACTAAAGGAACACCAATGCCTCAAAAGTTATGGCCACCTAGGTTCCTCTCCATGTTGTCAGGAGTGAGTCTTAGAGGCATGCATTGTTTTGGTGGCCAGCTCTTTAATATCTTACTAATCTGTTTTCTAAGTAATAGACATTTCAGTCAGCAAATAGGATAGAAATAACCCTTTTGTGCAACCTTGCATTTTTGTCATATTGCCATATGGGTGTGGTATTTATTTTCTGATTCATCCTCCCAGGAAGGAGGCACTTCGATATTTTATTGTTCACAGTTGGTCTGACTCTTTGTGACCCCTTTTGGGGTTTTCTTGGCAAAGACATTGGAATGGTTTGCCATTTCCTTCTCTGGTTCATTTTATAGAGGTAACTGAGGCAAACAGGGTGATGTAACTTGCCTGGGATCATAAAACTAAAAGTTTGAGGCCAGATTTGAGCTCAGGTCTTTCTGACTCCAGGTCCAGTGCTTTATCCATTGCACCATCTATAGGGTTGCCTGTACCTGCAATAGAGAAGTCTATTTTTCCAAACCCTTACCTGCCATCTTAGAATCAATACTGGGTATTGGTTCTAAGGCAGAAGAGCAATAAGGGCTAGGCAATGGGGCTTAAGTGACTTGCCCAGGGTCATACCATTAGGAAGTATAAGTTCCACAGCTTTTAAGGGAAGGAAGAAAACCTTGGGTCTTTTCCCCACCAACCCAGTTGGAGTCAGTGAAGAATTTTCTGACTCTGCGTCTCCTCCTTTGGGAGGAGGAGGTAGGTGTCTCTAGTTACTCAAGGAGGATGAAAATTGCCTTTATGCAAATCATTCTTCCTTCCTTCCTTCCTTCCTTCCTTCCTTCCTTCCTTCCTTCCTTCCTTCCTTCTTTCCTTTCTTTTTCCTTCCGTCTTAGAATCAATGTTGATTCTAAGGCAGAAGAGCAGTAAGGGCTAGGCAATGGGAGTTAAGTGATTTGCCCAGAGTCACAAATTCAGGAAGTGTCTGAAGTTATATTTGAACCCAGGACCTTCCATCTCTGGGACTGGCTCTCAATCCACTGCACCATCTAGTTGCCTTTCCCCTACCCCCACCCCACCCCCCAAACATTGTTTCTTGCTGCTTTCTTCACTATAGCCAGCTGAAGAATAACATTGATGGGAAGTTCCTGGTGGATGGGGTACCTTTTAGCTGCTGCAACCCCAGCTCGCCACGACCTTGTATCCAGTACCATCTCACCAACAACACTGCCCATTACAACTATGATTTTCTCACTGAGGAGCTGAATGTTTGGATGAGGGGCTGCCGTGAAGCGCTGCTAGATCACTATTCCTACATCATGCGCTCCATCGGACTGGTGGTCCTTATCATCTGGTTATTCGAGGTAAGTACGATTCCCAGAAAATTTGCTCTAGCCAAAAAAAAAATCATAAATGCACCCCAGTTATAAGTGGGTTGTCCTAGTTTGTCCTAAGTTATGTATGTGTCAGATCCTCTCCATCCACTGTGCTTAGCACAGAGCTTGGCACATAGTAGATGCTATATTCTCTTCCCCTTCCTTCTTTCCATTCCCAAACCATCAGCTCTTTCTTTCTCTAACTTTTCCCACTAGAGCTGTCCTCCTGGCAACACAGTCATCATGTTGATTTTAGCCAACAGGTAGTTTACAGGTCATACTTAGAGAAGAAAAGAGCTGGGCAGGCAAAAAAATGAGCAAATGAAGTTGAAGGGTAATTTGTAAGGGTGGAAAGAAAAGGAAGGAAAATAAAAAGAACTTTAAAAGATTAAATTAGGTAACAAAAGGGAGAAAACAAATGAGGAAGTCAAATAAAGGACAAAACCAAAAAAAAATTTCAGGATATGAGAAAAATAGAAGGGAAGTTTTTAAAAAGTACAAAATAATAAAAAAAAGTGAAGAGAAGGAAGGAACAAAGGAAAGAATGAAAGAAGGAAGGGAGGAAGGGAGTAAAGAAGGAAGGAAGGAAGGTACACTATGCTAAGTACTTTACAGATATTTTCTCATTTGATCCTCCCAATAGTCCTGGTAAATATTATTATTATCCCCATTTTACAGTTGAGGAAATGGAAGTAGACAGAGGTAAGTGACTTGTTCAGGGTCACACAGCTAGAAAGTAGCTGAGGCTGGATTTGAATTTTGGCCCAGTGCTCTATCTAATTGTGAAAAGAGATAGGAATAGAAGGTCCCAGTTCAGGAATGATTGTGTTAATGAGTTGGACTGAGTAGATGGATTGAAGAAGGACAGAATAGCTAAAAAAATTTAGCTCAAAAAGTTGGTGGGTTGAAAAGTCGGATTCATTGAACACGAACAAGAGAAGGTAATTGCCCTCAGAATGAAATAACTGCATCTAGTTGTCAAGAATAGGATGAACTCTCCTGGGGGAGGACATGAATTTAAAGGATTAAAGTCCAGGGGGAAGTCCTGGGTTCAAATTTGGCCTCAGACATTTCCTAGCTGTCTGACTCTGGGCAAATCACTTAATCTGCATTGCCTAGACTTTACTGTTTGCCTAGATCTTCTGCCTTGGAATACAATACCCAGTATTGACTCTAAGATGGTAGGTCAGGGTTTAATTTTTTTAAGAGAGATAAAAGCCCCAAAATGTGGAAAGAATGGGTTCATTCTACTAGTGACTTGACACCTGTTAAATGTCAATGGCATCTTTGTTGGCCTCCCTTTACTGTGTAGCATTTAATTTGTTCATTGTTTCTGTGTAGCTCTGCGTTCTCACTGGTGTTCGATACCTGCAAACATCCTTGAAGAATGTACCGCTGGATGAGCCTGAGTTGGATTCTGATGGGTGGCTCCTTGAAAACAGCTTTGTAGAAAGTGTCAAGTCCAATTTGAATTTCATCAAAAACCTTGGGAAAGCTGATCAAGTGTCTAACGTCTCTGAGTTGCCAAATCTTAATAAGGACATCTAAAATAATAACTAGGGGCCAAATAATTCTGAAGTTCCATTCCCTCTAACCAGCTGAGCCTAACTGAGGATTGTTGGACAGATCATTTTCCACATTTACAAAAAAAGTTGTCAGTGGAAGAAATGGGATATTTGAATAGGAAGAATGACCCTGGCCATAAATCAAGAAGTGAAAAATTCAGTGGATGAGTTCTTGTCTATTGCTTCTTGTCTCTTTTGTCCTTATATGAAAATACCCCTGCTGTCTTTGCTGTCCCAAGGAGGGCCCTTCTTCCTCTGCCACACTTACCCAGACCCCACCTCTAACTTTTCTGCCAATGCCCCATTCTCTTACCTCACCCCACCTCCCTGTTCCTGACTCTCCCTTCTGCGCTACTGAAAAGAACTGGATATCCCCCCTCCAATTTGACCCATAGGATCACTCTTTTCTGGTGATGGACCAGTCTCTGAAGGTTGCCCAACCTGTGGGACAAATTCCCCAATGCCCTCTGAAAATTTCTGGTCCTTGGCCCTGGGGCTGTACTTTCCTAGGTGTGTTGTGTCCTCCAATTAGAGTGTGAGCTCCTTGAGAGCAGAGACTGTTTTCTTTCTTTATCTGTAACTTCAACACAATAAATATACTCTCTTTGTCTCTGTCTCTGTCTCTGTCTCTGTCTCTGTCTCTCTCTCTCCATGCCCCTCAACTTGACTCTATCGGAAATAGTAAAGTCTAAAATGAGAGCTTATTGATTTTAAGGTGATGAAAACATTCTACTTTCACTAAGCCATCTTCCAAAGCATCATCCTATTGTGGAAATGACTTGGGTTCTTAAACAAGCATCTTCTAGCATAAATTCTGGCTTGTTCTACCAATAGTCCATTGGTTGGGGACTCTCTCCTCATTGATGGAGATACATGCATGCTTTGTGCCTGTGTGAAGGGTTGGGAGGAAATGAGAGTGGGTTAGAGGAGAACTCTTCAGTACTCTAGGAGTCTCTTCATCTTCTGCCATTGCTTTGGTTACTTCTGGCTTCCATCTTTGAAAGATAAGATGAAAGATGTTAACTCACTTCAGGTTGCTGAAGTGAAAGACTAGGAAGAAGCTAATGTGATAGGAGCTGGTGGTCTCTATCACATCCCTATTCTTTGCTTCTTACATAGGAGACTTTGGGGGAAGTTCCCCTTGGATGAGATCTAGGAAACTCTCTCAAAGGCTTTGAGTACAGGTCACAGACCTGGCTATCATTTAACGGTCACTCTAGCTAAGTTTTGAGAGGCGATATATCATTAGAAGGCTGAACACCAGGTAATAAATTTACTAAAAAGTCATGTAATTCATGAAGTCCACTGAACTTCAAGGTCTTTGAGAATAAGGGATTGGAGTTTGGTCTCCCTCCCCCCTTTCTTTGTATCCTCAGAGCAAAATGTTTTATAAATAGTAGGAGCATTACATATGCTTGTTGACCTGATTATCTATTAAAGTAAAGTTGTGATCTGAATTAACTAAAATAAAGTTATGAAAGAGGGATTTTTTAAAACCTTTATCTTGTGTCTTAGAATCAATACTGTGCATTGATTCCAAGGCAGAAAAGCTGTAAGGGCTAGGCAATGGGGGTTAAGTGACTTGCCTAAGGATATACATCTAGGAAGTGTCTTTAGCCAGATGTGAACCTAAGACCTCCTGACTCCAGGCCTGGCTCTATCTGCTGAACCAACCTAGCTGGCCCCTAAAAGATGAGATTCTTAAAATAAATATTCCATATAATAATTAGTTTTACTCTCATTCCTTTCCAGGCTGACTCCTGACTCTAAATTTTCTCTTACATGTCATAAAAACCTTTTTATCTTGGATGCTCACTTCACTCCTTTACTTCACACACTTGGAAGTACCCTCTGCTCCTTCAGTCTCTTCCTTTGAATGGCTGGTTCCTCCCAGAACCTTGGCCTAGGCCAACCATGCATTCTTCCTTCTTCTCCAGGATGCCCTGGACTCTCCATACTTTCTCTACTAAGCCTTCCATCCCTCCTCTTCTTCTCAACTTCTCTTTTTATGTGTTGTCTTTCTCATTAGAATGCAAGCTCCTGAAGCTAGGGTCTGCCTTTCTTTTAGCTTGTATTGATATTCCTAGTACTTAGAAGAGTGTCTAGCAGAGAATAAATGCTTGCTGACAACTTTTTAAATTGCATCTCTAATTTCCTTAAACACTGATTAAGATTTATTATTTCTTTGCCAGTGGCTTTGCATATCTAATCCCATATTCTTGCATGTTCAATGTGCCATGTCTCTAGAATACAGGGGAGGTGCTATTAGCCTTTCTAGGCAAGGATATGAGTTTCTAATTCTCCAACTGGGATTAGTGAGCTGAGCTGCCTAGATGCAACACCTGCAGAAATACAGAAATAAGTATGGCTCACTAGAGGCCTCTTTGGCCAGTTTGTCATCACTGATAATTCCACAAAACAAACTATTTCTTATTGGGGAAAACACATCTTCTTTCATAAATGTAAGAGTTCACGATGATATTCTTAAATGATGGACTGAAGCCATCCATCCAGCAATGCAGGATAAAGTAGACCTTTAGAACTCTTTTTTTTTTTAAACACTTAACTTCTGTGTATTGGCTCCTAGGTGGAAGGGTGGTAAGGGTGGGCAGTGGGGGTCAAGTGACTTGCCCAGGGTCACACAGCTGGGAAGTGTCTGAGACTGGCTTTGAACCTAGGACCTCCTGTCTCTAGGCCTGACTCTCAATCCACTGAGCTACCCAGCTGCCCCACCTTTAGAACTTTAGAAATGCTAGGTCTTTGTAGACAGATATTCTCTCTCCAGATCCCAGTCTCTATTTTATCTTGTACAAACCTTGAGTGGTGTTAATACTAAAAAATGTCTTGATTGACTTTATTTTTGCCTCACCTAACCCATTTGGTGCTGGGGTAGATTATTGTGCACAAAATCTGCAGTTACTCCACATGGTTCTATCCCCCTCCTCCCCAGTTCCTCCAACCAAATGACATTATCTATATTTGCTACCCATGTCAGCCAGCCTATATATACATGCTACAGTGTCCCCCAAAGGATATTTGCTCTGTCAGGCTCAATTGCTGCAACCAATCAATCTGGTATTTATGTACCAGGCACTAGAGATATAAGGACAAAGAATGAAATTATTATATTATATATATTATTATATATGTAATATATAAAAATTTATATCCTGCAGCTCCAGACACATTTATTACAAAAACTAGATTTAAAATTTTAAAAAACTATGGCAATTCCATGTATTTTTCAGTGTATGCACACCCATACCCACCCATACCCCCCACATATACACACACATATCAATCTCTATTTCAAAGATTTCTTATATTAGACTATCATTCCCTGTTTATTCCATGCCAGGCACAATATTAAGCAAAACCACAAATAGTTCTTGACCTCAAGGAACTTACATTCTAATGAGAGAACTTTCATATATTGGGGAGTGGTGATCACACAGGGACACTTTGGCTGAGAAAGTTATGGCTGAGGTAAAAGTAGTAGAAATAGAAATGAATTTAAGTAAAGTTAAAGTTGCAGAGGCGAGCATGACTGCATGCTAGGAACTCTAGAGAAAGATTCTGGAATGTGGGAGGAGAGAGTATGAAGATGCAATGATCAGCTGTGCTCTTCCTGTCCAGGAGCTGAGAGAGGAAAGAGCTGATCTCTGCTTAGCCTGTTTTACCAAGCCTCTGGTGAGAGAAGGGAAACATTTTGATTTCCTTTGGGAGTACCTTTTCTCATAAGAAGAAACATGCCTGAAGAAGATCCTACATACTCTCAACTCCAACAAAGAACATGGTTATCCAGAGCCAGTTGTTGGTGTTGGTGTCAGGGCTGAGGGGTCAACCTCAGGCCTGGCTCAGCTGGGTTGAACTCAGACATCTAGAGCTCATCCTTTTCCATCTTGGAAACCTGTCACATCTTGATAAACCAACCAGGGAGAATTTATAATGTCAGGAAGAATAGAGAGGGCTTTGGGAATATTAGCCAGAAGCAGGGAGTGGCAGGTAGCGTCAAGAAACAGAAGGCTTCACCTTGCGGCTAACTTAGAGGGAAGAAGGAAGTGAGAGATCTTAGTGATTAGGGAATCCTTGTTCCTAAATCCTCCTTCCTTTTTGTTTAACCAATAAATCTGTTAGTTTTTACATCAACAACTGTTTGGAAAACTGAGGTGTGCTCTGGCCCAGTGTGGTAAGGCTCAACTGCCTTACTGCACTAAAAGAGGACTGAGGTATCCCTTGGTGGATTTCAACATCCAGACACCTCACTGTACCCTACTATTTCAATTGATGAGCAATGATGGACAAAAACCTGAAAGATTTGGGGTTTTGAGAGTCTAACAGCCATCTTGGGCTTTCTTTAGAACTTTGGCTCTCATCAGGGGATCTGAGAAGGCTTTACAATCTTGAGAGCTGACAGGCTCAACCAAACACAGACACAACTGTAGTTTCAGGGTCTAAGCCAGCAGGTGGCTCCAAAACCTATATCTCATCAGCTGTCACTCAAATAGACAAGCAGTTTTTCACACAGTGCTTAGTTTTGTTATAGTGGAGGGGAATAGAAATCTCATGTTTCCTTGAGGAAATACAGTTTACTCAGGATATTAACTACTCCACTGGGACTACATATAGCACAATGGAGGTGCTATGGTATCAGTTCACCATGATACCTTGCTTTTTCATTATTGTTCTACTGAATTATTTATATGAGTTTTGGGGATTTGAAGCTTTACTTCTCCTCATGGACATGGCTATATGTAGGGCTTTATCATACTTATCTCTCTTAGTTCTGGTAGTGCTTTGCTTCTACCAATTTAAAAAAGTAGTTGTGGCTATTGGCAAAAGGCTCATAATTGCTGGATGGTTGAACTTTGGGAACAACGAATTGAAGCAACTGGTTTTAGTCTTACAGTACAAGTTAGATCAATTGGAAGCCCAATGCATAAAGCTAAGCAAAGCAAAAGGAGTGATGTCAAGGCAACCTGCTAAGCAAGGGGGTATAGATAACACTCAAGTACCCACCAAGCTTCAACTGGAAACTGAGGCACTAGAGAATAACCCTGCTAGTCTGTCCCCACTCCATGATATCCTACATTGCTCCAGACATTGGTATAGTGCATGTGAAGTCTCATAAGCAATTAACACAGCTGACTTGGACGCCATAAAAAAGAGAATGCCCAAATTCGAGGAAGAATCTAATAAAGTGATAAAAGAATTTAAGAGGGTGATTAAGATTAAGATTTGTAGGGGCAGCTGGGTAGCTCAGTGGAGTGAGAGCCAGGCCTAGAGACAGGAGGTCCTAGGTTCAAACCCGGCCTCAGCCACTTCCCAGCTGTGTGACCCTGGGCAAGTCACTTGACCCCTATTGCCTACCCTTACCAATCTTCCACCTATGAGACAATACACCGAAAGTACTAGGGTTTAAAAAAAAAGATTAAGATTTGTGATCTTGATTTTTGGGATTTTGAATTAATTATGGAAGAGCTTTTGACAAAGAGGGAGAAACAGCACTTCATAGAACAAACACATAATAATCCTGATCTAACACCCTGGACAATGCAGGATCCTCAATTGGAGATGAATTTGGTGGAATCTTATAGATTTGGGGGTAAAGCAAGAAAAGTCAGTTTTGGAAGTGATGAAAGCAAACTCTAAGCACCCAGATACTTGGTCCACATTTGAAAATATTAGTCAAGAGTCTAAGGAAACACCTGCAAGCTTTCTAGATAGAATTATAGAAGCAGCAGAGCAATTACTTGGGATGGATGGTCTGATGGAGGAAAATCTTAATCACATTCATCGTCAGTTTGTGAAGAATTCCTGCATTGCTATTAGGAATTTCTTTAGAAATAACTGTCCAACCTGGTATAATATGGGCTTGGAGTTATCCAAGAATATGAGTCATCAAGGAGCAGAATTAATTGTTTTAAAAGCTTGCTTATTGGCCATGGGAAAAGACAGCAAATATCTATATCAATGATTCCCAACGTGGGCGCCACCACCCCCTGATGGGTGCTGCAGTGATCCAGGGAGTGGTGATGGCCACAGGTGCATTTATCTTTCCTATTAATTGCTATTAAAATTTAAAAAATTAATTGCCAGGAGACTAAGTAATATTTTTTCTGGAAAGGGGGCGGTAGGCCAAAAAAGTTTGGAAACCATTGATCTATACAGACTCTCGATATGCGTTTTCAATCTGCCATGCAACAGGATTGATCTGGAAACAGAAAGGGTTCATAACATCTGAAGGGAAGCAGATGGCTCATGCTGAGTTTATCATAGACTTATTGGCAGCTACACAAAAGCCAAAATAATTAACCATGATACTCTGTAGAGGCCATTCTTTTGGTAGAGATCCATTGTCAAAGGGTAATTATTGTGCGGATGCCACAGCAAAATTTGCAGCACAGCATGATCGAGCTTACATTATGAATCTCTCAATCACTGAGTCAATGGATCTTCAAAAAGCATATCTGGGCTCTGAGATTCAAAAATGGAAACGAGAGTTTGGAGTTTGGGAGGAAAATGGAATATGGGTGACATCCAATGGAAAGCCTATCTTACCAAAAGATTTTTACAATCATATATGCCAGGTTATACATAACAAAGGACATTTTGGAACTCAAGCCATCATCAATACAGTAAAAAGAGTATGGCTTGCCCCAGGAATTGCCACTATGGCTATTAAAGTCTGTTCAAGCTGTTCTAGCTGTCAAGGATAAAAAAAGTGTAGGCAGGAGAGCATACAGCCCTTTTGAAATTTGCAGATAGATTATATCAGCATGCCAAAAGCAGGGAAATACAAGTTTTGCTTAATTTTGGTAGATAAGTTGACTAGATGGTCAGAGGCATTTCCATCTGCTAAAAATATGTCAGCATTTGTAGTTAAGATCTTGCTAAGGGAAATTATTCCCAGATTTGGAATTCTAATTAGAATTGACTTGGATAAAGATTCCCATTTTACAGACCAAATTTTATTTTTTTATTTTTTTTTAAATTTTGAATATTTTTCCATAGCTACATGTTTCATGTTCTTTCTCTCCCCTCCCAAATCCCCCCCTTGCCCCCCCATAGCCAATGCACAATTCCACTGGGTTTTACATGTATCATTGATTAAGACCTAATTCCATATTATTGATAGTTGGACTAGAGTTATCATTTAACATCTACATCCCCAATAATATCCCCATCAGCCCATGTGTTCAAGCAGTTGTTTTTCTTCTGTGTTTCTACTCCCACAGTTTTTTCCTCTGAATGTGGCTAGTTTTCTTTCTCCTAAGTCCCTCAGCCTTGCTCTGTATTCTTGCATCACTGCTAGTAGAAAAGTCTGTTATGTTCGATTGTACCACAGTGTATCAGTCTCTATATACAACGTTCTCCTGGATCTGCTCCTTTCACTCTGCATCGATTCCTGGAGGTCATTCCAGTTCACATGGAATTCTTCCAGTTCATTATTCCTTTGAGCACAATAGTATTCCATCACCAACAGATACCATAATTTCCATTCCCCAATCGAAGGGCATCCCCTCATTTTCCAATTTTTTTGCCACCACAAACAGCATGGCTAGAAATATTTTTGTACAAGTTTTTTTCCTTATTATCTCTTTGGGGTATAAACCAAGCAGTGGTATGGCTGGATCAAAGGGTAGGCAGTCTTTTAAAGCCCTTTGGACATAGTTCCAAATTGCCATCCAGAATGGTTGGATCAATTTACAACTCCACCAGCAATGCATTAATGCAGACCAGATTTTAAGCAGATATGTGAGAATTTAGGGATTACAGCAAAATATCATGTACCATACACAAAGTTCAGGACAAGTACAGCATCTGAACAGGGAAATCAAAATGATGGTGGGGAGACTTTGTAATGATACATCTCTTAAATGGCCAGATATTCTCCCATTAGCACTATTCTATATAAGAATGTGCTGATTTATACATCTCACCATATAAGTTACTCTATGGACATCCACCTTTGCAAGCAAAAACTTGCAAAACTGCTTTTATGTCAATATTAGGAGGGGATACACACATTGCTTCATATATCATTGCATTGCAAGAAAGACTGAAAGAACTGCATGACATGGGGATTTTGGTCCAGACTGGTCCTCTAGAATACTCACTGCACAACATAAAGGCAGGTGATTGAGCATACATTAATAACTTTAGTAAAACATCTGCCACACAACAAACTTGGAATGGTCCTTACACGGTAGCATTAACTTTACCTTCAGCTATTAAAGTATTAGACAAAGATTCGTGGTTCCATTGCTTGCACATTAAATTAGTTCATAGGGAAGAAGAAGGGGAAATAGTACTAGAAGAAGAAGAAGAGATAGCAGAGAGATTTAAAACAGAGAGCTGAAAGATTTTCATCAGACAAGAAGTTGACAGTCAAAAAGTTCATTGATGAGACCTTTCCAGAGGAAGAGGAAATGCAAAGAGAAGAGGATGAAAACAGAAGACAGCACAGCAGAGTCAGACAGCAAACAGCAGACCAGACACTGACAGGGTAACAGTGACTTTGCTCAAGAATCCAACACAGAAGAGCAGCAGACAGATAATGGTCATGAAACTGTGAGATTTTTGTGTCATTATAACATTGCACATTGTCACTCTAGTACCATCTAACACTACATAAATACTACCAAGAAGTATGAAAATGGAAGAGAGAACATCAGGCAACAAGAGGAGAATTTGAAGATCTAGTAAGTATTGCCACATGCAACATGCACATTTTAGGATATACTGATCACAAGATTTTTATAAAATAATAGTATCCATGTAAATAAGTGAATGCATTACGAATTGTATATAATAACAAAGAATGTTTATATACTGTAGTTCCATGAGATCTTACCTAAATGGAAGGTCTGGTTTTATATCATTCTGTTCAGGTAATATCAGAACACATATAGGTTTTATAGATTTTAGCATTCTTAGAGGGCGGAGATCTGCGTGACATATACAGGTACATATCCTTGTAAATACATGTAAATAATTTGTAATATAATTTTGTAGATAACATATAGAATAGCAAGTATGTAAATACATGTAAATAAGTGTGTAAAAGTATATATTGTATATTTTTGTATATTTGAGTGTGAATAGTTGCAGTAGTGTAAGGCTTTATTTTTTTAAATCTGTACATATGTATATTTGTAAAAATATATTCTTGTACATATATATGTATAGATTTTGTAAATTAGATGTGTGAATAGTTACAATGTTGAAAAAGTTAGATTTCTTAGGATAGGATATTCAGTTTTCAACTTTTATGTAGACAGTTTTGTTTTCCGTAATAGAAGTAGGTTTTAGTATGTTATAAGTAAAGTTATGTGTGTGTGTGCAGATGGATAGCCAAGGTCAAGGTCCTGGAATCCTAAGAAGTGCTGTTGGAGTGAGGCAGTTAGACCTGAGGAGTTTTTCATTCTTCTGGGAGGACCAAAGGAGATTGGCTATTTCCCTGTGGTTATTTACTGCCTGACCTTCCCAGTCTTCCTACTATTTGGATTGTTTTCTCTAGTGGCTGTTTTGACATCTGTGCTGTTCCTGTGCTGATCTGATGACAACTGACAGCTAAATGTGAGACCTGGCCTAAGATCCTTGTATCTTGGTTCATCTTTAGGACTTTTCAGACTTACACACAGACCCTTTTCTGAGATCATTCAAAGGGTTTAGTGGTAGCTTAGAATAGTATAGTATAGTATTGGGTTTATATAGATAATATAGGAATAGAGTAGGAATTCTCAGAAGCAATATCTGTGAAGAGAATTTTATATTTGTGGAGGTGTATGTAGGTAGTTATTATTATTAGAGTTAGTCATATCCAAATCCCTCCTAACTTGTCCCTTTTTTAATTAAAACAACTGTTTCCCCATAACTTAGGGTTCTCTGTGTGTGTCTCATTTCAGTGTCTGGCTTTGCCTGCACTGGGTTTAGGGTGACTTTCCCAAAATCAGGGTACTCTTCTGATACTGGTCTAAATAACATCTTATCCCATCCCCAGAACCTACCTTAACATTTCAAGTATAAGGAAAAATTTTTGTTTTGAATTGTTCAACTAGGATTTTTTAGATGCACTTTGCATAAGTTTTATATTTAGACAAATAGATTTTGTTTTATGTAAAAGCATACTGCATTGAATTTTTTGTAATTTTTTTTTGTTGCATTGTTGTGAGATTTTTTTAACATTTATTAATAATCATTTTTAACATGGTTACATGATTCATGCTCCTACTTTCCCCTTCACCCCCCGCACTCCCCCCACCCATGGCCGACGCACATTTCCACTGGTTTTGTCATGTCTCCTTGATCAAGACCTATTTCCAAATTGTTGGTGGTTGCATTGGTGTGGTAGTTTCAAGTCCACATCCCCAATCATGACCACCCCGACCCATGCGTTCAAGCAGTTGTTTTTCTTATATGTTTCCTCTCCTGCAGTTCTTCCTCTGAATGTGGGTAGCACTCTTTACCATAAATCCCTCAGAGCTGTCCTGGGTCATTGCATTGTTGCTGGTACAGAAGCCCATTACATTCGATTTTACCACAGTATGTCAGTCTCTGTGTACAATGTTCTTCTGGCTCTGCTCCTTTCGCTCTGCATCTGTTCCCGGAGGTCTCTCCAGTTCGCCTGGAACTCCTCCAGTTTATTATTCCTTTTAGCACAATAGTATTCCATCACCCGCATATACCAGTTTGTTCAGCCATTCCCCAATTGAAGGACATACCCTCCTTTTCCAGTTTGTTGCCACCACAAAAAGCGCAGCTATAAATATTTTCATACAAGTCTGTTTATCTATGATCTCTTTGGGGTACAAACCCAGCAGTGGTATGGCTGGATCAAAGGGCAGGCAGTCTTTTATAGCCCCTTGAGCATGATTCCAAATTGCCAGCCAGAATGGCTGGATCAGTTCACAACTCCACCAGCAATGCATTAATGTCCCAATTTTGCCACATCCCCTCCAACATTCATTACTCTCCCCTTCTTTCATTTTAGCCAATCTGCTAGATGTGAGGTGATACCTCAGAGTTCTTTTGATTTGCATTTCTCTAATTATTAGAGATTTGGAACACTTTCTCGTGTACTTATTGATACTATTGATTTCTTTACCTGAAAATTGACTATTCATGTCTCTTGCCCATTTATCAATTAGGGAATGGCTTGATTTTTTATACAATTGTTTTAACTTCTTGTATATTTTAGTAATTAGACCCCTGTCAGAGTTTTTCGTTATAAAGATTTTTTCCCAATTTGTTGTTTCCCTTATGATCTTGGCTACATTGTTTTTGTTTGTACAAAAGCTTTTTAGTTTAATATGTTCAAAACCATTTAATTTACATTTTGTAATTTTCTCTAACTCTTGCTTGGTTTTAAAGTCTTTCCTTTCCCAGAGATCTGACAAGTATACTATTCAGTGTTCACTTAACTTATTTATAGTTTCCCTCTTTATATTCAAGTCATTCACCCATTCTGAATTTATCTTGGTGTAGGGTGTGAGATGTTGATCTAAACTTCATCTCTCCCATATTGTTTTCCAAATTTCCCAGCAGTTTTTGTCAAATAGTGGATTCATGTCCCAAAAGTTGGGCTCTTTGGGTTTATCATACACTGTCTTGCTGATGTCATTTACCCCAAGTCTATTCCATTGATCCTCCTCTCTGTCTCTTAGCCAGTACCATATTGTTTTGATGACTGCTGCTTTATAGTATAGTTTAATACCTGGTACTGCTAGGCCCCCTTCCTTCACATTTTTTTTCATTATTTCCCTTGATATTCTTGATCTTTTGTTATTCCAAATGAAATTTGTTATAGTTTTTTCTAATTCAGTAAAGAAGTTTTTTGGTAGCTTGATAGGTATGGCGCTAAATAGGTAAATTAATTTGGGTAGAATTGTCATTTTTATTATGTTAGCTCGACCTACCCATGAGCAATCAATGGCTTTCCAATTGTTTAGATCCAGTTTTATTTGTTTGGAAAGTGTTTTGTAGTTGTTTTCATATAATTGCTGTGTTTGTTTTGGTAGATAGATTCCTAAGTATTTTATATTGTCTA
>NC_058131.1:525969996-526021959 GCF_016433145.1 Gracilinanus agilis | reverse complement strand
GTCAAAAAAATCTCTGAAAGCAAATCATCATAGGGCAACAGTGCCTTAGTGGATAGAGAGCCAAACCTGGAGATAGGAGGTCCTGGGTTCAAATTTGGCCTCAGACACTTCCTAGCTGTGTGACCCAAGACAAATAATTTAACCTCAATTACCTAGCCCTTCATTTCACTTCAAAAACTTAGTAGCTTAAAAGATTGGCCTATAAGGTCTTTTGATGTCCAATTTCATACTTCAGATAAAAATCCCAAAGAGTATAAGTCACTTTTATTTCCTTTTTAAATATACACATATAATATTTATTTCAAAAAGCACAAGAACATATTACAAGTCTTAAATTTACATTTTGCAATAAAAGATATCAATATATGCATCATTTTGAATAACTTCTGAACTTTTGTTTGTCTGAATGGAATTTGAATCAGTGGCATGAACATGTTACAATCACCATAGATTATCCTCACAGTGAACCAAAATGCATAGTAGGTTATGAAATGATAAATGACCATTAGTGGATGACCTTGTAGCTCATATATTAGAATAATAAATTAACTATACAGAAACATGTTTTTCCTACTGCAAAGACCTCCTGCCCCATTTCCCCAGACATTAGAAAAACATGCTTTAGGAGCATCTTCATGAACAGGTTCCTGGTTCAGTGGGAAAAAAAGTGACCTTGTGTGTTCATGACTTCTGAATGCACCATTTCTGTGTCTGCACTATTTATGTGCAAACTGCTAGAAGGTTTCTAACATACATAGAAACTTTCATTTGATAGCAACACTGAACAGTGAGTCCGTGCACACAAGTGCCAACACTAAGTTGTGAGTAGGTCTCTATGTACCCATCTCTTGGGATGGATTCTTTGGCAGTCAAGATTTTACTAGCCACTGCCAGGAAGTACCTCTGGCAGCCTGATGGTTTAACATCAGGATTTGTGAACTGAATGGAAAAGACTAGTCAAGCAGGAAGAAATTATTCTTCTGAAGAATCTGCCTTTGCTTTATAAAGTTATTTATATAGGGGCTTATGAATCAGGGCAGAAGTCAACAGCTGGCTGCTATTGTCCAGCACCCTGCCACATCTCCCAGCTAAATATTTAGTGCAACCTGCTGAACTCTAGAAGAAACCTAAAAGGGAGAAATCTGTGTCTTTTCACCATATCAGCAAATTTATCAAACTGAGCACTGAACATTTCAAACTCATCCAACTCTCCATAATTCAACAAGTTTCCTACTGCTGAGTTATCTTCTGAATACCTTTTAAGTGCTTAGAATCAAAGCTGTAGAATTATTCAAGTATAATAATCATGATTATCCTGATACCTCTGGCAGATTCTTTTTCCCTTTCCCTCCTCAAAAGAAAAACAAAACACAAAACTAAATACAAATGTGTATCCACAAACATCTGGCATACAAACTTTTAACTTGTTTTTATAAAGAGGTAATGGGAGAGGAAATCATTATACATAAATGGAAGACAGTCCTCATCAAAGTCAAAATACATTCTCTGAATGGATCTTTCAGACTCCCAAGGCATAGAAGTCATGGAAGCTAATGGAGGGCTTCGATTTATCCTTTCCTTAAAGCTTTGCATAACAAGTTCCCTTCATATAAAAATTATGGCTAAGAACCCAGAAAGCTATAGGCAGATTCTAAAAAGCACTATTATTTATAAGCAAGGAGGCTCGATTACTGCATGTTACAGCAAGACAGAGAAACAGACTGTTGATCACATGGCTTTTTTTGGGTTGTCTGTATCTGTCATAAAACTAGAGTTTATGAAAGGCTGCACATATATGATGAATCAAAGATTTAAAGTCTTCCAGGAAGATATAAACTATAACAGAATTGGCCCAAATCTGGTCATTGAAATCAATATTTGTCATGCTCATCGGGGAATTATTCATTATGGTCCTATGGCTACTAAACACCAGTATCTGAACAGATTTCTGTCAGTTACATACAATGGCACCAGGACAAAGGATGTGATCTTATGTTAGAATCTAGGCCCTAAAAAAGGGAAAGTGCAGGGTTGGTTTTTTTTTTTTTTTTTTTTTTTTTTTTTATCATGGGTCCATGATATCAGTTACAAGACTCACTTTAACATCAGGAAGACTACACAATTCTAGCCCTCAGGGTTTTACAATAAGAAAAAAAAAAAAACCAACAACAAAAAAACAAAGCTCTGACTAAGAAAAGCAGCAGCAAGAAGCATGTCTGGGGCATATTCCCAGAAGAGAGATGGAATTTTTACTTTTTGGAATTTTTCTTCCATTCTAATAACACTCTTGTCCTTTATTATGCCTTTTCTGGTTGGAAATGAGGTTATTATGCTCAATTATCATCTTGTCCCTGCTGCTTTTCTTCTGCCATTTCATTATAAATGCTGGTCTAGTTGATTAAAGCCAAACAAGGACAAAAGACCAGGAAGAATCATAATGAGAAGAAATAGCAGCTCTAGTCTGATGGCTGGTGTCACACAGACTTAAAAACAAACAAACAAATGTCCCACACCTTCTTGGATGGCATTTTTATCAAGAAATGCCACCAAATATACAGTGAGAACTATGAAATACCCTCTCATTTCTGGCATGATTATTGAAGAAGGATAGCTCTAAAGAGGAAAATTATTTCCTTAAAATATTAGCAGAATCTTAACAATTGTGGGGCAGACAAGTTATTTTCTTCAGTGTTCTACAACAGAAACAGGTTAATATATAGGTATGCATATGCTTTATCTTGAGGCGTCAAGCTTGCTGACTGAAAGCAAAAATCTATTAAGGGATATTTTATTGAAAGATATGAATCAGGAACTGAGGAATGATCCCTTTGCCACCCCCTCCCCCCACCCCATCTCAGTTCTCCAAAACGTGTCCAAAATTCTAGACCAGTCTTCATTATTGCCTTCATCTGTGACTCTTCTGAGGAACTGGGACTCAAAGTAACTGCCAGTTGAATCCAAATAAGATCTGATTGGTTTCCTGACTCCTTGCGATTTCTTCTATAATACGATGTTGCTGCCAGAGCAAATGAAGTTTCTGATAACGCTCATGAGATAAATGTAGGGGGTTGCCCCTCCTTCATAGGAGAAGAAATGAACATATGTTAGCTTGAGTCAAACAACTTCCAATACCTTCTGGCAGTCTACATTAGTTTGAAATCTTGATACGTTTCTAGATTTCCTGGTGCATAGGCACTTAATAAGTGCTTGCTGACCTAACATTTATTTTCCTAAAACAGTTATTAAGGCAAGGCTTGGTCTGGAAAAGAAAAAAAGGCTTGGCCACTCCCACACTTGGCAAATGAAAGAGAAACTTATTCCAATTAAATTCTGAAAATCCAAAAAACAAGATGGTGAATGCTAGGGCCTGGACTTTGGGGGTGGGGTGGAAATGGCAAGATCTCTGTTTCAGTAGAGGAGATCTCACTGTCTTGCCATCACCACTCCATGCAGGTGAGACCCTGTGTGATTCTAACAGTCAGAATTCTATTCCTTCACCCTGAGATTCTACAGGCCAGTATAATGGGGCTAAGATCTAAGGAACAGAAAGTATATAAGGAGAGGAAGTTAAGGATGAATGACTGACTGGCTCCTACTAAGAACTTACTTCCTTTCCCCTCAAAAAACAAACACAATGAAGTGATACTCTGTTTAATCTTGGTTGTCATACCAAGTTTTACTGGTAAGCAAAACACATGATTTATAGGACAATTATTTATATATGAGTCTGACTCTGGGAGTAACTGTTATAGAGTGACTGGCACAAAAGGGCTCTGGCTTAGATCTTGCCAGTATTGACGAACAGTGATACCATATACACTCAACCATTAAAGATTTTCCCCATAACTCAACAACATTCTATTTTCTCAGTTTTCTTCTCTTCATACCTAGATTCCATTACTAAATAGGGCAACAAATACTTAAGATAAAAAAAAATCTCTATAATTAAAGGAGTTTCAAAGTTCCACTATAACTACTAGTTTTTCTCTTTTAGAAACAAATTAAAGATAAAATTCTAATATAACAACAACAAAATCACACTATTCCAGAGCCCCTTATAATAGTATTTAATTGTCCGTTTTTTTGGGGGGGGGAGGGAGTATCTTTTTTTGGTTTCTGTTTAAAAGCACTTAAGAAATATACTGGATCATGTTTTTGTAATTGGAGCAATAAAAAATTATAAAAGTGTTGCATGAAGCAGAAGCGTATCTTCTGGTGGCTTCACGTTTAGTAAAAACAATCAATAGTACTAAGAGGACAGGTCTGCAAACCTATTTCTTTTCTTTGTGTTCAGTTATGATGGTTATTGCTCATGGCTAAAAAGACTATCATGGTAAAACACTAACATGACAATTCTCCCCAACAGTGTGACATCAAATGTCCTTACTTGAGCCCAGGGTCTGTTTCTCCATATTCATCCAGGTAGGGGGCTGGAAACAAGCAGCCTCTGGCTCTGCCTTCAATCAGGACCACTTTGCATTCCCTGATCCTGAAAGAACAAAACATCACTCGCATAAGACAGTGCTAGGTTAGGCACTGTGCCAAAGATAATTCCAAGAAAACAAATTATTTTTATCCATATCAACCATAAGCACAGACACCTAAATATTGGTGGGCAAAGAAGAACAGCTGCTTGTTTTTGTTTTTTTTTTAAGATTATGTGTTTAGAAGTCAGGGTTATAGAAAAGTCAGTCATTAATATTTGTTAGGTGCCAAGTGTTAGAGATACAAAGAATGACAAAAGAGAGTCTGCCTGTGAGGAACTCACAATCTAATGGGATAGATAACATGCCAATAATTTCATAGAAACAAGTGATAGTCAGGAGAAATGTGAAGTAATCTCAAAGGAAGGTACAACAATTACGAGGGATCAGCAAAAGCTTCCTGCCATAGGTGGGATTTCAATGGGGTCTTGAAAGAAGCCAGGGAAACCAAGAGGGAGAGATGAGAAAGGAGGGCATTCTAGGTGTGGGGGGCAGCCAGAGAAAATGCCCAAAGCTGAGAGATGGAACATCTTCATTCAGCAGTCATTGGATCAAAGAGTCCAGGAGGACTAAGGCAAATGGTTGCAAAAGTAGTAGCAATACAACCAGAAGAAGAAGAAACAGTGAAAGTACTAACTGAAAGAATGGCTAGTTTTTAGTTAGTATGTTGTCATCAAATATCTGGAAAATGGAAAGCTTTAGCAAAATATTTGAACTACATAGCTTCATAAAATTTTAGTGCTAAAATGGTTCTAAGAGTGCTCTATCAATCTTAAAAGTTTTATGATCTCTGACTAGAATAGGGTTCAAGTTGTGGAGTGTTTTCTCTTTCTAGCTACCATCTAACAAAGGGTCAGAATGCTAGCAAGCCAAATCTGCACCCCACAAAAGCTTAGAATGGGTTTTACTTTTTAAAATAAAGTTTTATTGTACTTAAAGATATAAAAACCATTCTCAGCTCACGGTCAGTACAAAACCATAGCCATAGCCACAAAACAAGCCATATTTGGCTTTCACACCATAGTTAGCGAATCCTAATCAAACCCAAGAGAGTTCTATAACTTTTATTCCTTTGCAGGTACTACTTACAAGTACACAAGGTCATTAGTGTGAGTAATGTCCTTTCATATACTTATTATATCCTAGTACTACTCAAGAAGTATTCATTCTTAATAGCATGTGGGAGAGGGAGAATTGTGTAGGAGGAAGTAATTACTAGAGATGAGCCAGAAAATTTGAGTAGGAAGAAAGAGAATTCTTAGCAAAAAAATTTATATAGCTCAAAAAAGGTTTTTCCATGTGCTATCTCATTTGATCTTTACAACAACCCTGTGAGGTTAGTGCTAGGGAGCCAAAAAACAGGCTGGTTGATTTTGTTGCCATAGATGTTCCCAGGTGAATGAAATACTATTTAGGGAATTTAGTTCTTGTGTTTTAGCACTTCAGGTCTAAACTTCCAGACCCTCATTCTTTCTCCACTGCCTTTTCCTCCTTGGAAGGAACCCTGGGAGTCCTCATTGCTAGTATCTATAGTTTAAGATTACTTTTTGACTACTATTATGTATATGGAAAATGTGAGTTCCTTGAGATCAGACACAGTGTTTGTTTATTGACAGACTGATATGCAACTTTTAAAAATTAAAAATGCATTTCTGGTTCTTCTGAATATCTTAGTCATGATTATTTTATACTTGATGAACAGTCTCAGTATACAACTATAAGACTTTCCACAATATAATCAAAAGCTACAGTAAGTTGCCATGTTTTTTAAAAGATAATCTAAATTTTATAAGCTAACATAAATATACAAACTTCACATCATTATCCATAATTAATGACAATCTTCCCTCTGTTAGGTTCCTTTGATGGCTTCTAAATTCCCTAAATTCATCATAAAAATATTCAAGAACTCATTATTTACTTTAGAAACATGCAGACTCCAGCTCCACAGTGAATGGCATGAAAAATGCAGGCTCCAACCTCCTCTCCATTCACAATTTCTTGGCAGCAAATATTCTGTGAGCACAACATGGTTCCACAGAAGAGACACAGAACTGGGTGCTTTCGTTCATCATCTGAGGACCTTGGGCACCTCAAAAGCAAAAAGAGAAGACTAAATTGAAGTTGGGTTTGAAAAAAGGTCACAGTACACAAAATTTAGCACTAAGCAATGCTTTAGGTTTTGTTTTTAAAAACCATGTGTCTATTTTTCAGAAAGAAAGTTCCTAAAATATCAGTCAATATTGAAATCTTTCCTTTTAATACCTGACAAATAATTTCAATTATTTCTTGATGATTTCATAAGAAAAATGGCTAAAATTTACTGAAGCCTTATAATTTAATTAGGTTTGGTAATAAAATTCAAACAGTAACATTTTTATTTTAGTTGTGGAAAAAGATTTCAATGAACAAATGAAATAATATTTATGGATTTGATTATAAGAATATTTTGCATAAGAACAGGCAAATTTCTCTTCCCTTGAGAGAAAAAGATTGAGAAAAAGATTTCAGAAAATATATGTAATAAAAATGTGACTTCTGTAATTTGTAACACACTGAGATGCCAATTCCCCAACAGTAAACTAGCTAAAGGACATAAGCATATGATTTCTTTCCTTTCCTTCCTTTTTTAAAAATGTTTATTAATAGTTCAACGTATGAAGGAAACATCCAGATCTCTGAATATAAAGGTACACATTTCACATTAATTTAAATCAACATAAAGTAGAGCCTCTATACTGACATACTGAAATTTATTTTCTGCTTAGTCATCTCTATTATGTAATCAATTGTATATTTATTTACCATTCTAAAACTTCACGATCAAATTGATAAAATTTTGCTAAATTTCCACATTTGCTCCTTCCTCCCTTACCTTTTGACTCAGTATCAAGTAAGGCAGAAGAGTGGTA
Source organism: Gracilinanus agilis (assembly GCF_016433145.1). Taxonomy (NCBI): domain Eukaryota; kingdom Metazoa; phylum Chordata; class Mammalia; order Didelphimorphia; family Didelphidae; genus Gracilinanus; species Gracilinanus agilis. Next base: position 526,014,563 of record NC_058131.1, on the reverse strand, counting down.
AGGGCTAGGCATTTGGGGTTAAGTATCTTGCTCAGGGTTACATAGATAGGAAGTGTTTGAGGTCACATTTGAATTTAGATCCTCTCAACTCTAGGCTTGACACTCTATTCACTGTGCTACCTAACTACCCTGAGCATATGATTTTCAAAGGAAGAAACAAACTGCTAGTTAATAACTTGAGAAATTGTTTTAAAACTCTACTAATCCCAGAAGCACCTGTTAAAGATAACTTGAAGGCATCACTTTAGACCAATGATGGGCAAACTATGGCCCGCCGGCCAGATGCGGCCTCCTGAAATGTTCTATCCAGAGGCTTGACATTATTCCTAATATGACAAATACAATGAGTAGGATACAATACAATGAAACTTCAAAAGAGCTGCCTTAGAAACAGACTAACAGATGAGCATTTCCTTTCCTTTGGCCCCCTCTTTAAAAAGTTTGCCCATGCTACAAAAAAATAAATAAATAAGTAATCTGAGTGGGTTGAATGAAACGCAATTTGGGAATGAGGAAGAATAAAGGGAATATTGGGAGATTATAAGATGATTGGAGGAGGAAAGAAGGTATGGGAAGGTATATAGGAGATAAAGGAAATGGGGTATGTAGGAGAGGGCAGCCCAAACAGATTTATTCCCAGAGGCTTGAGATAGAGGATACAGGGAGGAAACTAGGGCCAGTAAGAATGTTTAGGTTTGACTGGAGGGTTTCTCTTGTTAGTTTCTCCAGTCTCTTGAGGGAGGAGTCAAGAGGGCCCCTCCCTGCCAGTCAAACTGATGGCTGGAGGAAGTCTTGAGGTAGGTACTTCCTGCCAAGATGGATGCCCCCAGTTCTCTCAAGAAATAAAAGAAAATGATTCCTTCCCCTTGAGTCCTTGTCTTAATTTTCGACAGTGATTCACCAAAGGGTTTGAATAGGTAACAAGGGGATTTATTAATATCAGGGTCAGTCAGGAGGGGAGAGGGGTTCAGGGTTTTCTAATTGCTGCTAGGGAGAGGGGTGAGGGTAGGGAATGGTTTGCAGAGAGGTTTAGACAGAGAGAGTCCGGCTCTCCCAGGCAGGAAGATTTGACTGCCTTTTAAGTAAAGGCTTTATCAAATCATTAAAACTAGGGGTAACTTATTTGAGGATACTCTACTTGCCTATAGAAACTAAACCCACAATGTCTAAACTCCAAGCCCTCCCTTCCACCAGGACCCAAAGGAAATTCAGGGAAGGGGAGGGATGGAGATGGGAGATCAGGGAGGGGTCCAGAGAAATGAGATAGGTCCAAATTTCCCCAAGGCAAAATAAGCACAGGCCAAGGCTGGAAGCCAAGCCAAGCCGAAAGGCCAAAGCAAAAGCCTCCAGCCACAGCGAAAGCCAGAAGGCAAAAGCCCCGTCAGTTGGAACTTCACCTCTATTTATAGCTTTAAGTTCTAACTGACTTTCTGAAGATTCTAAGACGTTTAACTGACTTTATGTGACCATTAGAAATCACAGAAGCAAAAAGTTTGTTAGCCAACTTGCATTACACCCATCACTACTTTAGACCCATCAAATTGGTAAGAATAGTTATTGATAAAATTCAAAGTGAGGCTGAATGGAGAAACAGGCACATCAAGGCTGCTAGGATTATATAAATGAATTCTAAGGATCCTAAAAAAAAATCTGGCTATCACAACCTCAGTGTCATACTCAACGTCTCATCATTCTCTCTCACCAAATCTTGTCACATCTTTTTGATATGCCCCTCTTTCTCACCTCTCATCTATACTATTGAGGGAGCTTTATTAGTATAGTTTTCAGGTCCTATCTCTCTCTCCACTCCAATCCATCTCTTAACACAGTCTCTAAAATGAATTTTCCAAAGTACTAGTGTGACAGTTCCCCTCCACTCCTGACCTCTATTACTCATTCAACTGTCAACTTTATACTACTTTGTTTGGCAATTAAATTCTTCACAACTCAGAACTATCCTTAATCAAATCAAATGAGAGTACATATAGAGTGCTTAATAAATGATAGCTATTATTATTGTTGTTGCTGGGAGGCAATTGCAGAGTGATAAATAGTTTGGTTGGCCTTGGAAGCCAGGAAGACCTGGGGATCAAATTCTGCTTCTGAAATATGTTGGTTGTGACTGAGACTTTAGCAGACTTCAAGTTCAATGAGTCAGTCCCATGATGGGACAACCAGAAAAGCTAATGCTAACTTACAATGCATTAAGAGAACCATATTGAGTGCTAGGGAAGTGCAAGGCTTGCTGTCCTCTTTCCTAGGGAGATCACATCTGGAGTACTATGTCTAGGGCTAGGTGTCACATTTCCAAAGGGACAATGATAGGTTGGATCATGTCCAAAGGAGAGTCAGGGCGCTGGAAACTGTACCATATATGAATCAGCTAAAGAAATAAGAGTTGTTTAATTTCAAAAACAAAAGACTTAAGGAGAAAATGATCACCAACTTTGAATAATTCCTTCTTACCTGAATTGAGAAGCCTGGTTAAGAAGATAGCTATAGTCTTCTGGAAGTTCTATCAATTTATTTCTTTTTCTTGGGTACCTAGTCATTTAATATAAGAAGTCACATTTCATGTAAGTATAAACTTAAAACAGGAGTAGGGTGAGGGAAGAAAATTAAGATTATCAAAAGGTAGTAAATGAATGTCACCTGATGCTTAGACCCTAGTCTGACTCCTATTATATACTGAATGAAGTGTAAATTAATAATGTTGAATGTCAAAGTCCTTCAACTTGTTCTGTGTTTCTATTTAATTTCTTATTCCACTGGTCCTATGAGCCAGTAAAACCCTGTTGGACTGGTTTAGCCCCAGCCCAGGACACATGTATACTAAGGCTTAACTGACTGGGACACTCAACTCTGTCTCCTCTCCCCAGTTGCTTGCTTGCTGTGGTACAGTTAAATTTCCTGCCACAAATTTTTCATTCCTTATTAGGCAAGTCAGAGATTATCTTCATTGTAGTTTCTATATCAAAAATGTGAAACAAACCATACCAGATTAAAATATAATTGGGAAATATTTAATAAAATAAATAAAAATACAATAGAACATATGTAATATGAACAAGTGATTTTCCAAGTAAATATATGATTGGCAGAGATTCTTATGTATGATATAATGGCCCCATTTCAATTTCACATTGGCATTACTGGTCTGAACTACCCTACTGCCTTGTCCCATTGGTGAGAGGGCATTCTTCCAAAAGTGCTGTCAGCTTCTCGTCCAAAAACTCTTTATGAATGGGGGCAGCTGGGTAGCTCAGTGGATTGAGAGTCAGGCCTAGAGACGGGAGGTCCTAGGTTCAAATCTGGCCTCAGACACTTCCCAGCTGTGTGACCCTGGGAGAGTCACTTGACCCCCATTGCCCACCCTTACCACTCTTCCACCTAGAAGCCAATACACAGAAGTTAAGGGTTTAAAAAAAATAAAAATAAAATAAAAAATAAAAAACTTCTATATGAATAAAGTCAGAGCTCTGAGTAGTTCTGGGCTGTTACACAATTAAATGTGTATACTGCTACATGTCCGGGCCACTGGCCCTAGGCTGCCCATAGAATTGTGGGGAAGTCGGGGCCACATATCTATGTGGTTTTCTGTTGGCATCTATTCTATAACTGCTAGAGTTTCCCTCCTTTTACACTGAAGCTCCCCAGCAGGATCTGATTGCATTCAGATCTTCTCTTGTTATCTCTGGCACATACTATGCTCATTCCTGCCTTTGAATGTACAATTTCCCTTCTTAAATATCTTCCCTGTACCTTTCCACTTGTCTAAATCCTGTACAGCCTTCAAAGCCTCTACTCCAAATTCACTTCTCCCATAAAGACTTTCCTAACTAATTTCATTAAACATGGGATGATTTTTCCTTGTAATAAAAAAAATCTAATGTACTGTATGTAACACATTTTAATTTATATTACCTTGCTATGTTTTTTTTTAATGTATACATAGATAATCTGCCTAATGTAAGATTCATGAACAAAGGGACTGTGTATCCTGCTTTTACCTTAGTACCACACTAGGGGCACAAAATAAAGCTCTCAGTGAATTTTTGTTAAATTGAGATGAAGAGCTTTGGTGTTAGCCCCATGGTGTGTTCTGGCTAGTTCTAGTTCTTTTACTCTCTTAGCCTAGTCTCTCCTTCCTATGCCCTTCCCCTTGCAAAGTGGTTAGCACTAGGGACAGAGTGAAGATTCTATTATCTATGAATATTTACATAAAGAAGTATGGGGGGTGAGAAAAATGTGGCAAAAGTCAAATCTGTGATAGTTTATGTTCTGTTTGCCCCCAGATTTTTTCCCCCTCATGTAGATGGTTTTGGCATTCAATATTAGGAGGTCATTCTGTGATTTCCTTTAATTAGGGGAGAAGTTCTGAAAATGTTTACACATATCATAGGCATAATGAAAGGGGCCTGAGAATCATAATGTACAGCAAAAAGTATCATTTTGTCATTTCAAAGGAATTTGACTGTGAAAGGGAGGAGAGAGAGACCAAGTAATAATTTGACTATACGGTCCAATGAAAGGTTTTTAGGGACTTAAGACATGTTTGAAATCAATAAAGAAGGAAGTAGTAGATAAGGAAAGCTTGGAGATTTGTAAGGAAGGATAATTTAGGATGCAACATACTAGAATGAATGAGAAGAGATGGGATCAAGTATATAGTCTTAGCAAGTAAAGGGGCTATCTCTTTGTCAGTCAGAGAGGGAGAGAGAGAGAATGAGAGAATGAGAGAATGAGAGAATGAGAGAGAGAGAGAGAGAGAGAGAGAGAGAGAGAGAGAGAGAGAGAGAGAGAGAAGAGATCAAGGAGTTGTGATGAAGAGAAAGGGAGAAAAATGAATTTCTGGCAAAGATCTCACACACAAAGTATGTTTGCATATATATATATATGCATGTTTGTATGTATATAAAACTATATGCATACATACACATGCATATGTACTGAATGGGGAAGAGAGGATGAAGAAGCAGTTGGGGGTTTTATAAACACAGTGGCAGGCACAATAACTATTTCAGAATCTACAAATTAGAAGGAGAAAAAAAGTTGAATAGCAAAACCCACCTGACTGCAGTATCTCTTCCTTTCAAAAAGCTTGGTAAGACAGGATCAGAACACCACCTGTATAGCAGAAGCACCCCATCCCCCATAACAGAAAACAGGTGAGTATGGTATTACAACTAAAGAATAATGACCAACAACATAGCCTTTTTCTCCTACCCTTTGTATCCCATTTCCTTTAAGCTGACATCTTGTTCTTTATCTTATTTTCCTTTACTTCCTTTTTTGTTATTGTTATTATCATACCATGTATCTTGTTACAAAGGTTGAAATGGAATAAACAGAATATACCTGAGTAAACTAATCTAGCAAGTTCAACAGTCTCAAACTCCAAGAATAATAAAATTCTGACTACAATTAGTATAACCTATCACAATTACACTCAATACAAATCATGACAGATTTAAAAACTAATTAATTGATTGTGGCAGAGGGAAAAGTGAGGTATAGGAGGAGGAAAGAAAATGGGGAAAGAAGAGAGGGGCAAGAAGAGAATAAGAAAAAGGAGGGAAGGGAGAAAGAAAGGAAGGGAGAAAATAAAGAAGGGAACAGAAATAAGAGGAAAGAAAAAAGTGGGGATGAAGAAGGCAGAAGAATGAGAGAGGTAAGAGAAATGGAATTATTTACAGAAAAAAATTGAAACGGTTCCATACATAGAGCAAATAAAGTTGAATGGATGGATAATTACAAAAATAAAATTAAAATTTTTTGTAAAAAATGGATAATTGGAGTTGAAAAGAAAAGTGCACTATCTCCCCACACATGCCTTTTGAGGAAACAATGCCAAAGGAGTAACCATTGTTTTGAATGAGGGAAAGTACTTCACCTCCTAAATCTATGTTGGCAAAGACATGGCACGCATTCCCCACTGTGCTGGAAGGGGCTACTCTGTTCCCCCTCTCCACAAAGCCTGAGGACATTTTTTCACATGCACCCCCACTTCCCTCAGCAGCTCAGTGTGAGTACTTCCTTCACTGTCTTTGGTAATGTGGGGGACTGACAGGCAGTTTGAAGGTTCAGTTTGGGCACATGTTCTCTAAAAGGTCCACCAATGCTGTCCTAGATGGTATAGCTTAGTTCATTCATTGCTGATCAGTCTAAGGCAGTCTTTTCAAATTTCTAAAGTTCCGTGTCATCTCAATACCCATTTAAAATGACATTTTGCCTGCTTAGTACCTCTGGAGTAGGGGGATTACAGTATCCCGATATTCTTGGAAAAGCACGAACAGATTGGTGGGTAAGGATAAATAACTGCAGAGTGCATTGAATTGCCCTTCCTCACAAACTGCAAGAAAGGAAAAATGCATTTAGTGAGCATATTATCTCATATTAGGTATCATATTATTAGAGTTTCTATCCATTTTGTATTCTTTATATCCTTATGAAAATGAAGTTTGTAAATAAATCACCACCTGCACAGTGAAATCATATGAAAGAATAAAACAAAACATCTAGAGATAAATTGGTAAATTCATAATTATTTGGGGAAAAACTACCTACTTTACCAATAATCTTAAATTACAAAGCATATATGTCGGTTAAGGTTGGGGTTTAGTCAAGAGGTGAATTTGCCCCCACAAATAACACACCAAGAAAAAAAGAATGAATTAAGACTTAGGATTTCTTGACTCCTGAAATCAAATCTCAAAGTGCAAAAACCACTTGGATAGTTGGTAAGAGCTAATTCAGAAAAGCCCAATAAAAAATAGGATGAAGTTAGAAATAGCTCTTGTTTTTGGGCAGTACATTACTTACTGTTGAAGAACAGTGAATTTGGTTTGATTCCTGCCTTTGTTACTTTTGACTTGTGTGATCTTGGGCAAGTCAAAGCCTCTCTGGGCCTTAGTTACTTCATCATAAAATGAGGAGATTGGACTAGTTGCTGAGGTCCTACCTGGCTTTAAATCATATTAACTGTGATATGATCCATCAAAATAATAACAGCCAACCCCTAAGTAAACTAGTGCAGAAGAAGCTGAAAGGAGATGATCTTGAAAAACTGAGCTATTAGGCAGGAGAGCAAGAATCTTTAGTTCAACTGAGTGTGACTTTAAGTACAATGGATCTTATTAATTAAGGAATACACATTCCCCAGGGCTGGAGTAACAAGTCATTTTTTCTGTTGCTACCACCTATCATTACAGCCAAAGAAAGAAAGAAATGACATCTATTTTATAGAAGAATGCTTCCAATTGCAGCTAGCCTCACCTCCTATGTGCATTTTACAAGTAAAAGGATCTCTCTAAAAACAGGCCAAGATATGACCTAAAAGAATATGAAGACAGCTTTCTTTATGATTTCTAAATGATCTGCAGATGCAATGTTAACCTCTATGCCAGGACTAATCCTCATATACAATGTGAATATAGACTTTCCATGGGGAAGTGGTTTTCCTTCTACTTTATTAAACTGTATTGCCTCTACCTTGAGCTTAAAAGAGAAAACTGAATTTTCTCTGGAAATCTCCAAATATATAGCTCTATGACTTATTTTCAAAACAGAACACCATTCTTACTTACCTGAAAGTAATTCTTCAGGTGGTGGCACTCTCAGCAAATAATGGAAAAACAAAGCAGAACATCGAAGGTAAGGAATAATGCCTTTCTTCACACAATCCCATAAATAGGAACCAGGAACATCACAGTTGATGCATCTACAGAAATTCCAGAAGACTGCAGATCAAAATACTGAAAAGATTGAAGCCCTAAGGTCTTAAACTTGTTCTTCATTTTCTTAAAACAATTAAAAAAAAACCACAGGATTTTTGCCTGTATATCATTTTATAGCTAGTTAGGACAAAAATAAAGTTTAAGATTTGTATATTTAAAATTCCTAGGGGAAAAACAATACTTCTAGCATCCTTCACCTCATTTTGAAGCAATGAAACCTCCTTTCTCCCCACTGTCTTCCTGTCCTTTTTTTCATTATAAAAGGCTAAAACATTTGCTCTTGGGTTTTTAAATTAAAGAGATTCAGAATTTCGTTCTGCAACACCTTTCAGATTTTAATACCCACATTTTTTTAACCTACCTGAGTGTATAAATCAGAAAAATTAGTTATAAATACTAATAGAGATAAGTGGTTACCATATCAATCAATACTCTCTTGGCTTCTTTACTATTTGCCCCCCTCCCCCCCAAAGGAAGACTAGGGAAGTCTGGTACCAGACATACGAAGATGAAATAGAATTATGATATTTTGAACTTTTGCAGTATCAACATACTTCAGTCTTACTTGCTCTACTGAGTAAGCATATAACTCAATGAACTGCTACATGAGGGTCGCTTGGGTTACAGAATTGAAAGAATAATTTGCTATATTCATAAAACATAGCTTGAAAAAAATTAATCCAAAATCCATTTTATTTTTGGAGATGGCTTAGGTTATTTGTTCATGTGCTTCACTGAGGCTTTACTTCACAGACGAACCATATTTTGTTATAGACCTTGTATTTACTTACCAGTAGCAAATGAAATCATACATTACAGGCTTTCAACTATTTTAATTCTACAAGGTTGGTAGCCATTGTGTCTACTTGGCCACATCTTTGTCTCTGGATAACACAATCTGCATTATGATCTAAGAGGACTTTTTTTGTAACTGTAAAAGCATTTGGTCATTTCCCCCTTTCTCATGACTTTTTACCAGAGAATGTTTTCTTACCTTGATGATAAATCTGCCCATTGTATCCTAAATTTGCCCCTTTTCTCCCCTGGCTGGTCCCCCTCTTTCTCTGTCCCTCTCTCTTTTCTGAGACACTTTATTTATCTGTTGTTAAGTTGGTACAGAATGCTGCTGATTGGTTGGGTAGTCCTAAGTGGGCTTGAAAGACTATAAAAATAAAATCTGTACTCTGTTTATACCTGTTCTTCCTTAGCATGCTAATAAATTTCTTTGTTTTCAGTTTGGCTTTTTCCCACAACTACACCACCACCTCAACTGGACAGATATGCCTTTCCCAAAAGGTCCCATTTCTCTTGACTAAAAGGATTACTGAACAAATTCAAAGTGTTACTTACCCATTAACATACTGAGAGATTTCTGTGTAGAGAGAAGATGCAGAGCGAGCCTCCTCACTATCTTCTTGTAACTGCGTAGGTAAATGGTCTGTGAAGAAAATGAAGTATAAAGTGATTTCACTCATTTACTATTCAGTTGTGAGTTGCAAATCCTATGTTCCATGGGGCTGGGATGCATTTTATATATATATATTCCCTTCTAAAGATACAAAAGGAGTGTCTTGACTCCCAGTGGTTAATTCTGCAGATTAGTACTGTTAAGTCAACTGTGCTAGAACATGGCCTTGCTAAATATGGGAGTTTAATAAATGTTCACCATTATCATAATAATCACATAGATTAGCAGTCATCCACCTACCCCGAGTGCCTAGGAATTTTAGTCAGGCTGGTAGGAATTCAACCTGCAAATGGGGAAGCAGATTGCTGCTCCTGCTGCTGCTGCCACCAAGCTCAATCTTAGAATCATAAGGCTGGAAGGGACTTTGTGAGGTCATTTAGTTCATCCCCCTGTCTTCAGGCAAGGCCATACCTAAACCATCCCAGAAAGATGAGAATCTATCTTAATTTTAAAAACTTATAGAGAAGGGGTTTCCACAACCTCCCTTTTCAACCCATTCCAATGGTATGAAAGCTCTTCATATTCTTAAAGACTATCATTAAATTGCTGTTAGGCCTCTGGGTTGAAAAAAAAATGCCATTTCCTTTAGTTTTTCCTCCTAAATTTTATCCCAGGCTTTTAGTTCTATGTTTCTTCTTCTGAATTCTCTTTGGGCATTTCATATTCCTCTTCAATGGCTGATCCCAAAAGTGTTCATAATACCCAAAGAGTTGACCATAAAAGGCAAGGATGCACCTTAGGTCTGACATCTCATATTATTTATGTACACTTGAGTTATTCATTCAAAATTTACTGAAGAGTATACCACTAGTGAGAGAGCTAGATGGTACAGTGGGATAAAGTGCTAGGCCTGGAGTGAGGAAAATCCAAGTTCAAATATAGCCCATGTCACTTACTGGCTGTGTAACCTTGGGCAAGTCACTTAATCTGTCTGCCTCAGTTTTCTCAACTGTAAAATTAATAACAATAGCACCTTTCTCCTAGGGCTTTGGATTGAACAAGACAATATTTGTAAACCACAGTGACTAACATATAGTTGGCACTTAATAAATACTTGTTCCCTTCCTTTTCTCCTCCATATATAAGACCCTGGGCTAGGTGTTCTAAGGGAGACAAGGATGAATAAAAATTTACAATTTAGGAGGGAAGCTAAGATATGATATGCCTCTAAGTAACTCTTATTACAAAATTGAACATAAGGGAATAAAAAAGGCATTAAAAAGTACTATCAGAATTCACAGATGTTCCTTTTCCCTGGCTGGGTTGGGTAAGAAGATAAGACCAAGAAAGAAATTGTAAGTGAACTGGGTGTTAAAGAATATTTACAGGTAAAAATTAGAGGAAAGAGTATTTCAGGTGTTGATAAAAAATGTGAGCAAAAGAATGGAGGTAGGAAAATGTAAAGAATGCTCTGGCAATGGCGAGTTGTTAAATTTGGCTCTAATATAAGATTTACAGACTGATAAGTGATAGTTGAAAAGGTAGGTTGGGATTGTATCAATGAAGGCTTTGAGAGACATAGTAAGGAACTCAAAAAATAAGCAAGGTGTGATGTGGGATTGAACTTGGGATAGCAGTAGCAGGAATGGAAAGTCAAACAGATATAAGATGTATGACGGGAAGGATTAGACTAGAGAGGAAAACTTTGAAGGCTAAGATGTAAGATACTGCTTTTAAGCTTTGATATATATGTATGTATATATATCAAATATAAACTTTGATATGTGTGTGTATATATATATATATATATGTGGTACTAAACTTTTTGGGCTTAGTACACACATTTATACTCTTAAAAATTATTATGGGTCACCTCAAAGAGCTTTTGTTTATGTAGATTTTATTTATTGATATTTTCCATATTAGAATTTTAAATGGTACAGTATTATTATTAAAATAGTTTTGACCTTGTAGACCCTCTTAGACAATACTCTGAGAACTGTTGGTATTTCAAATACTATGTTATCTATAAGGACAGCTAGGTGGTATAGTGGATAGAGTATAAGGCCTGGAGCCTTCCTGAATTCAAATCTTGCTTCAGACACTTACTAGATGTGTGACCCTGGGCAAGTCATTTAACTCTCACTCAGTTTCTCATCTGTGAAATGAGTTGGAGGAGGAAATGTCAATCCACTATTGTATCTTTGTCAAGAAAAACCAAAATGAGATCAGAGTCAGTCATGACTGAAAAATGAGTGAACAACAATATGCCATCTATAACTTTATATTATAGGTCTGGAAATCGAAAAATTGAGATCTCAGGAAAAGGTATAGAGCTATCTTAACTGAGGCCTCTTATTAAAGACTTAATGACAGAAAGTTCATAGCCTTGGTAACCAAGACTGCCAAAGAGTACATGTGCTACATGTGAAATATTTTCTGAGCGTGTTCCATCCCCCAACATTTTAATATATGTGTAATGAGCTAGCACTATAAGAGAACTCATTATAGTTCCTGGGGATCTAAGTCTCTAGTCTGACTTCCTCTTGTCCAATGTTTAGACAGAGAAAACTTTATCATCTCCAACTACCATCATCACAGCATATTGGAAGGTAGAGATCCCAGACAATCAGTAGCTTTAACTAGTAAATCTGTATCTGCTATTTCCCTGATCCCAGTGATTGAAAGTTCATGTCTCTTCAGACAAAAGCCCTCTTCCCTAAACTACCTCTTTTTGTATTAGTCTCTCTCTAACACAACCCAACTATTTCCTCAGTTGTTTCCTGTTCTACTTTCTTTTTCCATGATGTCCTCTAGAATTCCCCACTCAATTGTTAACAAATTTCTAGTTTAATTCAATTTCTTCCTTTCATACTTTTCCCACATCCCTCACTCACAAATAGATTTCTTAAGACAGTATTATTTTTATTGCATTTTTCCTCATGTTTCAAGAAATACTGGGACAGGAAAAATAACTGGCATATTGTCTTTCTCCATTGCTATTTCTACTAAGACCAGCAATCCTCCTTCCTATGATTCATTCCATCCATCTACTGCACTCTACTCAAATATTTATTTTGGTCATCTGCTGGCTTTCAGGTCATTCTTCTTTCTCAAGGCATTCAGTACCTAAACTATAGCTTTCTAGTAGAGCCTAAACACTGCTTTCCTACTTGAGGACTTTTCATATATATTCTAATATTACCTCAAACACCCTAGCCTCCCAGTTCATTAATATCTTCAACTCAAATGAACTATAGCTCTATTCTACTCAGACATTCACAGGCTGGTCACACACATCACTGATAACTGTGGCACTTTCATGATTCCAAACTCAGAAATCCCTTCTCAGATCACAGACTCCCATCCTTCCCTCTTTCCCTCTCCTACACTCTTCCTAAACCCATTCTATGTCCTCACTACAACCTCTAGTTCCTCCCTTTCTTTTTGCTCTCCTACTTCATATCCTGCTCTGCTCTCACTTTTTCTTCTCACCATTGTTTTGACTTTGCAGTTGACAACTTCAGTCATGTACTATCCTTTATTCATACCCTTTATTCTGTCCCATCATACTGCCATTCATATTCTGCTAACCCATAATTTTGGATTATTTTCACCCTCTATCTGCCTTCTCTGCTCATTCTCAAGTCTAGAATAAGTCCCATTATTGTGTTGATAGGGTCCACTACAAATCTATATTATCTAATCTCAATTGGAACTTAAAACTTCAATATCACTCTTCAGCTTCACCTTTCTTACAAGTGTCCCTTTTCTTTGCCAAGGTCAATCTTTCTGCTATTAACTTCTCACAACTCTAGGAGTTTGCTCATTAATCATTCAATTTTTCTCTTATCTTCAATCTTTTCCTACCAACTGGCTTTCCCTCCACTAATTATAAATATTTCTAGTACTACCCCACCCTTAAAATTTAATCTTGACATGCCCTCAAGTTATCATACTATAGCTCACCTCTCTTTTATTGCCAAATTCTTAGCATCATCCATTCCTGCTGTTTCTATATTCTCATCACCCACTTCATTCTCAATCTTTTATCCCCTTTGCACTCAGTAATGATGAATACTGTTGTCTATGCCTCCACATTGGATAGCTTATCCTTCCTTAGCATACTGCTCTCTCTTGGTTCTTCTTCAATATACTGATAAATATTTAGCTGTCTCTTTTGTTCACCTCTTGCTCTGATAAACTGGGTGTTCCAGGGCAATGTCCTAGGTCTTTTTCTTTTCTTTTAAGCTCACTATATTGGAAATCTCATTAACTACTATGGGTTCAAGTATTAATTCTATTCAGATGACTCAAATCTACATGGCTAGTCCTAATTTTTCTCCTGAATGACAGTCCCATATCTGCTAGAGCCAGGCATCTCTTCTTGGATAACTCAGAGGTATCTAAAAATTCAATTATTTAAAATGCTCTTGGTCCAAATTCCTTGGGTTTTGTTAAAGATATTGCCACCATTTCTGTCATATAGATTTGCCACCAGAGTCTTCCTTTCCCATTCATCTGTACCAATCAGCTGCCAAATCTTGACAATTCTACTGTTATAAGATAAATTAATAAGATGTTTAAGATTAGTTGGGAGGCTTAGCAAGCAGGGCTGGAGAATTCTAAATGGAATGGGGAAGCAGGAAGTTGTGCTTCTCTCTCTGAGATGGACTCCACAGTGGCTGGGGAAAAGTTGTAACTGATCCCCTGGGAGACCTCAGAGGAAGTGGAGTTTGCATCCTGATATCCAGAAGGAGGAAAGTCATCTGCCTGTGGGAAGTTAGATTGAGACTAAAAGCTAACCTGAGTTGCTGGTTAGCTCAGGTCGGTTTAGCTCCCTGATTTACCCAACTGAAGGAGTACTGGCTAAAGACCTGGGAAAGCTGTATCATCTCTGGATTTTGACAGGACTCAGCTGTGAGGATCCCACTTTCATTCCTGATCTCCACTGTGCCCTGCCCTGCTATAGTTTCTAGCTTACTGTAGATAAGTCTATTCCCTGACCCTGAGGCTTGCTAAGCCTCACAGCTAACTAATCTTAAACATCTTATTAATTTATCTTATAACACTACCCTCATATCATTGATCCCTTCTCTCTACTCACAGCCATCTCTCTAATTTAAACCATGATTGTTTCAAACCTGGACTTCTATGATACTGGCAGCCTTCTATTTGGATTCTATTCTTTCAGGCTCTTTTCCTTCTGAATCAATCATCTACAAAGCTAACAAAATAGTTTTTTTGGTCTGACCATGTTTCTTTCCTACTCAAGAATTTTCAATGGTTTCCTGTGGATATCTATAAAAAAATAAACTCCTTAGCTTGGCTGTTAAAGTCCTTTATCATCTGGAACTATTCCAGACTGATTTCATACTACTTTCTTTCACATTCTCTATGTTACAGCCAAATTGACCACCCTGTTGTTGCTCCTAGAATTTATCTCTGCACCTCTGCACAAGCTGTCCTCCATAACTGGAACAAACATGTTCTTCACCTTTGCCTCTTGGAATCCTTAGCTTCCTTCAAGGTTCAGTTCAGATACAATCTCCTTTGGGAAGTCTTTCTTGATTTTCCTAGTGTTCTTACCCTTTTCAGAAGTCTGATATTACTTATCTGTTTACACGTTAGGCAGGAAAGGGGCACAAGAAGACCCAAGTTCAAATCCCCTTTCTAGCTATGTGATCCTGGTCAAGTAAATCAGCCTCTGCCTGACTCAGGTTCCTCAAGTATGAAATATGCATAACAGTATCTACTTCCCAGGGTTGTTGTGAGGATCAAATTAAACATCTGGAAAGCGTTTTGCAAACCTTAAAGCACTATATAAATGCAAGGCATTATGATTACAATATTTGTCTCTTCCAGTAGACTGGAAGCTCCTTCAGCATGACTACTGTTGCTTTTGCATCCAATTTCCACCTCATTGATACTTAATGCTTATTGGAATGAAATGAAGGAGTGCTTTCTACCTTCTCAATTTTCAGTAAAGTATTCTTAGTTGTGCACATATTGTATCACCCCAAAGAATATAAGCTCTGGGAAGGGAATGGCAGTTTCTCATTTTTTGTCAACGTATCCCAAATGCCTGCCATGTATATAAGAGGTGACAAACACTTGCTGGATTAAACAGAACAGGTGTGACATCTATCCAACTAAAGTCCTATTCTTTTGATTTTTTAACTAAAGTTTTGTTGTGTCCTGACAGTATTTTTCTGCAATGGTACATGGCAAATAGGTTGCTTACCTCGAAGCTATTGTGAGGAAAATATTTTGTAAATCACAAAATGATAAAGAAATTGAGTTATTATTTGCCTTGTTATTCACCATGAATTCCCCATTGATTTCTTTGTTATTAAAACGTTTTTCTATCTTTTATGCTGCATGCTATTTGTTTAATACAGTACTTATATACTTCTTATGATTTGTGCCAATTATATTACTCTATTATCACACTTGTTAAATTTCATTATCTTTGCTTCTGAACACTTCTCATGAAATCAAGATCATTCTGAAAGGAAAATCCATCCAACAATATCTTTATCACCCTCCTTTGAGCTTGGTGTCATCAGCAAACACTACAACTATTCACAGAGTTGTGGGAGAACCTTTTTATCAAGACTATCTGGCTCCAGCTAGTTTTCTCATTCTTTGCCATACATTCTCATAATCCACAAATGAGGCTCCTTGGCCATTTTTTGGCTCATTACCTGTTAGTGGGAAAGAAAATGTGGGAGCATGTTAAACTTTAAAGATGTAGATCTGGTCTTTTTGGAAAAGAACCTTCTCTATTTTGTTTCTCCCATGACCCTTTTGCTATTCTTACTAATGTCAGAGTAAATGTCTACTTTGGAGGATGCTAAAGAATCTCATTTAATCTCTTAACAATGAGTGGTCCCTTAAGGGGACAAAAGAACAAGGATATGAGGTCTAGGTGGACCCCCGATAAAGTACCAAAGCCATAAGTGTGAGAAGGGTAGAGATCAGAGCTCCTTTATGAATCCTTCTTCAAAAGTTAATATACTCTTGTGGATCTTTTTTTTGTCTATCACTATTTCTCCTAAGACATTTGTTCTCTCTCATAAGCAAAAGTACAATAAAAATTTCATGGTAAGTGTACTCAGGGGTCTATTTAAATGCAGCAAATTTGGGCAAGTCTGTTAAAGGACTAAAAGAGTTAAATGTGTAGAGAAATGTATAAGGATGATATTCTTGTGGGGAAATTGAGACTGTGGGATCTGGGATCAGTTCTGCATGTCTCTATAGCAGCATTTGAGGAATGAGGATGGATAGTTCAGTTGTTAAATCCTTTCACTGCCATGTTTACCTTTCCCACACAATCAGAAAAAATTCATTCTGAAGTAAATGAATAAATCTCTACCAAGAAAATCACAAGCAATTTGTAGAAAAACGAGACTGACTGTTATCACAAGCAAAATTAATTCCCTATGCTATGAAAACAAAGAAAAAAGTATATGTGAAGGGGAAAAGGTAACAAAACTGGAGGGAACTTTACCTGTCTCTATGGTGATAAGTATCTGGAATATGTGAGCCATCGTGATCAAATGGAAGAGATAAAGGTGGTTGTAGGAAGAGCTAACTGAAGAAGGTTGCAAGGCAACAGCATCATCCCAATACAAAGATGGGAAGGATGAAACAGCACCCACCTGTGGAAGAAAAAAATGAACACTCACATCTGTAAAATAAAGAGACCAATAAAATCAGTTTCACAGCTAGATGAAAATGGCCCCGAGTGGTGGTCATGGTTTAAATTTCTGCTATTACTATCACTTATACAGAAAAGTACCAAGTCATATGTCACTGGACCTTAGAGGTTAAGTTGTCCTTGTCATGAAGTCTCAGATGCTTTACAAGACTTCTCTCATGATTCCTTACTTATATTGTGTTACAGCACACTTATGACTACTACTTTCAGTGGAAGGAGCTTCTCCACTGTTCTTTGGGTAATTTTCAATTTCAGTTCTTCAAAACTTTAACTTTATGTCTTTTGTAGTCATATATAACTTTACTTGCAGAACATAAAAATTAAAACAATGGGTTTGTGTTTTAGGGAAAGGTTTGGGGGTCATTAAAAAGATGGGTTTTTTGGCTCTTCTCTTTATAGCAGTGTGTGTGTGTGTGTGTGTATACACACATGCAACAATGACATTATCATACTTTATGTTCATGTTCCTTTCCTCTTGTATTTGGTAATTTTTTGGGTGTCAATTATGAGTAAATACAACAGGCTGGGGTTGTTTTAACTACATGTCAAATCAACCCTTCTAAATTCATGTCAATGTTGATCTTTTCTCTGACAAGTCAGTGTGTCTGCCTACACACAGACAAATGATTCAAGGATGATTCCAATATCAGAAATGAATAATTTTTTCTGCCTTTCAAATATGATAAATTTCATTTATTGGGATATTTTATTTTTTACCATGTCCTGTGCTTTCTGATTCTTTTTCAAAGAAAACTTTCAAGCTAAAGAAACATAAGGTTTCTGTGTGGTATATAAGACTTTGGTCTCTCTCATTCCTTATTTCTAAACTACATTTTCCGATACATTTTTTCTGCCATCTTCACTTATCCCCAGCTCTTTAGGCAAATCACCAAAAGTAAAATTATCTGCTCATCTAAATTAGAAGGTCTTAGTAAGTTTTGCATTGAATTTCTCTGTCATCTTCTGCAACTAGTACTGGTACATAAGCTGCAATTATTTTTATGACAGTTTTTACAAACATTTATCATAAGTAATACAATGTGAAATGAATAAATGTCTCATGGAATGATATTTCTTGTTATCTTTGGATACATGATAAAAACCTCCATTAACTCATTCATTTGTATAAAACTAAAGTCTATGAGCCATTCTTTCATTTAGTTGCAACTTCCTTTTGTCTTTTAGATTCCTTTACAGTGAGAATATCAAAATGAATAACATTTAGTATATGCCCTTACTGGTCACCAGACACAAATTTCACAGAATACCAATATCAAAGTCGGTATTTATAGACAGCCTAAAAACTTGGTGATTTTTAGCATCTTCTGTCACCATCACTATAGAAGAGGAAGGTGGAGGAGGCTGTACACATGATTTAGGGATATTTTATATATTTTTTTCATGAGTTGCTATTGCCAAAGAATTCATCATCAAGTAGCCATCCTTCTCATGATAAGCCTCTCCATGTTTGGTTAGGCTGCTCTTCTGAAAGCAGTCTGGTGCTAGGACTATTTGAAGGCTTTCCAGTATGGTAGAAACTATGAGAGCTTTTATTTCAATGGCATAGCCTTCAAGAACCTCTAGTCACTTTTACACACTGATGAAGCACTGGAGTAGGATAAAAAAGTAATGGTCTTTACTTACCAAAACATGAAACAGATCTACAGAAAGAAGGCATGGTGTATCATCAGATTTCAGGTTAGGAAGAATAACTAAAAAACAACAACATAAAACAAAACACACATTTTATTTAAGTCAGCAACTTGATGTTTTAATAATTCAAGGACCTATAATTTTATCAGTGTAAGGATAACTTTCACTGACATAGAATACAATCCCCCTTATAGAGGTGATCTCAATGAGTGTTCATGATTAAAAATATGCATCATTTGGTGGCCAAAATTCTAGTTAAAAGCCCCTTTGAACATAGCCATGTTGGTCCTCAGACAATAACTTGACAGTCCATTATATCTTTTACCTAAAATCTTTGCAGATTTCTAAAGTTACTGAACTACTGGCATATCCTTCAAGACCCAGGGAACAGCTGGGTAGCTCAGTGGATGGAGAGCCAGGTCTAGAGATGGGAGGTCCTGGGTTCAAATCTGGATTCAGACACTTCCAAGCTGTGTGACCCTGGGCAAGTCATGTAACCTCCATTGCCTAGCCCTTACCACTCTTCTGTCTATTGATTCTAAGGCAGAAAGTAAGGGTTTTTATTAAAAAAAAAAAAAAAAGACCCAGAGTCACTTCCACTTCATGAAAAAAACATCAAAGTAGAACTCTAATAAAGGAAAAATGCAATTTAATAAAGAAAGAGATAATATATGCTAATATTCAGATATATAAGTGTAGAATTCACATTTATCATTCAAACCTTTATGTGCTATGTCTAATCTTGGAAGCTACAACTAAAGAATCTCTGAATTTATATTGGGGTTGGAAGAAAGATACTGAGGTGATTTTAAGGCTGAAAGGTGAAGCCTAAGAATAAAGATGAAAGGAACTAAGATAATTGAATTGGAAGGGAATAGACTATTTGTTGAATGCATAGATGAATGAAAGGAAAAATAAAAATCAATTGATTTAAAACATTGTTTCCTAACCTCTATGACACACTTTTATCTTTACAAGAAGCCAAATAAGGTTTAAAGAAGTAACCTAAGTAGAAAAAAAAAACAAACAACATACTAGGTTCTGGTCTATGTGTTTGCTAGCAGAGATAAATAGTAGGTTAGCCTAGCCTCAACATAACTAATTTTGCTCTAAGGATTAGCAATAATGATGAAGAAGGGTAATGAAAGATGACAAAATGAAAGTCAAATAAGAATCCTTTCTCTTCTTTTAAACCTGAAAAACAAAAAAGAAAAACCAAAACAATATACTAAAAGAGAAAAGAAGAATTTGAAAACTATTCAATCACAAATTTTAATGTCCAAAGCACAGTTCTGATACAAAAACACAATACTCCAGAACAACTAACATAGTTTATGTATCAGAAGCCATAGAAAAGGGAAAAGGAATGATACTAGAAATCTTAAAAGAAAACCTAAAATGAATAAATAGCACACTTACAGAAATTAAGTTAAAACTGGCATAAAAAAACTTAAGATCAAATAAAAGAACTTAAAAAAAAGTTTAAAAGTCACAGGAAGAAACCAAACCAGAAAAGAAATGAAATAATGAACTTCTTTCCCTTCTTTGCAGAAGTAGGGGATTCTAAACTTAGAACACTGAATATATGCATTAGGACTTCACTGATGCAGTTTAGTTTTGTTAATGGCTCTTTTTTTCTGATATTTTTTTAAAGAATATGTTATTGGATAAAGAAGAGGAGAGTGATCTATTTATAAATAAAAATAAAAATGTTATTAAATGGATTAGAAGATAAATAAAAAATATTGCATGTATATATAATAGGTCCTGTATCCACATGTTCCAAGACCTACTGTGGATGGCTAAACTTGAAGATAGTACAGAACAGAGTTCTCACTTTATTGCTCCTGCCCCTCAGCTAGGTGCCTGCATGTCTGTTTTCCATTTGTCCCTGCTCAGGTATTCCATGTCTGTTCCCTGCCTTCACCTGTCCTTGAATGATTTGCCCACCTCCTCCCTTATCAAGCAGCAGCCTCCTTTCTGCCTCCCTTCTTCCCCTGGAATTCACAGTTGACCACAGGTAACTGAAATGTAGAAAAAAGAAACCTTGGATAAGGAAGCTCTTCTGAAGGTGGTGTCTTCAATGGAAAGAGGCAGATATATATTTAAGCATTATTTCTGGCACACAGTATCTTCCCTTTCCTCTTAACTATGTATTTTCAATTCTCTTAGTAAGAAATTTTCTTAAATTTTTAATTTTTGTTGATTTCTGTTTTTATGTGGCCTTCTTTTCAAAATAAATTCTTCCCTTATTTAGTGAACCACCGTTGCTAACAAGAAACAAAAGAGAAAGAGAAGGGAAAAATGCAGTTTGGCAGAACTCACCACAACATCAAGGGAACCCTACAGTACACGCACTGGGGCTTTTAACTATGGTTTTGTAATCTCTTGGAAAGAGAAGTCCATTTGAGTATTCATAGATCAATTATTTTTCTTTAGAATTTCTATTTATTTAACAAGAATAAGGAGAATGTCTGAGGAGATTCGCTTTATTATTGTGATAGTTTCTCTCATGGCTAAGCCTTCTCAGACTCTCTGGCCTTACAAGTTATTTATGTGTCTTTCTATTTACATTTCACTCTTGATATTAAATTGATATGGTTGAGTGGTTTATTACTACGCTGAAGAATACATTTTAGAGTAACTGTTACAACTGGTATATCTACTAGTAAGTAATATACTACACATATTCCAAATCACTTATTTTATTCATATATCAAGGCAATGATTTTTGAAGTCCATCTTTTAAAAGATATGTTTCCTCCTTTTTGTTGTTTCTATGTTGTTCTGGTCAGTGTCACCACATATAGTTGTGCTAACATAAAAATAATATTCTGTACTTCAAACACTGATCCTTCCAGATATTCATTCAATTTTATTGCTTGTTCTTCCTTCATTTGTCTTTTTGTCATCTTAGGGCTAGCTTGATTCATTACCAACAAATTCTTCAACTTCTTTTATGTTGAGTCCTAGCTAGTCTGAAACCTCTTATCTGATTTCTGTTACCATAAGTAGGTTTCTCTTCACAATAGTCCACTTCTGCTACATTTAGGCCAGTTAGCTTCAGTGTCAAATCAGGACACTTGGCTAAAAATGTTGGCACTCTACTAGTCTATGTGCTATCATTCAATCATTTTTCAAAATAACAACAGCCTATACTTTTATTTATTTCTACTCTCCATTTAATATTTGGAAATTAAGGTGATATTTGTAACAAGTTATTGATAAATGAGCAAATCATCCTTTAATTTGGTACATTTGAGGTTGTTTCAAGGTGGTGCTGAGAAGTTGGGCTTAATCACAGTCTTTGACTTAGCCATCATGCTACAAGTCCTGACTTTACTATATCAACTTCAGTCTCCCATGTTCAGAACTTCAGAGCTTTCTTTGGCTCTTTCCTTTCCCTTAACTTCTCATATCCAATCAATTCCGATGTTCTATAGATTTCACCACATCTCTCACATTTGTCCCTTCCTCTCTATTCCCACTTTCTTAGTACAGTTCTTCAATACAACCTGCCTAGAACACTGCATTTGGAGAGGCAAGACATTGCTGAAACTATGAATAAAGAAACTGAAGCCCAGAAAAAATGAGTGACTTGACTAAGGTCACACACGTAGCAAGCATCTGAGGTAGGATGTAATGACATAGCTTTTTAAAAATATGTTTAATCAGTGGAAATGCGCGTTGGATATATTTTTTTTTAATTAAACCCTTACCTTCCATCTTGGAGTCAATACTGTGTATTGGCTCCAAGGCAGAAGACTGGTAAGGGTAGGCAATGGGGGTTAAGTGACTTGCCCAGGGTCACACAGCTGGGAAGTGTCTGAGGCCAGATTTGAACCTAGGACCTCTGGTCTCTAGGCCTGGCTCTCAATCCACTGAGCTACCCAGCTGCCCCCAGGAATTCTCTATTGAGAATGATGTGTAATTGAATTCTTATGGAAGATGTCTAGTTCTTAATGAACTAGATAGTCATTATGGGGACTTGCTTCTTGCCAAGTTATACAGACAGTATTAAATATCTTCTTAAATTAGTGGAGTATATGATTTTCCAAAGAATCCATTTTCATATCATCTGAAGTGCATCAGAAAAAGTAAAGAGATAGTAGTAATTCAAAGACTCTACCTGACAGGAGACGGACTAGATGCTTCTGTATCAGGCTCTGAGGAGAGGTAATTCTCTGTGCCACAGCAAACTGTACTAATGCTTTCAGGCCACTGTGCTAAATTAGAAGAAAGAAGAAAAAAAGGGGGCAAAAAAGAAAGGCAGTAATTTGTACAAAGATATTCAAAGTAATGATGTTAAACTTCTGGGAAAATTGAAAACAATATAACAAAGGAATGGTTGAATTAATTCTGACAGAATAATATGTTGGAATTTTGTTGGAATACATATAACTAATAGTAATATGTGAAAATACCTGGATAAATGTGTATTCTCTAGTTAAAATTTTTCAAATGCTCCTAACTATATAAATTATATATGTGTGAAAAAAGAGATTGAAAAGGAATTTGTGGAAATGTAGTTAAAGTTTATTACTCAGTAACTTTTTATTGTAAAGTGGCTTAAGTTCCTAATATATATCTGTGATATATATGTAGTAATAAAGGAAAGATGATGGACATAATAGATGTCACGAGCACTTCAACCTCATGCAGGTAAAAAGACAATTAACAGTGCATATTTCCCTTCCCACTACCTGTCCCCATTACATTTCCCCTAAGTACCTTGGGCCACCCAGACCCCACTGGGGCAGCCTTGTAGGAAAAACACTTAAATGAACTAGGCATACCCCAAATATAAGCCTTCAAGTGAGAGAGAGGAGTACATCAATCCTTACCATCTATCTTTTGATGCTATGCTTCCAGATCTATGGGCACCATGGATACTGCCATCTGACCTGCTGATGCACCAAAAGGGGTCCTTAAGTTGGGCCTTTCCATTTGCCCAACCACTGTGCCCTTAGTACTTCAAGGGCTTTCAATCTACCCTGAACTCTTTTATATATGTTGTAACCCCCAATTAAGAGTATGAGCTCCTTAGGAGCAGGGAATGTCTCCTCTTTTTCTATATTTATATCCTTAACTCTTAACACAGTGCTTATAATAATAAGCCCTACATAGTGCTTATCAATAAATGCTTTTTTATTCATTTCCTTACTGGAACACTTATGTAATTCAGTATCAGCTATTCAAATTTTAAAGTTCTTTGACCCCCGCAAAGCACTTATTTTAACTTTGATAAAAATTCTTATGAACTCAGAACACAATTCTGAAGTATTAACTTGGTATATTTTGAATCTCAGAACTGTATGCTTTTGCTAATATGAACTGAGAAATTCTAAAGCAGATTATGACAGAGAAACAATTGTAATAGATTCTGAACTCATGAAGAGTTTGTTAGCTTTGGGCTTCCTCACCATATTCCACATAAATAACTCAAAGTGGCTCTTATACTGTACCAATATAAAATTCTTCTCTCTTCCAAATTTGGGTTGTACAAATCTATACTCATTCCATACTCATCCTCATAGGACCACAGTGTTCTCCACTGTCAAAGAGTTAGGCATTTGTTACAGGAATGAGTTCTACATATGTTTCATTCCAAATCATGCCAAAGGAAGAATTGCTAAAACACTGCTCCCTTACAAGGCAGAGGAAAGACTGTTAGGAAAGGCAAGAAACTCCAAGTTCAGCATCGTATTCATGAGCATAGCTGGCTGCCAAGAAGACAGGAGGGAAATGGTACTGGACACAAAGTTGGTTTGTGTAGAGGCAGAGGAATTCTATCTCCCCAGATAAATGACCCACTGTCTGCTTCACAGGAAGTTTTTGGAGTGAAACTGCTTCAAAGTCTTCCTCCTGTCACCCCACAAAGCCCTGGAGTATTGAAGCTGGGATTTTGATGGGAAGTATAAGCCAAGAAGTGAGAAGATAACAAAGGCCAGCTTACTGCAAACTGTTTACTTAGACTAAATTGAGCAAGTATCACTTGAAAATCATCTTACTCTGGAATCTGTTCCATGAGTAATCATTCTAACATGAAGTTAGTGGGGGCAGCTGGGTAGCTCAGTGGATTGAGAGCCACGCCTAGAGACCAGAGGTCCTAGGTTCAAATCTGGCCTC
Organism: Gracilinanus agilis; assembly: GCF_016433145.1. Taxonomy (NCBI): domain Eukaryota; kingdom Metazoa; phylum Chordata; class Mammalia; order Didelphimorphia; family Didelphidae; genus Gracilinanus; species Gracilinanus agilis. The sequence continues at coordinate 525,989,914 of NC_058131.1, read as the reverse complement.
AGATACTTCCCAGCTGTGTGACCTTGGGCAAGTCACTTGACCCCCATTGCCTACCCTTACCACTCTTCCACCAAGGAACTAATACACAGAAGTTAAGGGTTTAAAAATATGTTAAAAAAAAAAAATAAAATGAAGTTAGTTTTGTAAATGTGCTAGGAAGTAGGTAGCTATTCTCCAACAAGATACCAACTAACATTTTTGAATTCTGATTTCTTGCATATGATAGGAAATCAATGAGTTAAATACAATCACTGGGTTCATACTGAACTCCTGAGAATATATAACATAAATAATACATTACTTGGGATAATAAAAATAATAAATAACAATAGGTACTTAGGATATACCTGTCTATTCTGAAGGGCTCCAAAAAGAGGCTTGCCTTCATCTTCCAGCAGGTTTTCTTAAAAACAAATAAAAAAAGCATTAAATTATGGAGCCTAAAAACCACAGCATATATAGTGTTACATTTTATTTTATTTATTATCCCCACTGTTTTAATCATACCAGTTTGCTCTCATTACAATAGTTTGAAATGTTTCCCTTCAAGATTTCTATTCTAAGCCAGATGCAAATTTCCTCAATTTTCTAAATAAATTAGTATTAGGTGATCAAAAAGAGTTAAATAATTTATGCGATTTAATTTCAAAGACTGCTTTATGATACAGATAAATGACTTGCCTTGGAAAAGAATAAGAATTCCAGCTTATTTTTGTTCTATCTCTCCCTCCCACACCCCTCCCTACACACACTTTAACTGCATCTTTTTCTTACAGGTGGTTTTATGTAGTATTCTGATCACCTTTCCTTGCCATCTTTCTGCTTCATGAAATGGAAAATATGACATATAAGATTTCAGTGGAATTTATCATTTTCAAAATGAGACTTAATAGCCTTAGATTTCCTCAATTCTTCTAGTGCACTTCATGCCAAGTACTCAAGTAATAATAATGAAAATAACAACAATAATATTGTATATAGTGCTTTATGGTTTGCCCAAATGCTTTACAAATATTACGTCAATTTGTACTCACAACAACTAGAAGGTAGATGCTCTTTTTACACTTGAGGAAACCAAGAAAGAATGAGGCTAAGTGATTTAACCAGAGTCACACAGCTAGTAAATGTCTGAGGCAGGATTCAAATTCAGATCCTCCTAACTCCAGGTCCAAATGCAACCCAACTTGCCACCTGGATACCTCTACTACTAGACTAATATAAGCTTTATTTCCCTTCCCCAGATCTGGATTGTAAAAACTACATTCAGCTTCCAATTGTCTTCTTAGCATCAATATTTTTCACACACTAAAATGCTTAATCACTGAATGTTGTATTATGTTGCTTGTAGAGAAGCTGTGATTTAAGATGAAACCTCAGAATCATATAAAACTTCAGTATGCTTTAGTATGTCAATCTAGGGATGAGCATTGATTAAGGACTTATACTTGGCCCTAGGTCAACTGCAGGAGATTCAAAAACAGAAATAAAAAGTGACCCAGAACGGAAGGAGCTAGGTTATAGTCTTAGTGTGGAGACAAATATACACACTTAAGTATACAAAATGAACATAGGGTAGTTTGGGGAGGGAGTGCACTAGCAGCAAGCGAAGACCAAAAGTAAGCAGAACAAGAACTAATTATACTTTAACATTAATATTACACAAAAGAAAAACTGTTAAGACTTAAGAACTCTAGCTGGGTGTATGGTTAACCATGATTCTTTTTTTTGGTAAGAAAAAAATGATTTTGTACACGGAGAATAACATTATAAACTCAAGACAATGCATAGACAAAAAGATTAACTCCTACATCTATCACCCTTCATCCGTCAAAACTAATATACCCTCCCCCTTGAAATGTAATTCAGGTTTTTCCAAGATGACCGCAGGACTGCATGTTAATCTTGGAATATCCTCAAAAGACTTTGTCAATAGTTAGACAACAAGATAAAACCGCCCAGAGTTCATTTCAAATGGCAGGGGAAAAGAGAATAGGAAGAACTTTGTGGAGGATGGACAAAAGTGAAGAGAGATGAAGCAGGGAGACCACTCAGAGGGCTATTGAACTAGCCCAGGGTGAGGCAACAGGGCCTGTACCAAGGTAGTGGCAATGTTAGAGGAGATAAGAGGTCACATATAAGAGATGTTGTAAAGGTAGAATCAAGAGGACTTTGCAATAGGTTGGATATGGAAGAATAAGAGAGTAAGGAGTAGAAGATGACTCTTAGGTTGAGAGCTTGGATGACTGAGGAGATGGTGGTATTCTTGATATTAAAGAGGAAATTAGGAAGAAAATAAGGTTTTGGTGGAAAGATAATGAGTTCTTTTGGACATGATGAATTTAAGATACCAATAGAATATATAATTCAAGATGTCCAAAAAGGCAGTTAGAAATGAGAGACTGGAGGCCTGAAGAGAGGCTAGGGCTGAATAAATAAAGTTGAGAATCATCTACTTAGAGATAACTGAAATGAGACTGAGGGAGATCATTAGATTAGGATCTCTTAAATAAGCAGTCTGATAAAGCTGTTTACCCCAAGAGTTAGCTAGAACCCCAAAAAGGATCAGAAAACTCTTTTGGTCTTCTTTCAAAAGCATGAAGAGAGGGCAAGGAGGATTTTGCAGTGTGCTTCAGATGATATTTTATTTGTGTTTCTATAGTACATTATGTAGTAACATCCATGAATGCAGAAAATATAAGTTGGTCTCCACCCTACAGGAAAAAAATCGAAGAGCTATAGAAACACATTTTTCCTTTCTATATTATCAGAAAGAATCAAGTGATGCCAAAAACAAGGAAAAATCTCCAAGTCTCAGTTCTTCATCTATAAATATAGATAATAATATTACAACACAGAGTTATTTGAAGATTAGATAATATGATATATGTAAAGTATATGAAACACAAAAATCTCAGACTTGGAAGGAGCCTCAAAAGGTCATTGAATCCCACCTATATTGAAGTAGGAACCCACTTTACAACATACCCTAGAAGTGGTTATTCAAACTCTAGTGGAGAATTATTTATTTTACAATCAATAAGTGTGACCTTTCATAATCTAGAACTAAAACTTATACCATTGGTATTTAAATAACATAATATAAATCCAAGTTTTTTCCTTTCAAATCCATTCATAAAAAATTCTTACTTAGATGATTACAAGTAATGTTGCATAGCTGAGTTTTAAGTTTGAATTCTGCCTCTACACTTAATAGCTGTGTTACAATAGACACTTCTCAAAGCCTATTTCTTTATATAAATTATGGGGATAATATTTGTGCTACCCCTACCCCATAGGGAGAAGGAAAGCACTGTGTTAAGCTTCAAGTGCTATGCAAATGTGATTCGTCCTTCTTTCTATATCCTAACTTAATCCTTAGACATATCTAAACAACTTTTTAAAAGACCCACACCAAAAAAAAAAAACAAAAAAACGGTAGATTTTGAAAAGAAGCTGTTCTAAATAATCCTCCATTTGATTCCCTTATTCATTTTACCAATAGACTGGATGGTGAAAGCACAGGTGCCCCAGGTCATTGCAGGAATCCGAGGATCAGTTTCATCAGGAGGCACCTTCAGTACAACTCTATAAATTGTTGTGGCAAAGAGAACCAACATCTCTTTTATGCTGCTAGAGAATTTGACTCTGAAAAGAAAAAAAGAAAAGCTCAGGTAGTTAATATAAGTATTACCTACTAAGGAATGGTCAAGAGGCTCTAAAACCTTTTTATGATATAGGTCAGTTCTTTGTGAAATTACATACATAGGCTATTTTAAAATCCCTTCAGTAAGCAAATATGGGAAAAGTAGAGATATTTGCTTATAAGGAAAAAAATATGAGTAATGATTCTAGCACCTGTCAACAGCAGGGTGAGCAGTTTATCCTATTCACCAGGAATTTAATCCTATGCATAGACTCAATGACAAACTGACTCTCAGATTAGAAAGAAAAGGAAAAAACAGATTTGACTTTACTTGATCAGATCTGGGTCTGGAGAGGGAACAAATAAGTATTAATGCTGGCATGTGTACATGGCAACATTTTATACTGATGGAAGTTAGAAGCTTCTAGTTCCCCAGACTTTACTAATAGTGAACATTTGATACAACAATGGGATAAAGAATATCAAAAAGGAACACACCTGGTAAAGCATATCCTAGAATCATGATGGTCAACCTATGGCACATGTGCAAAAAAGGGCACGCAGAGCCCTCTCTGTGGGCATGCAAACTGTTGCCTGCCAGTTTGTTACTAGAAAGGCAGAGGGACTTGGGGAGCTGCTCCCTTCCCCCTCTCCACGCTGAGAACATTTTTTTTTGCTTTACCACCTCCTTGCTCAGCAGCCCAATGGGAGTGGCAGAGCTGGGAGGGAGTAGAGAGCTCGAGCTATTCCCCTACTCCTCTCCACGAACATCCTCACTTCACCTGCCTCTCTGCCTAGTAACAAAGTGGGAGTGGCATGCGTGGCATGGGGGCTCTAGGGAGGGATGGGGCATGCCATATGGTCTCTAAAAGGTTTGCCATCACTGCCCTAGAAGCTAGCTAAATCCTCACAATTAACATCTGCAATACACAGGGCAGGTTTAATCCCATTTTAAAGACTGAAGTTCATAAAGATAAAGAAATACGGGGCAGCTGGGTAGCTCAGTGGAGTGAGAGTCAGGCCTAGAGACAGGAGGTCCTAGGTTCAAACCTGGCCTCAGACACTTCCCAGCTGTGTGACCCTGGGCAAGTCACTTGACCCCCATTGCCCACCCTTACCACTCTTCCACCTATGAGACAATACACCGAAGTACAAGGGTTAAAAAAAATATATATATAGAAATATATCTGAGGTCACAGTGAATCACTGGGGAAAACTGTAATTTGAACTCAAGAGTCTTTTATGCTTCCTAGTCTAGTTATTTTTCTGTCATCTTGTAGAGTACTACTTACTAACTCAAGTCCTAATGAGAGCATCAGGAAATACTTCATATAATCATAGATTTAAAGCGGAAAAGATCTTAGAAGACATCCCATTCAACCCCTCATTTAACAGATAAGGAGATGAAGTGATTTTCCTAGTTATAAAAGTAAATGGTACGGTAGGTTTGTACTCTAAAGAGATAATAATGAAAAATGCTTGTACAAAAATATTCATAGCTGTGTTATTTTTGGTGGCAAAAAATTGGAAACCTCGAATTGGGAAATGGTTGGACAAATTGTGGTAATGGAATACTATTATGCTGTAAAAAATGATGAACTGTAGGATTTCTATATGAACCGGAAGAACCTCTAGGAACTGATGCAGATTGAAATGAGCAGAACCAAGAGAACATTATACACAGAAAGTGAAACACCGTGGAACAATACAATTTAATGGATTTTGCTAATACAAGACAAATCCCAAGGGATTTATGAGAAAGAATGCTAATCACACTGAGAGAAAGAACTGTAGAAACACAGAAGAAAAACAAATGACTTATCATTTATTTATATGAATATGTTATTTGGGGTTTTGGTTTTAAAAGACTGCTTTATTGCAAAAAACGAGTAATATGGAAATAGGTATAAGTGATAACATTTGTATAATCCAAAGGAAGTGCTTATTGGATCTGGGAGAGGGTAGGGAAGAGGGGAGGGAAAGAAAACAAAATATGTAAACATGGAAAAATATTTTAAAAATAAAAAAGTTAAATGGCAAAACCAGAACATTTCAATTTCAAGCATAGATTTCAATGTGCCACACTGCTTCTCACTTGACTTATCCATGTAAATGGGAGGAGATGCAGCTAGGTGTACTGGATAAAGGCCTATACTAAGAAGTCACAAGAGGCCTAGGCTTGAATGTGACATTTATTTTGCATGACCATACCTAAGACATGTAAAATCCGACCTTCAGTTTCCTCATTTATAATATACAGATAATAATATAATAGCAGGGTACTGGGGATCAAAATAGATATATATCTTGTCCTTTGCTAATCTCAAAGTACTATATAAATATCAGCTGCTATTATTATTACATTCTATGGTGGAGATAGTTTAAAAAAACCAGGATAAAGAAATTTATAGAGCATTTCCTACAAGGAAAAAGATTAAATTTCAATTTTTGCTCATCCTAAAAAAGTCTGATATATTGAAACACTTACGAAGGCTGAATCCCAAAATTCAGAATAGAATGGAATTCCAAAGTAGTATCACCCATTCCTTGATTGACCAAGATTGAAACTTTTGATTTCTCTCCTTAAAAGAGGGAAATAGGAAAAAAAAGAAAAAGAAATAAATTAATTTCCTCAGACTGACAGTCAAGGTGATTTTGTAATTCATTTTATAATGACTCATTTTAATTATTTCCCACTTTTTCTCAAATGTCAACCTACTGTTTCTGAAAAGTTTTCAAGCTGCTTTTGAAAACAATAGGATGACAAAAGTATTGATAAAAAAAGAAAATCAGACAATAATTTGGTATTTCCAAAGTCACACAGTATATACCAAACAATAAAAAAAGAATTTAAGAGAGATCTGAGTTATTAAACTTTGAGCTAATTAGAATAAAGAAGGCCATTGCATTCCCTAGTTTTCTTGGTCTTTCTCTATCCTAAAGTCACTGACAGCTTGTTATTATCACAAGTGAATTTTCTTAACTGAAATATTAAATAAAGCTTTTTGTCTGAACCTGTAATTTCATCAACATACAGAATTCCTAACGAGGAAACTCTGCTCTCTACCAATGCATATTGGCAAATGCTCTACAATCTATAGTCTTAGTCCCATAGGCACTCACAGGGTTAAGTGGAAAGACATGGCCACATAGCTACAATGTCAGGGATGAGGCTTGAACCTGGGCTCAAGGACTTCAGAACTGAGGAAGCTCTTCATTATGCAAAACTGCCTCTCAAATGGAATCAAAGTACAGGGATAAAGAAAAATCATGATTAAAGAATAGATTCCTATTTCCATTACTGTGAAGCAGGGATAAGCTATACTCAAATTTTAAGAGTTAATTTTCTTGTACATCTCTAGATTCATGTTGGTAAAAAATAACATTCACTGTAAGTGGTAGTAAGGTTTCCAGAAAGACTAATACAGTTCCAGAAAGGTCTAAATACAAAAGTTAATGAAATTCACTTTAACTAAATAATTTAATTAACTTAATTAAGTCAAGAGGAATATTTGATAAAAGATCACCAACACATACCAGTTAGAGGAATGCCTAGAAAATAAAGGATAGGAGTCTAAGTCATCATTAAGCAGTCACATTTCAAGTGGGGTTCTCAATGTGCCACAGTCTTATTCTTCAGTGACCACCTTGAGTGCCTAGCACAATGTCTTGCATATAGTGAACACTCAAACATTAAATGAATGAATGGCAATATCCTCAAATGATATAGTTTGATTTAATATAATGATGTACTCTTTTTTGGAAATATCTCAATAGTTTTTGCTGTCATTGATATCAGTATGATGAAGATCCCAACACGGCTACATCTAACTTTGCTGTGTAATTGTCATCTTCATCCTCTCATAAATCTGTCACAGGAGGAACCATCCAGCATGGCAGATACCTTCCTCATAATATGCTGACAATGTAGAGATATCAACAGCAAAGAGTCACTTATCAACTCTTCCTCATTCTCATTATGTAAATGGTCCATCTTTGGAATAATACTCTTGTTTTTTTTAAACAGATCTTTGTTTCAAGAAGCTTGGGAGTCATTAAAAGAATTTCATAATTTCTGAAAGGCAATACAATACAGTCTGTTATGTCCAACTCATTGTCCAAACTTAACACAGTCAAAATGGAATTCAATCTCTTCTGTTTCAAACTGGATCCCTCTAGCAATTTGCTCATTCGTGTCATCAGCCATTCATCAGACTTTGGTGTCATTTTGGGCTCATTCCTCTATATCTCATCGGTCCTCCTTAGTTAATAATTTCTCTTTGATTTAATTTAGTTATACTTATTAAACAGTACATAATTATGGAATACATCCATTGTGCCCACTATTTTAACACTATCACCCTTGTCCTGGCCTGTATAACTTCATGCTTAGATTATAGTAGTAACTACATAGGTATTTTTGCTTATACTTTGTCACCAATCCATCCCTCAAACTATTAAATTAAATTTTCAAATACCATTACAATCCTTCCAGTTCACTTATAAAAATTTAATGCTCGGGGGCAGCTGGGTAGCTCAGAGAGCCAGGCCTAGAAATGGGAGGTCCTGGGTTCAAATCTGACCTCAGACACTTCCCAACTGTGTGACCCTGGGCAAATCACTTAACCCATTTTGTCTAGCCCTTTACCACTCTTCTGCCTTGGAGTCAATGGAAGGTAAGGGTTAAAAAAAAAATGTAATGCTCCCAAATGACTATAGAATCAGGTCAACTCTTTATTCTGGTATTCAAGGTACTGAAATACATTTTCCACTACTATCTATCCAAATCCTACTGATTTTTGAAAGTCTAAATGAAATCTAATTTTGTGAAGTCTTTCCTGCCTATACCAAAACTAATCTCTTTTCTCTGAAATTCTATAGTATTTATCTAATTTTATACAACATTAAATATAATGTTGGTATTTTAATTAGTGGCACATAAATCTAATATCTTCAAATTAGCGGCACATAATTAATTAGTGGCATATAAATCTAATATCTTCAAAAGAATTATGTCATGTAATTCTTTTCTACTTCCTTTTTTTTTTTTTAAACCCTTAACTTCTGTGTATTGGCTCATAGGTGGAAGAGTGGTAAGGGTGGACAATGGGGGTCAAGTGACTTGCCCAGGGTCACACAGCTGGGAAGTGTCTGAGGCCAGATTTGAACCTAGGACCTCCTGTCTCTAGGCTTGACTCTCAATCCACTGAGCTACCCAGCTTCCCCCTTCCTATTTCCTTAATAGCAGTATTGAGCACAATGGAGGCTTTTAATAAATACCTGCTGAATTCAATATGTAGATGAAAAATAAACATATCAGGTTTATATGTATAAACTTGTAAACTCTTCAGCTTTTAGAAAAAATCATATCTTTAACATTCTTTAAAGGTAATTTTTTTGGGAAAATCAATTGAATGAATTTTATTTAGGATTTGATTAAATCTAGGGACATTACCTATGAATAAAATTCAAAGCATCAGAAGCAGAGAAAACTAAAGGGATTAAAATCAAGGAGTCTTGAAAATAGTTAAGGGAATGACATGGTCCAGAAATATGGTTTAAAATACTGATCAGTTCCACTAACTCAATCTTCCTCTTTAGAGATTAGGAAAGTTTTTCTTTCTTTTGTAGAGTAAACTAAAATGTATCCTTTTTTAAAACCCTAGAATTGATGCCAAGTATCAATTCTAAAGTATAAGAGCAGTAACGGCTAGGCCAGTGATGGTGAACCTATGGCATGGGTGCCAAAGATGACACACAGAGCATTCTCTGTGGGAATGTGGCTGCCCTCCCTGTGCCCCCACCTTGAGTTGGTTACTAGCAAGGCAAAGGGACTCTGGCAGAGCTGCTCCCTTCCTCCTCTCCACTGTGCCTGATGATATTTTTTAACATCCCCTGTCCCTCTGCCCAGCAGTTCACAGGAGGAAAGGGGAGCAACTCACAGGTAGCAGAGCTGGAGGGGATTATAGCGCTCAGGTCACTCCCCTTCCCCTCTCTACACTTTCTGAGGACATTCCTCACTTCACCCACCCCTCTGCCCAGCAGGCCAGTGAGAGAGCTTTCTCCCTCCTCTGTGTGGGGTAAGGGTACCTGGCACTTTTGGTTGGGGGAAGAGGCCCAGCATAGGTCTGGGGGAGCCAGGGCAGGGCCTGACATTCTATCTCTAAAAGGTTCTCCATCACTGGGCTAGGCAATTGGGATTAAGTGACTTCCCCACAGTCATACAACTTGGAAGGGTCTGAGGCCAAATTTGTACTCAGGACTGCTCATCTCTTACTGCTGCCCTTTAAATGTATCTTTCAATTTTTATATAAAGCACTTTATATATTTGGAAGCTAAAGAACATTTATGGTAAAAATAAAAATGAAGTTTCTTGTTACAAAAAGGATTAAAGTTGATCTTCCATGTACTCAATTTAAGTTAAACCTGCTTTAATTCATACTGCCTTCCATTTTGCAGAATCTACCATATTTGCACTTGAAAATAATCTTTGAAAAAGTAATGAGGGAATTCCATCTATTTTTCCTGACAATAAATTTCATAATTAAATTTCTGACAATTAGGCTTTCATGTAGTTCATCTTAAAAGTAAAACATAAATCAAACCTTTAGCATTTTTCATACTGTATCCTGATATTCGAGCTATAACAGTTTCTATCCACCGTGCCAAGGACAAAAGTTGAGCAACAGCTTCTGCATTCTCACTGAGAAAATAAAATGAAAATAAATATAGAGTTATCAATTCATGATTATGTTCCAGACTTGGAGTCTTCCCTTAAAGATATATGAGACCAAGTTTCTCTAAGTAGCTATAACATCTAGGACCTATAAATGTAGCCTTCTTTTTGAACTATGAATACAGAACATAGAAAACAGTGTGAGATCCCAGGATATAAGATTTGAACACCATCACTCTACTAGTTAAAAAGAAGCTGATTCTTAATAATTGAAATGAGAATAAAAATAAATGAAGAATGACAGGCTAAGGTCTGATCTGAGAATTTCTCTTTTCTCAGAAGATTAAGTATATACTGATCAGTTCTAACCATCTTTTTTTCTTATATCTTATAGTTTTGGGAAGCTTCATGAAATCCTTATGTACTTTTAAGTATGAATAACAAAGTATAAATGGCATTCATGTATAGAAATGGCATTTAAGAAAAGACTAAAGTTGGAGCAACTACATTGCAATGCAGTTTCATGTCAAATCATGTGAACGTTGAAAAAATGGCTACTGTATGAATGTTCTTGGTCCCCCTGCGATGTTAAGAGACAACTGAGAATAATCACACTATGAATATCTGGTGACAGATCCACACAGAATAAGAACCTGGGACTATATTCTAGTCCTTTGGCTAGAAGATACTAATCATGTCTAAACTAAGAAGAAAATTCACCATTCATTCACAGAAAGATGAACTTATAAGTGGATAAGTGTATTTTTAAAAAATAGGTTCTGTGAATGATTCCAAGTTTGCAGGAACCTGGAGCCCACAAGGAAACTATAGTAATTGTACATGAAGTATTTCACAGAAATCCACAAAAAAAGTAGAATAAAGTCTGATTCTACTTTCATGGAATTCTATAACACTATATATAACTCCATACTACTATATGTTATATGCTCCAAGTTATATATTTATTTATTTGTGAGAAGTTTCCACTTGACTTTTCTGTTTTGGTACATGCTAAAAAAATAATTTCTTAAAGAAAAAACTTACCTTCTTTGGTGAAATTTATGGTAAATATTATTAACTTAGTTTTTAATAGTTATTAGAACAAATAATATGTCATATGGGATGGCATGTTCAAGTATTCAACTATGTATTTTAGTAGTTCTAAAAAATGTTAATAAATTTGCCATTAAAAGCCATTTGCAGTTTATTTCTATTATATTTACAATCTAAATTAAGAAAGTATATATAGAAGAACATTATTAAATGCATAAAGTAAAACACAGAATTATAAGTGAAACAAGTTTGATAACTGAAATTATTATAAAAAATTTGTAAAAGCAAGTTCATGGCATCAGTTTAAGAAGTCCTGCCTATGGACATCCTGGAAAGTACTTCAACAGTTTTCAAAAGGAACATTATATCTATTGTCTCATTTTATCCACGTCTCTAAGTTAAGGATTAAGCTCCTCCCTCACCACCCTCCCCCCCAAAGGGGTAGAAGATTCCAAATGAATAGAGAATGTAGTTGTAAATACATAAAACATATTTTAATGGTTTATAATAACAATGATGAGTTATGGCATATTTGAAAAAGATTAGTCAGTCTTTACTATTCCCTATATGACGTTAAGAGATAAATGAGAGTAATCACACTATGAATATCTGGCAACACATCCACACAAAATAAAAACTTGAGGCTTTATCCTAGTTCTTGAAGATACAGAAGAGCAACTTTTGAACTTTTAATTTTTTTTCCTTCAATTAACAAAAATTTATTTACTCTATTCTTACCTTCTCCCACCAGTCGGGATAAAAAGAAGAAATCAAAAACAAAACTTTTGTCACAAATATGTACAGTCAAGTAAAATAAATTTCTACATGGGTTATATGCAAAAAATATATCTCATTCTGCATCCTGAGTCCATCACCTCTCTGTCAGGAACATATATTAAGGGTTGCACTTATTTGCATGAGAGGCAGTGGACCCAGCAGTCAAGAAGACATGGGCTTTCAGCCTACCTCTTGTTCCTGTGTGACATCTGGGTATGACTCCCAGGTTTGGTTTCATCTTCAGTAAAATGGAGTGAATAATATCTGTGGTACTTAAGGATTGTTGTAGAGACATGTATATAAATGTATTTTGCAATGTACATAAAGCGTTTTGCCAAAGTTAGAGTGCTATTTACATTTTTCTTACTACTATTATTAGACATGAATGGGCTGCAATGTACTAGTTATTACTTGCATTAGTTACTAACTAGTAGTATTATTAATTACTCACACTGATTAGATAATGGATCTAATAATAAAGTATTGGAATGAACCCTGAGACTAAGTACACAAACAAAATATACCTGTTTATCTTTTGTATTTGTAAAGGAACAATGGGGATCACAGTATTGCACAGTGATTTGCAAAGAGGACAAAGATACTCTCCATTCTCCAAATCAAAAAACTCAACGTGAAGGCGCTGACGAGAATTAATCTGTATAGCTTCAAAGTACCTACAAAAATCCCAAAAGAAATGGATTAGTTTAAAATTGTGCAAATACCTAGAGTTTGGAATCATAAAACAAGCTAGGAGTGTACTAAGGATAATACATTTTCTCAAGGTGCTTCCGCATGTCTAATTGTCACAGTTATTCACCTAACAATGGTTGGGCTTTTTTCCCCCAAGACAATCTACTACTAACTGTTGGAGTGCTTTTAAAAGTTGAATTTCTCATAATATATCTTAAAAATGCAAATACAAAGGACTGGCCCATTGTAACAGAAGTAAATTGGCTTTCTTGCCTAGGGGAAATAGGTAGGAAAAAAAATGTAAAGGCCTGGAAGCTTTAGTGTGATGTTCTCCTAACACTAGATATATAATACAATGACTATTCCATTTAGTTTCTGGTCATCAGAATAAATTGGTCTGTTAGAAAAGGCCAGAACTACAAATTTTGATCAGGTTAAAACAGCTTCACCTGAGACAAATTTGGGACATGCAATTTCTTAGGATTACTCCTTTCCTAGAAGAGATGAAACCTGAATCATCCTGTCCTATTTTTCTATCTCTGGAATACTCTCCTCAGAGGTAGTTCTATAAAATGTGTGTCTTTTCATAGAAATTTATATGTTTTCTTTCAATTTCAGCCCAGGAAATATTAAAAATTATAGTAAGTGATCTTCCAGATGTTATTTCCATGGCTGACAGTTACATAATAAAAATAGTAACAGTGAATAAAGCAGTTTAGAAATGAAAACAGACAGTACTTAAGTACTAAAGTTTTTTGAGAGTATGATAGATAAATTGAATATAAATTTATTATACAACCCTGATAATTTTGTAATTAGTGTGAGCTACACACACATATACATTTTGGTGTCCCAAACTGATTTTATCAATGTATAGGAAAGTCTTCTCCAAAGCAGCAGACTGCTAACTTCTTTGTAATTTATAGTCTTGAAGAGTGGCCTGGGGACCTGAGAGGTTAAGTGACTTGCTCATAGTCACAGAGCTAGTAGGTGCCAAAGGCAGAACTAGACCTTTCTGACTCCAGGACTGGCCCTAAATCCACTAAATTAGCAGGCCCTATTAGGGAGGGAGGAAGGGAGGGAGAGAGAGAGATAGAGAGAATGTAAGTATATATATAGAGAGTAAATCTGGGGGGTAGGTCCTATGTGTGCATGCACTCCTATAAAAAAATCTTTTTTAGTCTATACTTGTAATTTCATGATATGGAAAACTCTCTCCACTTATGCAGATCAGCAACCTTTCTGCGTAAGTATTCATTTTTGAGCCTTGTTAGAAGCCCTTACCTTGGGTCTTCTTGACTACAAGACCAATTATATATAATTATTTATTATATATATATATATATAATCATATAACCTAATTCTCATGCCAAAGGCTTGCTTATTTTTGTTCCTTGAATCCTTAATACCTAATCCTTTATCACTTCCATGTGTACTGCTCCTCATCAGACATGGACAAAGTTGTTTCCTAACTAAAAAGAGAGAAAAGGGTGAAGGAACACAGAGACAGAAAGAGCATGAGAGTAACAAGAGAGATTTATAAAGGGCAAAGGAACGGCTGGAAGAGAAGAGAAATAAAGAAGTATGCCTGGGGAAGAAGAGGTATAAGAAAATGCGATATTTGGGGAAACAAATATTGAGTTTAATTCAATGTTTCTTCTAAGAGATTATTAAATGAAAATAGAAAGGTCTTACTTCTGCCAGCAGACTGCATGCATGACATGACCACAGCTGCCAGTGTGAGTTCCACATGTCAAGTTAGGATCCATGAAAAGTGGATCTGGAATTTCTAGTAAAGGAAAACATAAATTAGGGCAATGAAGTAATTTATTCTATCATGAAAAACTAACATTATCTACTAAAAAGGTCTCATTATGAACATTTATATAACATCTACTATGTGCCAAGCACTTTTTAAAAATCCATTTCTTCCATCTTGGTTGATTCCAAAGAAGAACATTAGGGGCTAGACAATGGGGATTAAGAGACTTGCCAAGGTTAACATAGCTGGAAAGTATATAAGGCCATATTTGAACCCAAGATCTCCTGTCTCTAGCCTTGGCTCTCAATCCACCGAGACACCTAGCTGGCCCAAATAAGTACTTTTTATAAAAAATATTTCATTTTATCCTCACAACAATCCTGGAAGGTGGGTGCTATTATTATCCTCATTTTAAAGTTGAGAAAATTGAAGCAGACAAGGGTTAGTGACTTGCCCAAAGTCAAATAGCTACCAAGTATCTGTGGCTGGATTTGAACTCATATCTTTTTGACTCCAGGCTTATTACCTACCTGTCATTATAAGAAGTTTTATGGTTTAATAGGTAAGAAGGTAGCCTTAAATCAGTCAGTTTTTAGTAAGTGCCTACAATGTATTAGTCTGGGTTCAAGACCTGCCTCAAATATAAACTGGCTGTGACTGGATATATCACCTAACCTTTTCAATGTTCTGGGTAGTTCTCCAAGACTATAGATTGCAGAGAAGGGACCAGTTTGCATTAATAGAAGTCACTTGGGAGTTCCTTATACCAATAAAATCACAGCTCCAGTACCTATTCCAATTCTATTGTTAACAACTTTAGCAATTCCCTAGCAGTAGTAAAATAATGACTTTCTTTCCTTCCTAGATGTTTTCATAACATAGCAAAGGGATAAAATATACATATAGCCTGCAAAATATAATTCTATAAAATATAAACATCAACTTGTAAAATATAATTCTATGAGTCAATTATTCCATTTATAACTCTGATTTTTCATCTTATTTTGATATAGATAGGAATACTAAGAAAATATATGGCTTTCTGAAGAGCTATTTTGGCAATTCAATTAGATTCGCTCAGCCATCTTTATAACACTAATATCTGATATCCTAAAAACAAAAGAAAGCTACTTTAAAGTAGTTAAATGTCTTAAAAGCAATGGAAATAATACCTGTAGTATGACCTGGGGAATTCATATTATGTATACATCATAGCTCTCAGTGCTTAGCATATAGTATTGCTTTGTATGCTCTCAACTCTCAGAAGACCACTGGACATAGAAATAGGGGTGTTAAAGTAAACATTTAATTTCAAGCCTAAATTTTTGCAACTTGGTAGGGGTAAAAAAAAAATATTTTGATTTAATTTAAATAGTAAAACTGGTCTATGAAAGGCTTATGTTTAAGATGAAGTCACCTATTGAAGTAGTATACCAAAAGGCTGTTTGTGTTGCTTACATCAGGAAGACAATGGAAATATTAATGATGAATGAATTCTCTAAAGGAACTTAAACCAAATCAGAATTAACCAGGATATTTTAAATTTTTGAAGAAAATAGAGATACTTAATATCTGTCACACAGTGTATGATCTACTAGCCTGTAGTAGTTCAGTTTCAACATTAGACCATATTCTATTCCTTTCAATTCTTTCAAAGACGTTCTCAAATGTTTGACATGTGTTGTTTTTTTTTTTTAGTTTGCACTTTTGGCTACACAATTAGTTTTTGAATTTTCTAATCTGCAAGATTTATATCTTTGCAAAGCTAAGTTTTACATAATTTGCTCTGAGAGAAGTACTAGGCAAAAACTAGGAACAGGAAAATAAAGAGAGGCAGTGCCTAATCTAATTCTAAGGTTTGAGAAGTTGTGCAGTTCCCAATAGGTACACAAATTCCACTAATAAGTTGTTGTGTTTATTTAAGAATGCAATAAAAATGCATGATAAAACCATGGCAGCATTTTCCCTTCAATTCATATGTATTATTTTTCCAAATGGTTAAGTTATTGGGACATAAGTACTTATTCAGTTGTCTGAACCTAACCACTTAATAAGCAGAATTGTTAGCTATCTTTTGGCCTGGGGGTGTTATGAAAACATTACTAAGAAACTAAAAATGCCCTGAACTGAGAAAGTATGGGAAATTACCTAAACCTAAAGTTTAGATGCTAAAATATGAAGAGGAAATGACCAAATGATTGCATGAACACATGCTCTTTCCCCCTTATTTGCTTGTTTTCTTTGTAGGGAAGGAGAGAGGCTAAAAGCTGTTGAGTTCCAGAAAAACTAATTCCTAATAATACTAAATCTGTAATATTGTGCTAAATTTTTGACATTAAATTAAGTTCTTCCAGAGTTGAGTGATAAAGACAACAAAAGAATTAACTGAAGGAACTGGTCATGTTTAATTTGGATCAGAGAGGACTCAGAGGCACATGACTGCTGTATCTAAGTATGAGAAGGGTTATCTATCATACAGTAGAGTTTTTAGACTTGTTTCCCAAAGGGCCCAAGGTAAACAAATTTCAGCTCAGTATGAGAAGTAACTTCCCAACAATACCAAAATATATTAAAATTGTGAAAATTTTCACCCTTTTGAAGGAACTTCAAAACAGAATTGCCTTAAATAAATTTCAAGAGTATTTTTAGAGTAAAAGCAGTCTACATGACATAAACCTTATGAATGCATAAATCATGACTGATTGTAGTTAAATGATATTATGGCCATAGGTATGCTACCAAATGATATTGAAAGCAAAGTCTCAATTTCCAATTTCTCTCCAAAATGTATGTTCTAAAACATGCACACACGAATGTGTTTGAATATATGTATGTATATGTATGTATGTATGTATGTATGTATGTATGTATGTCCATATAGATACATATATAAAAGCAATTATAGCCAAGAAGGATTTAAAATATACATACCCCCTGAAAGTTCCAGAGGTTTTTCCCTCTGCTGAGTTAAAGCACTGGATTTCTGAACACAGGCTGATAAAACCATGGCAGCATTTTCTAATCTCACTTCCTGCTCCTCTTGACATAGAATACAAGTCAGCATTTCTTTTTCACCAAGAGAAGGACCACGTTTAGGTCCCAATGCAATTCTAGAGGAGTCAATGGCCATAGGTATGCTACCAAAAAAAAAAGGGAAGAGAAATTTTAAAATGCTTACTTTAATTTCAGTCAATAATACAAGAATCAAAGTGTCCCAAACAAAATGATTTATGTATGAATCTTTGCTCTATATATACTATATGTATAACCCTGAGCAAGGACTCTTGGCCAATTTGAGATTGTAATCTGAATAAGGAGTTTGAATCAGATGATCTTTAAGATCCCCTTTCAGTACTAAATCCTAAAATCTCATGAACCTACTGGCCCATTTTAAATTATATTCTTAGAACATTACTTAGCTCTCTTCTCATTCATATATCATACCTAACCAGTTACCAATATTTCCTTCATAGTTCATTTAAGATCTACTTCTTTTTTATTTTACTTTCATAGCCATTGAGACAGTCAATGCTGTTACAATATGACATGTTCCCCAAAGCACCAAAATACCAGGCTGTGTAAAATGATACAATTAAAACCATAAAACCTATAGAGGATATTGTTTATATGGACCTAGCAGGAAGGGCTGGAGGATTCCAAGATGGAATGAAGGAGCAGGAAGTGGGCTTGTGCTCTGAGAGAGACTCCATTAGTGGTTGGACATAACTGCTGCTAACTGTGAGAGATCTCAGAGTTAGGGAAAAACTGCATCCTGATTCCCTGGGATCCTGAGTGGCGAAGGCTTTCAGCAAGTGGACAAGACTTGCAGAGCTGCACCAAGTGGGAAGTGGTTTGGGATCTGGTGGACAGAATTTCAAACTCACTCTCCCTACCTGGGTACCTTGGATCACCTGGTGGAGTTGGCTCTTGGCATCCTGTGACCATCCTTGGATTACCGTGAGACCCTCAGGCCCTTTAGCTGAGCTGACCAAACCTGGCTGGAACCAGGTTTGAAGAAGCTTTCCTGTGACTTCAGTACTGCTCCTTTGGGCCCTGCCTGGCTTAGGTCAATAGGATGGAGTAGCTAAGTCCTTCCCTGCCCCCTGTGGTTTGCCCTTAGGGTTTTGAGTATAGAATCCCTTATTCTCATCCTTCATTATTATTTCCCCAATTAAACTGTATGAACTTTACCTTTGCCTGCAGACTCTATAGGCCTGGCCTGGGTGAGCTGGGTGACCATTGGGCCAACTGCCATTCCTGTGTTAGAACAGTGAACCCTGGTCTCCCTATCCTGGTTGGTCCTGTCTCTCCTTCAACCCAGTATGTACCCACAAAACTTTTAATAATAATAATTAACATCCGTGGTGCCTCACCCTTTTACAAGGATAAGTGATTAAGAGTACCAACATTTAAAAACTTATCAGCATCATATTAAAAAAAAAAGATGGGAACCTAATAAAAATAGTAGCAGAATGTTAAATTACACATGTTAAATTGTTAAGACACCAATACTACTATAATTAGTGACAAAGTCCACAGCCTCTGAGTGTTTGGTGATAGTCTGTTTGTACACTGGTTGCCACAGAGCCAGCCTGGCAAAATTAGGTAGAAGGTGAGGAATTGAGGTGGGGAGAGGGGAACAGCTCTCCTCTGTCCACAGCTCCTACTGTACCAGAAGATAAACAATAAATATGGCACTTTACCCTGAAAAAGCCCTGAAATTTGCCTGCGCAAATGGATATCTCAGGGTGTGAGTTCCTGTGAAATGATATGGTTTTTTGAATTCTTGCTCTTTCATGGTAAGAAATAAGCCAATTTGAAATTTGAAAATTAAGTTATGCTAAAAATGTTCCTTGATATATCTACTGTGTTGGAAAAAAAATTGTATTTTCAAAAAAACATTTTTGCAGAATTGACTGTATATAGTTGAGGCCCTGACAATCTTACAGCTTAATCTCTCTACTGAGTTCAGTCTCACATCATCACCAAGAGCCTCCTGGACATCCTGAACTGTATACATGAAGCACATACAAGATGGAATTCATTATACTTCCCTGCAAACTCTCCTCCTGTTACTGTCAAGTGTATAATCATCTCAGTCATTAGAGTCACAATCTCACTGTCACCTTAAGCACTTCACTCATTCACACCACATGGTATTTATCAGCTTGTGTTTAGAAATATCCAACCTATTGTTAAATCTTGTGTTTCTTCCTTCACAACATCTCTTTATATCTCTGACAAGATCTATATTCTTTCTTTCTTTCTTTCTTTCTTTCTTTCTTTCTTTCTTTCTTTCTTTCTTTCTTTCTTTCTT
>NC_058131.1:525897647-525969787 GCF_016433145.1 Gracilinanus agilis | reverse complement strand
TTCCTTCCTTCCTTCCTTCCTTCCTTCCTTCCTTCCTTCCTTCCTTCCTTCCTTCCTTCCTTCCTTCCTTCCTTCCTTCCTTCCCTCCCTCCCTCCCTTCCTTCCTTTTTTTTTTCTTTCTACCCTTCTCTGTGCACACACAGCCACCACATCCCAGTTTAGGCCATCATCATCTCTTTCCTAGACTATTGCAATAACCTTCTAATTAGTTTCCCTGCCTTCCTGAAGTCTCTTCCTACTAAAGACCATTCTCTCTTCAGTTCCTAAAGTGATCAGATTAGGTATGATCATGTCACATCCTTATATTCAATATTCCAGTGACTCCTTGTTACCTTCAGGATGAAATAGAAAGTCTTTTGGCATTTAAAATTCTTCAAAACCTTGCCATTTTCTACCTTTCCAATCTTCCTACACTTTATTTATTTACTTCCAACTATTCTATAATCCATATATATTGGCCTTATTGCAATTCCTCACAAGATCCTCTATTTCTTATCTCTGTGACTTTGCACTGATCATTCCCCATACCTGAAATGCTCGAACGCCTCAACTTTCTCTTATAATTTCTGGTTTCCTTCAAGGTTCAGTTAAAAAACCACCTTCTGCAGGAAGCTCTTGCCAGTCCCCTTAGGTGGTAACCCTTCCCCTTCCAGATGACCTTGCATTTATTTTGAATGTTGTAAATATTTGCATTATATTATTTATATCTCCCTCATTAAGATATAAGTTCCTCAAGGGCAGAGCCTATTTTTGCTTTTCTCTGTATCTCCCACACAAGGCCTGGAACATAGTAGGAACTTAATAAGTGTTTCCGGATTAACTGATTGCTGACTGCTTGACTACTGAATGACTATAATTTTTATTTGAAAATTACTGTCCCTCTCAACTTTTGACCAATGTCGCTTTTCCAATATACAATTTGTCTGTTTTCATTATTAGTGTTTCTGTATTTTTATGTGTATGACTCCTAGTTTCATGAATTATTGTTACTATAACTAATCTGATGCACATCTAATACCTTTTACTCAGTGTCTAAATTTAACATCATTATTCTTTAGGTAGAGATGAAGGAGAATTTGTAGTTAGTTAGCAGAAGCCTGTGAAGGGGGGAAAATAAGAATCTTCCAAACATTGGATGATTAAAAACAATCACTTATAGTTACAAAACTTTAAGATAATCTTTGCCTTTTTTTTTAACCACAGAAACTACTAGGCAGCTTTTATTCAACAACTTCACTGAATTTAAGTGATAGAATAGTTTTCTAAATAAGTATATTTCTTCATAGAAAGGGTATGTTGATGCTTTGGTAAGAACATATTCATTAAGCAGATTAAAATCTCTTTTGGCAGGCATCAATTTCATCATATATATTAGGAAATATTCTTTGGAAAGCATTTAACTTTTCCTGCCAAGGTGCAGTCAATACTGTTTCTTACCTCTCTTCCTCCACAACAGAATTTTCTTTTCCTTGTAGATCTAGTGTATTCTCATACAAGAGTTTGTGAGTTTCAATGAAATTCCTCTGTAAGGCTGACATCTGTGCCATGATCTTCTGGCGATGTAGCCTAGCAGCTTCTGCTTTTCTCTTTCGTTCTGCCTTTTCTTTATCCTGCATACTCTGAATTTAAAGAAAAACAGCAACAGAGAATACAGCAGAAACCTGTTATCGTGGAGTTAAATAATGCTGCAGATCAGATCATACCATTAAAGTTGACCTCTCAGTCTAAGAAGTAAAGTGCTGCCCCCTGCTTTTCTTTTTTCTTTTGTGATGAGAGTCTTTATTAGAGCCTGTTTTCTCTCCTTTGGGTATTTATATCATTTTAAAATTAATGAGTCTTTACCTCAATTGTACAGTTAAAGGGCAATATCAACTAAAAAAACTGTAAATAATTTGTCACAAATCAAAAGATCAAATCTAGATGGAGATTGAACATTTAAAGTTCCCACTTTAAAAGCAATTGAGATTTTTTTAAGAAAGGCAATTGACAAGAGCAACTGGACTTTTTTTGGCACTACTCTACTTACTGGTCTTGCTGGAGCATAGTTTTCTTTATTCTACTTAATAAAATCTCACCTTCCTTGATAATAGCCTTATAAACATCATCAATATCATTGTCAAACCACTAAATCAAATGTAAGATTCATAAATTCAATTCACTAGACCCAATACACAACAGATTCTGGAAACCTCAATAAATGTTGTTGGGATATAGCTCTTCCTTCAAGTCTTTCTGGTTCTTATTAAAGAAAAACATTAATAACTTTCTCAAGTACTTCTATACCTCTAAGACAGAATAATAGGAGAAAAAAATTTTAAAGAGTCTCAATATTCATTTATAACTGTACTAAAGTCTCTTGAATATTAAAATATTAAACATCAAAAATGTTCAAGGTCAGGGAAGAAACTAATTAAATTAAAATTATGGTAGAACGATTCAACTTGTTTTGTCTTTATTACCTCATCACTCTTGATAAGTTCTGATCCCGATACAGTTGCTACTGTTAAGCTAGATTTTTCCCTCAGTCGTTTCACTGTATCAAACATCTATGAAGAGAGAATAAAATATAAAAGAAATTATTTGATTGGTATAAATAAGCAAGGAAAATTATCTTATCTTCCTTTAGGCATATGACTCTATGTCATTAACAAAAATGGTTTTTCCCCCATAAAGGCAAATACATTTTAGCTTTTGCCTTTAAAAGGTAGTCAGGGAAAATCTTACATAAATATGACATTTTATGAAATCTACTTAAAATATTTTCATCTTTTAAACTGTTATTGATATCTTTTGTTTTACATCAGCTAAATTTCTCTAAGTAACCAATCAATACATTGAAAAAGGCTGGTACTATATCTAGTGAGTACCACACCCAATGTCCCCTTTGGCAAAGTAGTAGGAGAAGGTGTCATGAAAGTACTTTCAATAGTCACTCTTATCTTTTATTTGACTACAAAGTTATACTGAGGCCAACTCAAATAGAGAAATACAGTCATGAGAGTCCTAAGTATTGCATGGGAGTAGTTACATAGCTCGATGGATAGAACCCTAGGCCTGGAGTCAGAAAAACTTGAGTTCAATGCAGTCTCAGACACTTACCAGCTGTGTGACTCTGGGCAAACCTCTGTTTGTCTTATTCCATTGGAGAAGAAAATGTCAAAGCATTTCAGTATCTTTTGCTAAGAAAATCCCATGGACAGTATGGTCCATGAGGTCATGAAGAGTTAAGACGTGACTGAACAAGTATAGCCTCTTTAAAATGTAAAGCAAGGAAGTAAGATATTTGATTTATTGTTTTAATTTTATTGTTGTTGTTCAGTTGTTTCAGTTTGACTCTTTATGTGACCCCATTTCCTTCTCCGGCTCATTTTACAGATAATGAAACTGAGGCAAATAGGACTTCTCCAGAGTCATAAAACTAGTAAATGTCTGAAGCTGGAATTGAACTCAAATCTTCTTGACTACATCACCTACCTGAATTGTGGTTTAAATCTCAATAGTGATTTCTATTTGAAAATTTCCTATCTTTAAAGGAGAAGAGGTTACTGCATTTCATTCTGTTCTAAAAATGCACTGGATACTAAAAAGATAGGCTAGCAAAGATCCTGTTTGGTGTATATTTTTTTAAATGTGCAAAAGTGAGAACACTTTCAATAAAAGGGATAAATGTTAATGAACTAGAAAGTAGATAAATCCATCATTAGAGGAGGAGATTGCTTAATTCTGGAGGAGAGAGAAGAGCATTGCAGTTAGAAAAATAATGACAAACTAGAGAGAAAGTAAAACTAAAACAAAAAAAATCAATAGAATTTCACTCAAGATATACTTGTTGGACTTTTCTTATCTACCTGCAGTATCCAAGCTATCATGTCCTTTTGAGCCTCCAATTGAGGAATTCCTTTCAGTTTTTCCAAAAGTGTTTGTATATTCTGAACATTCCCAGATGAACTTGCCAAACCTTTTTTCAGGAAGCAAAAGTAGAATTGTACAAATTAACCACACTATATTTGTAATATCTTCAATATAAAGTATACAAAGTATATGCATTAGGTTTTATTTTTATAATTATTGGAGATTATAACAAAGAACCCTTATTGCTTAACACTTCCATTTTCCCCCTACCAAATCTTTTAACAAAGTTAGGATGTAGTAGGATTGACTAATATGTAAAACACACATTTTCTCTTCTTTTGTTCATTTTTTACTGGAGGAGATAACAAAGAATAAAATACAAAAAAAGCAGAAGGGAGAAATTCTATCTATAAAATTTTAAGCTATATTGCTAAATAATCAAAAGTTTGAAATTTAGTACAGGAAATGCTTTTGCTTTATTCTGTCCATTGGTAATTAGTTGATGAATAATAGCCCAATAAAAGAATCAGACTCTCTTTCCTAGTCTTCAACACCTCTATGAAAGAAAGTACCATAACC
The DNA here is from genome assembly GCF_016433145.1 of Gracilinanus agilis. Taxonomy (NCBI): domain Eukaryota; kingdom Metazoa; phylum Chordata; class Mammalia; order Didelphimorphia; family Didelphidae; genus Gracilinanus; species Gracilinanus agilis. The sequence goes on along the minus strand of NC_058131.1, from coordinate 525,965,356 downwards.
TTTATTGGAAATGTGTTTCAGTAACTTGAAAAAAACCAGACAAAAGGAATGTATCTAGATTATGAATCTAAAACTTTCCTGCTTAATTAGATTTATACAGTTTTGCTCCCAATCAGTTTAAAAAATATATATTCACTATTACTCTTGCTTCAGAGATGTTTTAAATCTAATTCAAACACATGAATGTCTTCTGCAAAATCTACTACAATACTTTAGGATCTGTGATTCTGCCAGTATGGGTGATCGATCTCTCCACTGACATAGAATGTAGTTACAGTAGGTCTTTCTCATAGCTGTATTTGTAAGTGGTCATAGCTGAAAGATTAATTACTCTTTGGACAATCTAGTCAAATTTAAGTAGGTTGCTTCTTGAACAATAGATTTATAACCCATTATTGAGTCTATACCTGAAGCCTTTTCATTTTAATAGAATGGCCCAATGGTTACCCAGGGTTCTCTAAATACTATAATGAGAAATTTAAATAAGACTTTAGGGAGACCCTTTGCAAATATCTTATAAACAATAATCTTTTGAAGACTGAGATCTTGCTGTACTATATTGATAATGGAATACCAGCTTAGGAGAGAGGAATTTGCTAATTCTAAAACAGATGAGTACTAAAATTGTTGGAAACAGCTAATATGCTCTGCCAAAAAGTGGTGACATGCAAAGAAGGACACAACTCTTATTGTTAAACAGGGCATCAATATACATAATTGTGCATATACATAAATGTGCAAATATCTAGGAATAGAGATATGATATACTTCCTCTGGTTGGGGCAGGAAGAACTACACTACTCTTCCTTTCCTTGATGACTGTTATCACCCCACCTGTAACAATGAGCAGTGCATGGCATTCCTGATTCACTATCTCAGGTGCCATCACTGTGGTATTCTTCTCTTGGACCACATTTCTCCAATTTCCATGAAGTCTATAGCCAGGCATCCAAGTGCAACTACACCTGTAGTCAGAAAGTACTCTGTACTGGTGGTGTCACACACCATATCCCTTTGTTCCCAAATCACTCAAGTATGTTTGTCTCAGATGCAGTTATGGCTAGTTATTTCTCTGATTCCTACTTTGATTCAGAGATTTCTACTTGTAGAAATTATTAAGTGAGCACTAAAGTTTGTAGAGAGAAAAACTATCCAGATAAAGAAGACTAAGTCTTAAGGATTACAATCCTAAAATTTCACTTGAGGCAGAATTTCATGGAAAAATCATAATCAGACATACGTGAAGCTTTATAGTAAAAGTCAAAGGTCACTTCTTCTTCAGGAGCTCTTTGAAGCTGTTGTTTCTCTTCAAGCAGACCCAGAGCAAGAAGATGAAATACCTGAAGAAATGAGTAAAATGAGTAAGGAAGATTTTGAAACTGTACTTCTTTGGTTAAATTTCTTAAAAATTAAGGAGGATTCAGAAAAAAACCAACAACATTGAAACATAAATATAAAGAAATATGGAAAGATCTATACATGGCAAAACAAAGTGGCATAAAGAGAACCAGAACAATGTACATACTGACTACAATAAAACAAAACCCAAAGTAACAGGATTTGAGGCGATTTAGAAAGAGATTAAGAGAAGGCAGTTGTCTATTTTCTGCTCATCTGTTTAGTTCTACATTGTTAAAGGAGAAAGGTTTTATGTAAGATTTTTATTACTTATTTTTATGCTTATTTGATTATTCACCTTTATGTTTTTGTTACAATCAGATGATTAAAAAGTCTATGATAGGGGGCAGCTGGGTAGCTCAGTGAATTGAGAGTCAGGCCTAGAGACGGGAGGTCCTAGGTTCAAAGCCGGCCTCAGACACTTCCCAGCTGTGTGACCCTGGGCAAGTCACCTGACCCCCATTGCCCACCCTTACCACTCTTCCACCAAGGAGCCAACACACAGAAATTAAGGGTTTAAAAATGTTAAAAAAAAAAAAGTCTATGAAAATTTTTAAATGAAAGAAGGATTTAAAGAAATCAGAAATGCACTAATTCATGTCTCTGAAGATAAGCAGAAACACTTGGAAAAAAATAAAAGCACTTTGTACAACAGAAATAAAGACAATTCACGTTTAGATAGTGCTTTAAGAATTACAAAACATTTTCCTCATAGTCCTATGTAACAGTTGGTACAAATATTATTCCACCAATTTTATGGATGAGGATAATGAAGTTCAGTGAGGGAGTATATCTTTTCCATAGTCACATACAGCTAGTAAGGAAAGGTCTGGGATAGGAAAGGTCTTTTGATCAAAAGATCACTATTACTTATACCAGTGATGGGCAAACTATGGCCTGCAGGCCAGATGCAGCCCCCTGAAATGTTCTGTCTGGCTTCGCCACATTATTCCTAATCTGACTAATACAATGAGTAGGATACAATACAGTGAAACTTCAAAAGAGTTGCCTTAGAAACAGACTGACGGATGAGCATTTCCTTTCCTTTGGCCCCCTCTTTAAAAAGTTTGCCCATCACTGACTTATACCATAGTAATGGGGTGCTAAATAAAGGTTATTAGGTAGAAATTGTTAACATGAGACTGTGTTACTAAGGGAAGCTATAAAATCTCCTCTAGCGGTCTTTAAGAATAGCTTAGGTACCCAGCCGAAGAATCATTTAAGTTCAGTCTTATCTGAAAAGCAGACAGCTGGCCTTGAGGACTTTTCTTATGACTACATACAGAGACAGCATTGTCATTATACATACCATTTGGACCATAGCTTCAGTCCATAAGTGACTATCCAGTTCCACTGCCCTACGCAGTATTGTTGTGAGAATGTATATCATGATATCACAGTTGAGAATATTAACCACCTTGCTGAAAGCAGGGCTGAATTCAGGAGGTGGAGGTGGTGGTAGTGCTGGTGGAGAGAAGTCCATATACATGTAAATTTCTATAGTAACAACTCTTTTTATTTCATTACATGATATATAAATATAAGGACATGATGGAACAAAAGTAGGTTTTTATTATATAAAAATTAGAGAAAGCCAGTGTCAAGAAAAGAAATCATGCCTTAGAAAATACACACCTCCTTTAAGCTGCCTGAATGAAGGCTGAATGACTTCCATATACCTACTCTAGCAAAAACCTAAAAACTGTATCAGAAAAAGTCAAGAAATCCAGTAAGTTACATCTTTCACCTCAGAAACATACAAAACATCATAGAGAAGCCCATGGACAATAAGAAAGTAGGCCTAGCAAAATCAGAGCCATTTTAGGCAAAGAAGATATGTGACTAGAGACTGGCTGGAGATGCATACAGTTTAAAAGTTCAAAATTTAAAACATCTGGATGCAACTAGAACGGAGAGCTCCTCTTACAGATCTCCAAAGTGGCTAAAAACTCACAGCAAGAACCTTAAAAGCCATGAAAAACATGGGGCTCAAATAGGAAACCCCAGGCTCTAACACTCTGTTCTCAGGCTCCACAGAAAGGACCTTGAAGATTCAGTGCTCCTTAGGTCAAAGATCCTAGGAAACTTAATTTTACAAATTAGAGGTCAGTGCACAGGCAGAATTAAAAAGAAGTAACTATCCCCCTGAAAAACACAGCTGTGGGTAAAAACCAGACCCCTGGCACAAATCCCTAATTCAGGAACTAAAAACTGAGAGAACCAGCATTAAGTTATTATAAATCTGGAAACCTGAAAAAAGAAATAATAATTTTGTAACAACCCTAAAAAAAAGACTCAAAGGATAAAAAAAATGCACTTTCTACATTTCTAGAAGAAATAAAACAAGTGATTTTTTAAAAAGAAAAAAGAGCTCTGGATGAAAGAATTGGAAAGAGAATAATTTTGAATAGAAAGTGGTAACTTTTACCTAAATAACAAACTCTCTGAAAATTAGGAGGGACCAAACAGAAATCAAATGATTCCATCACAGCAAGAAAAAGTAGGAAAAAAGCAAGATACAAGAGAATGTAACAAAACTGCTATTAAAAACAACTAGCCCATAAAACAGGTCAAGGAAAAATGATCAGAGAATTATCAGAATCCTTGACTACTATGGTAAAGAATGTATACTGTATTTCAAGAAAAAAGAAAACATTAGGAGAGGTTGACAGATGTTTGAATAAACTGTGGCATACAGATATAATAGAAAATAACATAATAAATGACAAAAGAAATGATTTTATAGAACCTGGGGAGTATGAACTAATACAGAATGAAGTAAACAAGATTAGGAGAACAATATCCAAAGACAACAACACTATAAAGAAAACAACTTTGAAGGACTTGAAAATTCTGATCAAAGCAATGACAAACCATGCCTCCAGAGGGTGCGTGATGAAGCATTTAAGCTCTAAATAAAATTCTGAAAGGAAAAAAAGGGAGAGAGAAGCCATTGCTTTGATCACACAAAATGAACTTTCTTTGTTCCCTTCCCTAATGATGTGATCCAAAACTTAAGAGGTGAATAATCAGCAAAAATTTATTTTCCTTTTCCTATGGGCTGCCCAAAATATTCTATCCTCAAACTTTTTAAAAAGGATTTTTATTGTGCTGTCTCACAAAAGCTGGCTCAATTTACTATCTCATTTCTTACCTTCATCCTTGTTTTCTTGCTTTTTCCTTTTCTTCTGCATATGTTCAGCCTGTGAAAGAAAATTGATCTCTAATTACATTATACTAACTACAAAGAATTAATTTTAAACAGGCATGAGAAATATTAGGGCAGTTTTGATTTTTTAATTTCTCAGCATCATTTCCCACATTTATAAAATGAGGGAGTAGAACCTTGAAGCTCTAAGTATAGTTCTAGATGCTGCTCTGGATAAAATACCAAATTATTTCTTAAAAGAAACAAAAATATAAATTTAAATGATATAACATAAACATTGATGTAAAAGGCCAACTCGTAATTCAGGTGAAAGACCTTAATTGGCCACAGGCATTTTGACAACCACTACTGTTTTCTATCAAAATAACTTAACAATCATTAGGTTTGTGTTAACCTCAAAAGTCAAAGAAGTGGTTTAGAAAAGCATTCTTACAGTTTTTTTTTATTATTTGCTCTGAGAAGTCTTATTCTAGTTGAAGAGGGACAGGGGTATGGGCAGGAAGAGAAGAATAGAAGGTGAAGTGCCCCCCCACTACAGACTTCAGTCCTAGGTTGGTGTTAAGTTCCCATCTCACAACAGGCAAAAGAGTAGGAGACTTGAATATCTCTGACCATATCATCCTTGGTATAGTATCACCCTTTAAGTATTTAAAGTCATTGAAAAGATATGATTTCCATTTTAATTAGTAAGGTAGGGGAGGTTTAATGGCACTACAGTCTTTGGGAATGGAACACTGTCTACTGTCAGACTTTTCCAAGTATTAACCAGTGTTGCTGACTTTTTCACCCTCCCCTTTCTCTTTTTCTTTTAAAAAAAATTCTGGTAAAAGTTGGCTTTCAGGTCAACTCTTTTAGGGGATGGAGTGGGGAAAACAGATACATTTAGATAATGTAAAATTAAAAGATATAATAAAAAGGTATTTTTTTAAAAGTCTAGATTACAGGTTCTTAAACTTTCATAATTTGACTACAATAGGAAATTTAGACAAATGGAATCTGTTTTATTAAGCTGACTTTACAATTTTCCTTTTTAGGAATGCAAAAAAAAATCATCTTGCAGAAAACATTTTGCAACTGGTACCATTTAATGACTATGAAAGTTACTAAAATTATTATTGATATCCATTCAATTTTCTTCCATTACTAGAACTTTGCATGGAATAACAACAACAACAAAAACTCAAAGAATCTGTTCTTGGCACAAAAAAGCATAAAACATTCCAGGTTTGTCTGTTGAACTTATAAATTCAGGAAAGAACTAGAAGAACTGAATGCTAATAGTATTCAAAAGAATTCTAGCTCATTGATTTTTAGGATCCATCTTTCTAGACTAATGTATACAAATAGGCTTATTTAAAAAATTGTCCAAAGATATGGCTTTGAGGAGTGTTGTTTTTTAAATAGACAGATTGTCTTGAAGTCTGAGAATGTGATCTGAGATGACAGGCCATGATTTTTTAAATTCACAATTAAAAAATTATAAATGAAAACACAATCAAACAACGACCTCAATATTCATTTGGGAAATATGTTAAATTGTTTTTCAAATATGTTTGGGTGTTTCCTACTCCTCTTCCAAATTGGGGCCCCTTTTTATTATTTAATTTTCTTTAGGAAGAAAAGAGAAAGTAGTAATGTCTCCTGCCTTGTCCTTTAGGTGTTATTTCTTACCTTGCTGTGTTGTGTTTTGGAGTAGTGATAAAAGAACATATTAAATTCTTTCATGCATTCCTCCCTCAGCTCATAAACTCCATGGCCTGATACACCCGGTTTCCTAAACAGATTTAAAATAAGTACATCAACTTTTATGTTTATGAGCCTTACTCTGACAAAATAAAAACTGGAAAAGTAACACAAACTACAAAATGTAATTTAAAACCCTCTAATCATATCCATTTAGTTTATCTGATGGAAAAAAATTTCTATTACAATAGAAAGCCATAGGGAATTATGCATAGAATATGAAAGTAGTAAATACCATTATGCTGAAATCAACAGTTTCAGAGAAATCTGGTAAGACTTGTATAAACTGATATAGAATGATGTGATCAGAACTAGAACAATTTATACAATAATGACACAATATTATAAAGACAAATGATTTGAAAGACTTATGAACTATGATAAATGCAATGACCAAGCATGATTCCAGAGATGCAATGAACTGGGTTGATGAACTCAGGGTGTGGATTTAGATACATATTTTTTGGATGTAGGCAATATAGGAATTTGTTTTGCTTGAATGTGCCAATACAAGAGTTTTGTTTTTCTTTTTTCTTTTTCCAATGGGGAAACAGGGGATGGGAAAAATGAGTTGTCTGTTAATTGGGGAAAAAATTTAAATTAATTAAAAAAAAACACATTCTGTTAAACAATAGTACCCTACATGTAAAATGTTAAGCATGCTATAACTGACATCAGACAATTTTGCTCAAATGTTTTTTAAGAGAAAAGATTCTTCACAAAGTCTCATGCTAATGCTTTACTAAAGAATTATGATCCTGGGCTTACAAAGGCTATACCAGAGGAGAACAAGCTAGAGCAGATGCTACCAAATGCTGGAAAGGCTTTCAATATATTCAGAGTAAAAGACTAGGTCTGCTTTCTGAGCATCTCCCTCCATAAAGGGGCCTTATGAGTAAGATGGATATTTGATGATGAATTCTCTGAACATAACCCAGGAAATAAAGAAAAATTCAAAATGTCCCTCAGTCCTCTGTGGTCCTCTTCTGCTTCTACACTGATATAGACAGAATTACGGAAAAGAAGGCAAAGAGTGCTAAGGATCATATAATTTTTGGATTAACTACTGAGTATATGACTTAGGCAAATGGCTTAACTTCACAGTGGTATCAAATGCTCAGAATCTGTTTGAAAAGTAATTGGGAAATAAATATGTAACAATAAATAAAAAGACAACAAAATATAAATAATGTCAATATGCTACCACAGGGATCCCTATGCATTTGAGTTGACTCTACTATTCTAGGGAGATTCTAAAACTGTATGTCATAGAGAAGGCAATTCTGTCAGGTCTCTCCTGAGCACCCTATACCACTGAAACCACAGGCTAAGGACCTACCCCTACAAAACATCTACTGCTACTCTAAAAGTCAAATATCTGTCTAGGAACCAATGAATAGAAATTCAATTGAAGGAAAAAATTTTGGCATTCTCACTACATATGTTGAGTGGAAAAGAGATGGGCTGGCCATCTTGTAAAAGTGAAGAATAAATAATTTATAACCAAAATGTAATACTGGTTTCCCTAGAATGTCAAAAAGAATGAGAGAAATATCTTTAATACCCTGGGGCAAACCCTAAAGTTGACTGAGAAGTGGACATGGATAGGGACTGCACAGGATGGGAAGTTTTGGATGGGTTATAATCTGCACTGTTGGAGGGAGTTCTCATACTAAAGAAAATACAGATTCACTTAAACAGAAGTAAAAATAAAAACAAAACTTAATAATAAATTATTTCTCTAAAAGAAAAAATATGTCATTGTTCTGGATGCCCAGAGTAAAATGTAAAGAACAAATGGAAGAAAAGTTCCCTAAAGATGATGATGTCCTCCAAATGGTTCTCTTTGAAGATGATATTATGATGATTGCATCAAAGCCAAGAACACTACAAAGACACCTAAGAAAGATCTGCAACTACTTAAAAGTTCATCCTAACAATCTAAACAAGGTAAATGAAGTGGATGAAGTTTGAATGCCTATTGTTAAGACTAGTGGTCTCCAAACCTTTTTGATTCATGCACCTCAAAACCAAAAAATTTTAAGCAAATACGCCTAATATATGTAAATTTATCAACTTATGAATTATATGTTACAAACACACTAAAAACTATGCTATAAAACAATACGTAAAAGAAATTTTTAAAAGATGAAAAAAACAAAGAAAAAGATTTGTTCTTAGAGACAACAAAGAACCACTGGAGTAAAACTGAAGAGAAGAATGACATATTTAAAACCTTAGAAAAATCATTTTTGGAAAATTACTATAGCAGCTTTCACTTGTATGGAAGATGGATTCTGGTGAAGGGACAGAACAATTAGGCGGCCACTTGGAATAATTCAGGTGAGCAGTAACAATGTGAGTAGAAAGGAAGGGCCAGATTTAAGAGATATTAAAGTAGAAACAAAAGGATCTGGCAACTAACCGGATATTGGCTTTACTGAAAGTGAATTATTACTTATGACCCTAGTGACTCTGCATGACTAAAGAAGTAGTGATGCCCTAAACCAAAAAAGGGAAAGTTAAAAAGAGATATGAGTTGGGAGATAATGTAATGAGATCTGCAATGCAGACTTATAACCCATCTATACCTATTCATCCAGTAGAACTTATTCTGTCCCACCAAAACTGAGAAGAGATGGTTTAATGACTACTTCCCAAGCACACTGCCCATCTTCTGATGATCTGAGGGATACTAGATGGATATGCTGTTGATTTCTGTCGGAGTAGAATTTTGCCTATGCAGCTACTGTACTGTTTCTCATGCCCAACTTGCAATTAAATTATAACTGCCCTTGATTGATACCAGAAAGAGATGGAGAAAGGCGGCTAGAAGTTAAAAAGGCATTGTAGGCTAGTGGCAAAAGGAGTGAAGTACTGAATACATGAAAGAATGAGAAAGTATTCACTAAGCACTGAGACTATGCCAAGTACAACAAGTACCAATAGAAAAGTAAGCAGCAAACATTCTATTATGTGATAATATATGTATAATCTATTTAAATTGCTTACCATCTCGGGCAGGGGGTTGGAGGGTGGGAGGGAAAGATTTGGAACTAAAATTTAAGAAAATGAATAATAATAACTGGTAACTGGGGGGGGAATATTACTGAATAATTTTTAAAAGGCCATATTCTAACAGAGGAAAATTGATGATGATGACAATAAAAACATTTATGTAGTACTTCAAGACTTGCAAAGGACTTTATATCATTTTATCTTCTTAATAACCCTAAGAGCCAGGTACTATTGTTATCCTCATTTTACAGATAGAGACAGAAGTTTAGTGACTCTTTGAAGGTTACATACAATTAACAAATGTCTGAGGCTGGTTTTAATTCAGGTTTTTCTGACTCCAGGTCCAAAAACACCTATTGCCTCTGTTAATACATATAATAAGCTTGTTATACAGCATGTCAAATGGAAGGATTCAATTCCTTAGTGTACAATGGCAAAGCAGATGGCCACATATTTTCTTAAATGTCATTTCTATTGATAAAATGTTATTCATTTCTAATGCTAAAACATTTGATCAGGCCAAGGATCTTGGTAGTGAGAACTCTTCCCTGGCTTTTCAGTAGCTCTAATGGGCCTTACTTAGTGAAGAGGATCATATAGTTATTGTTGAAGCTAAGTTGAAAATTGTCTGTTGCTGGAAATATGGGATGAACTCAACTTCCTACCCTCCAATTTGTTGATCAGACATTCCTTGAGTTCAATATCAATGGTTTCCAAAGTTATGACAGTTTCAAACCCATCCATCTTCTAAATTTCTTTTTTACTATTGAGGGTACCACCACTGTTCCTAATATTTTCATTTTCTCATTCTCATAATCAGCTGAAAAAAATGTATTTCTACCTCTACAACACTGCTTCTATCAGTTCTTTTTCTCTATTTTCAAAGCCATTGTGCTAGTTTTAGCTCTTGTTACCTGAACTTTTTTAAAAACTATTTTCATGAGAACAGCTAAGTAACACAGTGGATCAAATGCTAGGTCTGGAGTCAGGAAGCCCTGAATTAAAATTTGGTCTCAGACACTTTCTGGCTATATGACCCTGGGCAAGTCACTTAATTCTGTTTGCCTCAGTTTCCTCATCTGTAAAATGAGCTGAAGGAAATGGCAAACCTTTCCAGTATGCCAAAAAAACTCCAAATGAGGTTATGAATAGTTAGACCTGACTGATATGACTGATTAGCACTATTTTCATGACTATCTCCATATGATAATATTCTGTTGTTGAATAGGATGGGACTGGGACTGGGTCTGGGATGTCACTGATATAGATAGCACTTAAAAAAGAAACTCCCTCTAAAAATGAAAATAAGAAGCAATTTTGCTGAAAGTTATTATCTTAAGAGAAATGGTTAGGACTACTGAGAAGTTAAATGACTTGTTGGGATCACACAACCAGGATATGTCAATGTTGGGAATTGATCTCAGGTCTGTCCACTCCAAATCAGGCTCTCTATACTCTATGCTATGTTGTTAGAGGCTGGAAATAAGCTCTGTATATATAAATTACATTCCCTGTCCTCAGCAAGGTTTCCAGCCACAGGATAAAGAAAGACTGTGAGAAGGAAGAAAGTGAAAAGAGAAGCAGCTACTCTCCATTCCTTCCCAAGTACCTAGGAAAGCACAGATCAAATCATAGGGACTTTATGAGAAAAAATAGTGGAGATAAAATATAAACTTTTTTCAAAAGACAATTATTGTTTTAGTCTATTAGCTGGTCAAGCTTATATATGTGTGATATACACATATATACATAGCTAAAAACTGCCGAATTTTGCTTTTTCCACTAGCATTACAAAATCTTGATATACAGTAAATTTCTAGTTGCTCCTGAGTGTTCAGATTTTCAGACTTCATTCCTGAAAAAACTTCAGCATGATTTCTCAACATTCTTCTGCTTATGTACCCTCTAATAATAACTGAACAGAACTGAACCCTACTTATAGAAAAATGTCCACAGACGAAGAAGACATTTAGAACTAAGAGCCTTTGAAGGGAAGATGGCAATATCTAGGTAAATATGACGTATGCTTACAGAAATCTTGTTTTGGAAGTTGAATCTCAGAAAGGCCTCACATGAATCACACACACACACACACACACACACACACACACACACACACAGGGACTCAGAAAAGAGCTCACAGTTAGGCAATATGACAGATTTTCATCCATCTCCCATCTCCTAACTAACCTGCAAACCCATACACTCTTCTCAAAAAAATACTTCAAGAATAACTTAATTTGCAGTTTCCTAAAGTTTCTATTATAAACTCTTTATAGAAATAAATCAGAGTAAATTCATTGTAATGGCAGTGCCCATTTCAAATAAGCCAGGGAAGGAATTTTTTTAATTCACAAAAGATATTTTTCTTTCGCCAAGAGCTAAGCAAAATAATATTTATTGGGTTAACCAGGTTTTAAAAAAAAGAAACAATGGAAATGCTAGAGAAGTGTACCACAATTATAATATCGCTATTTATTTCTAAATATCAGTTTGTGTTGTTCAGTTACCCTTAGGTGTTTGCAGATTAGATTCTATTTTTAAACTCCCTGAAATTATTTTTCATTATACAATAAGAGCCCTACAATTGGAACTAAAATTATTTGGAAATATGGATCATCAGGCTGGACCTACAGGCCATATGTAAGGAATACTTATAAGATTTCACTCTTATCACTTCCAAGAAGAATCAGTCAGAATCAAATGAAATTGGCCATTTTTTCTAAGAATCCTTTCCAGTAACCCTACAAATATCCCTTCTTTTTGTCATTCTAACTTTCTGAAGTCCAAGCACTATAGTTTCCTTGGATGCCTTTATGTTGTCATCTCAAAAGAACCTATTCTTGTTCTTAGTTGGCAAGCAACTTGTCTATTAAGACTTGCTGGATATAGGCCCCCTACCCCAACCTTCATCCCATTAAAGATCTCTCTAATAGTGTACATTTATTAAATAACTAACAATCTCCATCAGCCTTGCCTCTTGCCTTTGGATGCCTTAAAGCTGTGTTGGCAAAGACATGGCACATGTGCCCTGGCATGCTGGAGGGGACAGCTATGTTCCTCCTCTCCACTGTGCCTGAGGACATTTTTTTTGTGTGACCTACCCTCTCTGCCCAGTGGCCCCATGTGAGCACTTCCTCCTTTTACTCTCTGGGGTAATGTGGGAGGCTCATAGGCACCTTGAAAGTGCAGTTTGAGTACACAGTCTCTAAAAGGTTTGCCAATACTGCCACAAAGCATAATTAACTAAAAATATATCTTGCCTCAGGGAGTATTTACATTTGAAAAGAAAGTTTTTGAACATGAAAATGGTTTTAAACTCAAAGGAACCATGCTATAATGGAGAAATACTAGGCTCCCACTACATAGTAAATTATAACTACAGAATCATTGTGTTCTGTGTTTAAGACTTAACATCATTTGGCTTTGCTGTGATCTTAATAGAGATAAGTAAAAAAATACCTTTCTCAAAAATTTTGTAGTAAGATCTTTTTTTTTTAAATAAAATGGTCCCTAGGCTTCTAATAATGTTGAATAATCTTTTAAATTCTTGTCTGTGTGCTTGGAAATAAATATTTCAGAGAACTACAATTCTAAAAGTTCAGATAAGCATTTTTTTTAGCTTGTACAAAGTATATAAATAGGAAAGATGCATGCTGGAAGTAAAGATGGTGGAATAAGGAATTCTTAGCTTGCCAAAACCCTCTAAACCAGTAATTCCCAAAGTGGGCGCTACTGTCCCCTGGTGGGTGCTGCAGCGATCCAGGGGAGTGGTGATGGCCACAGGTGCATTTATCTTTCCTATTAATTGCTATAAAATTAAAAAAAATTAATTTCCAGGGGGCTAAGCAATATTTTTTCTGGAAAGAGGGTGGTAAGCCAAAAAAGTTTAGGAACCACTGCTCTAAACAAATGGAACAAATGGAACAAAAATAGAAAATAAAGCTCTTTAAAACAAAGGAAAGCAGGAAGGACACATCTCACTTAGATAAGATGGGGGAGTAGCCCAATGAGTGCTACGTGAGGGGAGCCTGCAAAACACACAAAGCCTTCTTGGGCAATGAAACAGCAAATGAGTAGTGGCTCAAGACTAGTCCTGCAGAGGTCAGAGATGGGGAAACTAGAACCTAGAAAAATCGTAGGCATGGCCTGAGGCAACAAAGCTAGCAGAGGAAGAGGATAGCTTTCCAGTGGCCTAAGGTAACAAAAAGGTAGAGTGGGAGCAGCCCTAAGAACAATCATATGGCCTGAGTTAAAAGGATAGCAGAATGGAGGAGCAGCCAAACTCAAGCTCTACCTTCTTCCACATGGCCTAAGGTAATAAAAGGGCTGAGTAGGGAATAGTCCAAAGTAAGAGAGAAGAGGGAAACCAAAAGCAGGGGAACAGATTCCAGACAGAAAAAACTGCTGCAAACCTCCCCACAATAAAGTAGCTTATCTACACCCTGAATGTGCACAATGAGGGACCCAAAGACAGATGGACCTATCCCGAGCACCAGAAAAGGCTATACTGCAAGCATGGAACAATGTTCCTTCCAATCCAGGAGCAGAGTAGAATCTCAACAGATAAACAAGGTAACAAAGTGGGGAGAGGGGTATAACTAGAAAAATGAGTAAAAGACAAAGGGAAAAAACCTAAACTTAGAAAATTGCTTTAGTGACAAGGAAGATCAAAATATAAATTCAGGAGAGGGCAACAATGGCAAAAAAGGAAATATGTGAGGCCTCAAAGGAAAGTGAGACAGGATATCAGGACCAAAAAGATCTCTTGGAAGAATTTGAAAAGTTTAAAAATTAAATAATAAAAAAATAGATTCAACGATCTGGAAATTTGAATGGATCAAATGGAAATTAAAGCCAAAAAAGCCATTAAAGAAAATAATTTTCTAACCACTAAAATGGAACAAATGGAAATGGAGGGCCCCCCCAAAAAACAACAAAGAAAACAACTTCCGAAAGACCTGAATGGGCCAAACAAAAAAAAGGAAACACAAACGCTCAAGGAAGAAAATAACTTCCAAAAAATGAGAATTGAGCAAATGGAAGCTAAAGACAGGACATTAGGAAATAATATTAAAAAATCAAAAGAATGAAATAATAGAAAATCTGAAATATCTCACTGGAAATACAATTGACCTGGAAAACAGATCTAGGAGAAAGTATCTAAGAATCATTGGAAAACTTGAAGACAATGATCAGGAAAAGGGGCCTGGTACCATATTACAAGAAATCATCAGGGAAAACTACCCTGATATCTTTCAAGAATGGGAAAATAGAAACTAAAAGAATTTACCGATCACTTCCTAAAAAGAAACATTACAAAACTTTTATAGAAAATTCAAAAACTCCCAGATGAAAGAAAAAGTACTGTAAGTGGTCAGAAGGAAACGAGATTCAAATATTGGAGAGCCAGTCAGTATTACACAAGACCTGGCAATTTCTGCATTAAAGACCTGGAAGGCACGAAATATGATATTCTGAAAGGCAAAGGATCTAGGCTTATAACCAAAAATCATACATTCAGCAAAACTGAGTATAACTCTCCAGGGGGGAGGGGGAAAAGTGATATTTAATGAAATAAAGGACTTCTACATATTACTGGCCAAAAAACCAGAGCTGAAAAGAAAATTCAATGCCCAAATTCAGTATTTAAGAGAAACATAAAAAGGTAAACAAAAGTGAAACCTTGAGGGTTTCAATAAATTTGAATTGAGTACATTCATATCTGGGAATCCCATAACTAAGATACCTAAGAAATATATGTGATACTTGTCTCATGAGGTACTTACAGTATTTAAGATACATGAGAAGTTTATCACTATTAGGGCAGTAAGAAGGAGAATACATAGGAAGAAGGAAGCAGAATATGATGAGTTGATAAAAAAAAAAAACAAAAAACCAAGAAGGGACTAGAAAGAGCAGCATAAGGGAAGAAGAGAAAAGGAAAAACAGAAGGAGGTAAATTATCTCACATAAAGACATGCCTAACAGTCAATACAATGGAGAAAATAGGGGTGTGTGGTGGGCAATGCTTAAGCTTTTCTCTCATAGGAATAACATCCACACTTAAAAAACTATAGAAACCTACCTTACCTACAAGGAAAGTAGGAGGGAAAGGGGAATGAGGTAGGGAAAGAGACAGACAAAAAGGAGAAAAAACTGGGGGAGGTGGTAGTTGGAAGTAAAACATTTGTGAACAGGGAATGGCTGAAAGAAGGGCAAACAGAGGAAAAAAAGTAAGAGGAAAACACAATTATTTATCATAACTTTAAATGTAAATGGGAATAATTCATTCATAAATGGAAATAGGATAGCAGAGTGGATTAAAAACCAAAATACTCTAATATGTTACTTATAAGAAACACATTCAAAGTACGTAAATAATGATCATGCTATTAAAATAACTTTAAAGACTAGGCCCTTGCACTTACTGTAATTTCTAACGGTCACAAGAAGTCAGTTAGAAGTCTTAGAATCTCAGAAAGTCAGAACTTGAAGCTATAAATAGAGGTGAAGTTCCAACTGACGAGACTTTTGCCTTCTGGCTTTCACTGTGGCTGGAGGCTTTTGCTTTGGCTTAGCCTGTTGGCTTTGGCCTTTTGGCTTGGCTTTGGCCTAATTGCTTCGGCCTTAGCCTGTGCTTATTTTGTTTTGGGAAATTTAGATCTATCTCATTTCTCTGGACCTCTCCCTGATCCTCTCCATCTACATCCCTCCCCTAACCCTAAATTCCTTTGGGCCCTGGGTGGAAAGGAGGGCTTGGTGATTGGACATTGTGGGTTTATTTTCTATAGACAAGCAGAGTATCCTCAAATAAGTTACCCCTAGTTTTAGTGATCTGATAAAGACTTTACTTAAAAGGCAGTCAAATTTTCCTAACTGGGAAAGCAGGCTCTCTCAGTCTAAACCTCTCTGTAATCCATCCTCCACCATCACCCCTCTCCCTAGCAGCAGTTAGAAAACCCTGAACCTCTTTCTCTCTGATTAACCTGAGATTAATAAATCCCCTTGTTATTTACTCAGAAAGCCTCTGGTGAATCACTATTGAAGATTAAGGCAAGGGCTAAAGAGAGAAGGAATCATTTTCTTTTATTTCTTGAGGGGAACTGTGGGCATCCATCTTGGGAGGATCTACCCGAGACTTCCTGCAGGCATTATTTTGACTGGCAGGGAGGAGCCCTTTCGACTCCTCCCTGAGGGACTTTAGAAATTAACAAGAGAAAATCCTCCACCCAAACCTAAACATTTCTGACTGGCCTAAACTCCTTTACATCATAGGGGTACCTTCTTTGCTTGAAGGGTCTAGCCTATTTCCCCAATATCCTCAGTCTCTAGCCTCTGTGAATAAACCTGTTTGAGCTGCCCTCTCCTACATACCTCATTTCCCTTATCTCCTATATACCTTCCTTACTTTCATTCCTTCCCCAATCATCTTATAATCACTTATATCCCCTTTATCCTTCCTCACAGCCAAATTGCCTTAGAGACCCACAATAAATTATCTTACTTTTTTATAACAAAGTACATAAATAATGATCATGCTATTGAAATAACTTTAAAGACTAGGCACTTGCACTTACTTAAATATGGCCACTTTGTGGATGACTTTCTCTAAGCCAGTTTCATTGTTTTCCTGTGAAAGATATATTTTGATTATTTGATTTTATACACTGTCATTCTTTTTTTGTTATTCACATGAGATAAATCTTCACAACAGCCATGTCAGGCAACTATATTGCTGGGTAAATT
Source organism: Gracilinanus agilis (assembly GCF_016433145.1). Taxonomy (NCBI): domain Eukaryota; kingdom Metazoa; phylum Chordata; class Mammalia; order Didelphimorphia; family Didelphidae; genus Gracilinanus; species Gracilinanus agilis. The sequence continues at coordinate 525,948,279 of NC_058131.1, read as the reverse complement.
ATAACAAAAAAAATCAATCTGCAGTACAATAAAAAGGAGTTAAATTTTACCAAATAAACTCTAAACTACCTCATTACTTTCAGACAGCAATGTTATCAAACTTCTAAATAAGGTTGGCTTTGTATGACTTTTTTTTATCAATTACTATCTGCTGATCAAGAATAAGAATTTGTTTCAAAGTCTGAGGACTAATAAATGAATAAAGTGGATTTCATTATATATATGTATGTATATATAATTTATTTTTAAAGTTCATATTACTACATATTCTTATTATTCTGTCTGAATACAGCACTCATAGTTTCTGCAATATAAAGTTGGAAATATTTTTATCCACGTTTCTGGAAAAAATATTTTAAAGATATGTTTAGATTCACCTTATTGACTCCATCTGACATAATCATCACCAATAGTAGTAAACAAATACATGCTATATTGTGCTAATTCCTATAAAGTAAGGTTATAAAATGTAAAATTTAACTTATGATCCATACCAAACTGTATACACATGTAGATTTTCAAATGTATACAGGTTAGTATAACAATTCACAAATTTCTTTCTAATATTCTTAAACTATAATTTGTTGAATATAAGTTTCAAAGTATTATCTCTGTGGATGCTATTTTACAAGATGCTGTTTATAATAAGAAAACTCAATTTTATTTCTTTAAGTGATAAAAATAAAATCTGGGTATCTATGTCTCTAACAAAACCTTGAAATTTATGCTCCTAAAAAAAAAAAATCTCTTACATAAGTAAAAGATTTGAGGAAGTCCTGATTTATACACAAAACTGAGCCATTCATATTTTAATGAGTTTTTATAATTTACCAGAAAAAATCATTCTTGTGTAAAGAGGGAATCAAACTTTGTCTATCAATCAGCAATTTTTAAATTGATCAATCAAAAGCTTAAACACCCTACTTAAAACTAAGTAAGGGAGTTCCCAAGTCACTTACTAAAGTGAATGACAACTCCAGAGGCCACAGATCACTCCCTGGCCAGTATTAAGCAAATTGAAACACTGCAGTTGGTTCTAGTAAAGTGGAGGAAGTGACAGGAAGAGACACAGAGAAAGGATTATAAAAAGTCCTGAACTTTCTGTCAGGAGAACTTTGGCTGGTGACTTGGCTTTTAGAGGTGGTTTTGGACTGGATCTTCGACTTGGACCTTTTTGGTTCTTGGACTGCTTCTTGAAGGACTGCTCCTGAGTCTTCTCCTTTGGACTTTGTCTTGGGTGAGTGAATAGCTGGGCTTCCTTTGCTGGCTTCTGGAGAGATAAGTTCTGGAGAGGCCTTCCTTTCCTGGAGGAGGCTGTGTAGGTGGAACCCTTGAATAAGACACCACCAGGTCTTCTGGCTGAGAGTTAATGAGCTCTGCCAGGGCTGAGCCAGACACTGGAACAACATTTAGTGTGACAGGCTAAACATTTTCTCTATCCTCTTCTTACATTTCTCTACTTTCAGTTTTTCCACCTCTTTGTAAGTAAATGCTACTAAAAGTTATTTTGACTTGAGCTATAAACATTCCCCTTGAATGGTATCTGTGGGACCCTTATAAGTAGAACATTTTTTTTTCTCTTAATGCCTGCTTCCCCTATAAATGTGCTAGGGAGAGACCTATTATGTAAACTTAGAGCCACAGTAACATGTGCTCAAGATGGCACTATAACACTAGAATTGCCTGAGGAATCTTTAAATTTGCTCACTGTACTTCTCTCAAACATTCAGGAGGTGCAGGAGCCTCCCACCTTTGAAATACGAGCTGATATACCTGAATCTCTTTGGGCCACATCTTCATCCGATGTAGGCCTACTTAAATCAGGTGTACTTGTACAAATTAAAAAAGGTGGCCCATCTCCTTCCATTCCTCAGTATCCTCTATGAAAAAAGCAATTGAGGGAATTATCACAGTAATAAATTTGTTAATTGAGCAAGGAATAATAATTACTACAAATCTCAATATAATACACCTATTTTATCTGTTAAAAAGCCAAAATTAGGCCCAGATGGAAAATACATATATCGATTTATACAAGATTGAAGGGCTGTAAATAATCATGTCATAAAAAGATATCCTGTCATTCCAAGCACAGCCACAATTATCTTCTCTATTCCTAGCACAGCTACATGCTTTACTGTAGTAGACTTGTGTTCAGAATTCTTCTCAATACCAATTCATGAGAATTCCAGGACTATATCTTAGCCTTCACCTGGAAAGGTTCCTAGAAGGCCTGGCATCTGCCTCCACAAGGGTTCGTGGACAATCCTACATTGTTCTCACAAATTATGAGTCAAGATTTAGATAATATTTAATTTTAAAATAACCATTTAATTCAATACATGGATCATTTGTTCTTGGCCTCAACAAATGCCACAACATGCCAAGAAGATACTAAACATCTCCTTTTAGAAGTATATGAGAAAGGCCACAAGGTCTAAAAGGCAAAGATTCAGTGGTAGCTACATAACATGGAATATTTAGGGTTGATTGTAACTGCTGATGCCCGTTATATTTCTCCTAAGCACATTGAAGATATTCAAAATTGAGCCCTTGCTCCACTAAGAAACAGTTGAGAGCAATTTTAGGAGCAACAGGATTTTGTAGACAATGGATTCCTTGCTATAGGGAAGTCACTAAACCCCTTATAGCACTAACAAAAAATTCAGTCTCTGAACCACTTAAATTAGAGGCAGAACAACTGTCAGCTCTTTCAAAATTAAAAGTCTATCCTGTCTTCCCTTGCTCTAGGCATTCCAGATTACAAAAAGCAATTTACTTTGTAGGTATGCAAACAGAGAGGGGTGGCTTCAGGTGTTTTAACCCAAACTTTGGGACCGGTTCAGCATCCAGTTGCTTATTATTGAACATAGCTGGATCCAGCAGCTTCAGCAGCACCACCATATCTTAGAGGCATAGCTGCCACAGCTTTATTAGTAACTAAAGCTGCTGATTTAGTATTGGGATGTCCACTAACAATAATGTGCCCATATGAAGTTGCAGCATTGCTGCTAAGTCATAAAACACAAGCATTTTCTGACCAAAGACTTGCAAGATACTAAGTAGCCTTGCTTGGCAATAAGAATATTTCTTTAAAACACTGTACAAGTCTTAACCCTGCCACTTTGCTTCCAGATTTACCAATTTCAGGAGAACCAATACACAATTGTGAAATGTTAGTGTCCATTGCTGAAAAGCCTAGAGGTAATCGCCTAGACATTCCTTTAGACAAACCAAATATGGTCTTATTCACTGATGGTTCTTCTTTCATGAGGGATGGCAGGGGGCAGCTAGGTAGCTCAGTGGATTAAGAAGCAGGCCTAGAGATGGGAGGTCCTAGGTTCAAATCTGGCCTCAGACACTTCCTAGTTGTGTGACCCTGGGCAAGTCACTTAACCCCCATTGCGTAGTCCTTACCACTTTTCTGCTTTGGAACCAATACACAGTATTGATTCCAAGTCAGAAGGTAAGGGTTTTTATAAAAAAAAAATAAAAAATGAGGGATGGCATATGTTACACTGGAGCAGCTGTAGGCACAGAATTTGTCACTCTGTGGTCAGTTTCACTGCCCTTAAATATATAAGTACTCAAGGTGCAGAACTTATACCTCTAAAACAAGCCTATATAATTGCCAAAAACAAAAAAGCAACAATTAATATGGATTCCAGGTATGCATTTGGAATTTATCATGTAGTAGGTATGTTATGGCTTCAAAGGGGATTTTTATTATCAGCTGGAAAATGTATAGCAAATGCAGAAATAATTAATGAAGTTGTTTCTGCTCTCCAACTCCCCAATGCCCTAGGCATAGTTCATTGCTCTGCTCATACAGGTGGAACTGACCCTGTCTCTAAAGGGAATCACCAAGCAGCTACTGCTGCAAAACTTGATGCCTTAGAAGGGCCTGAATTAATTTTAACATTGGCAACAAGTAATAAATCAGATTTATCCCTTTCCTATAAAGTAAAGGAAGTGGGAAAATGGAAACAGAAATTCAAAGCAAAACAGATCAATGGGGTATGGGTGTCATCTGAATTAAAAACCCTGCTCCCTAGAAGCTTTTATCACCAAATACGTCAATCCGTGCACAAAAATAGTTATTTGGGCATTGCAGACTCTGTTAAAAGAGTATGGATAGCCCCTGGTATAACTACTATAGCCTCGAAAGTGTGTGCAGCCTGTCCCACCAGCCAAGCATATTACCAACAAACCTTTTGTGGCAAAGCTTTTGGTGGGCATCCTCTGGTTACGCACCTTTTGAACATCTGCAAATTGGTTTTGTTATAATGCCAAAGGCTGGACATTCCAAATTTTGTCAAATGATAGTAGATCAACTAACAAGATGGGCAGAAGCATTTCCTACCGCCTGAGCCACAGCAGCTTTTATTGAAAAGGTACTCTTAAAAGAGATAATTCCTTGTTCTGGTCTGCCTGCAAAAATTGATTCAGACAGTGGAACTCATTTTACCGATTCAGTTCTTTCCCAAATTTATTCCTGTTTGGGGGTAACTCCTGGGGATAAATTCCATGTACCATATCATCCAAAAAGCTCAGGCAAAGTTGAAGGAATGAACAGAGAAATTAAGACCATGATTGGATAACTGTGCACAGAGACGCATTTAAAATAGCCTAGAGCTCTCCCTCTGGCTCTATTTTATCTTCAAAGCAGGCCCAGGGGAGATGCACACATCTCACCATTTGAGATTGCTTTTTGGACTATGTAAGCTAAGCCTTTTTCTCCTGCATATACATTACTACTGGGGGGAACGTTTCTATTACTTCCTATATACAGTTCTTGCAGATAAAATTGCAATAACTCCATGAATCCAGAGCTGTAGCACAAGCAGGATCTATAGACTTTTCACTTCATGACCTAAACTGCGGAGACAAGGTGTACATAAAGAACTTCCAGCACACAGGAGCAACTCATACTGCCTGGGAAGGTCTGTTTCAAGTACTGTTAAGTACTCCAACAGCTATCAAAATTTGAGAAGAGAACTCTTTGATTCATTACTCACGTGTAAAGAGAGTACCCTCTTTCGACACTTATTGACTGTATCCTGTTCACATGCATTTGAGATAACAGTCTATAGACAAGTGGAAACTGTTTTGGAAAGACATTTAATTCCTGAATTTTTATTATTGTTTTCATTTTCATTTGCAATAAGAAAATTTTACTTTTTTCCCTTTCTTATTTCTTGTACTTAAAGTACAATTAATCAATCTTAATCTTTTTTTGTTGTTTTGCAATAGAAGTTTAAAATATCCACTTGCTCTAATGTCAATATATACTCAAAAGATTTAGACTATGGAAACCTGCTGTTCATTGTTAAATATTATGGGACTATGATTAATAATTGTGTCTAATTCCAGGAAAAGGTATCACAAAAATAGCCATTGTACAGTGCAAAGAAGTACAAGGTTAAGGAGACCAACAATTCTTGTGGCATTATTGAGATCTGTGCCAAGACAGATGACTTGTTTGAAGTTTGGTGTAGTGGCTATCTGATATGTCAGACGCAGGTCTTCCACATGCCACATTTCAACAAGTATCTAAGTTTGGCTGCCATTTTTTGATCCCCTATCCCTGAGAGTAAAGGTAAAATCAGACCAAGGAATGATACTTCCCTTTTACATCAAAATCCTGTCTTTTTTTTCTCTCTCTTATAATATGATAACTTTCTATAGTCCTGGCAGCCAGTAGTTAAGTTCAATATTCCTGCATTTGTTCTACAGACTTGTGAGACAGAAATCATTTTAATTGGACCCTGATTTAAGAACTTGTTTTGGATTTATTCTTTTTTACTCAGAAGTTTTTATATACATAGATTTTGATATTTGGATTTGGATTTTTTTCCTTCCAAAGTTTAATTTTTCTTCTATTTCTTTTTCTTTTCTTTTCTTTTCTTTTCCTTCCTTCTCCTTCCTTCCTTCCTTCCTTCCTTCCTTCCTTCCTTCCTTCCTTCCTTCCTTCCTTCCTTCCTTCCTTCCTTTTTTTTGTTTTTCTTCTAACACTCAACTCATATACCCCATAATGCAACCATGCATCCTGAGCTGATCTGGGTGCTGGTCAACACCCTCCTTAAGGGGGTATTGTATAATTCTTGTAAAATCCAAGACTTAAATTTTTTTTTAGAAAAAAAATTCAGGAAATGAGGATTGCTAACCCCTTGAATCAAGAAAATGAACTGTTCGGAGAATGTGCCATAAAGAAAATTCCACTGCATCAGAAGATCGAAAATGAACTTTGGGATGTAAATGATTGAACTGAAGAGGGTTAAACGCATTTATTCTGAATGTAAACTCTTATGCCAAAGGGAACTACCACCTAATTGGTTTTTTGTTAATGCACCTGGCAAACATTGGTTTTGCTCTCTCTCTTTTTTTATTTCCAACTCATCTCTAACTATTGTAGTTTCCTCTTAGAAAGTGCAATGTTGTATGCACCATTAGCCAGAAGATCTTTAGAGCTATAAGCTGCTTATGTTAAATGATTCACTGGAGAGACTAGTCTCCCAAAGAATCAAATGGGCGATTATAAAGAGTGAATCAAACTTTGTCTATCTATCAGCAATTTCTAAATTAATCAACTAAAAACTTACACACATACGATTTAACATTAAGTAAGTGTTAAGGATTAAATTTTGTGGAGCAGGAGTTTGGTCAAAAGCCAGCATGCAGTGTATTAAACGAAATATGGATAGGAAATAGAAAAGAGAAAATAATCTTACAATAGCTGGTAACTATACCCAAGATCCCAATCCTAACTAAAATTTTCTAGAAAACCATAATTCTATCTGTCTTAGAGGGCAGTATCTTCTGCTAGTTCGAAGCTCTCACCTACTCTCACTACTCTCTCTAACTGATAAGATATACCCACTCTCTACCTACCTTATTTTCCCAAGTTAATTGATAATCAATAAGATTATTAAGGCCTTACTTTTTTTTTTTTTTTTTTTTTTTTTTTTTTTTTTTTGTCTCTAAGGAGAGAGAGTGCTAGCTACTGCTGTGAGGATTACTTAGTTATTATTTAGGAGACCTAACAGGAAGGGCTTGAGAATTCCAAATGGAATGGGGAAACAGGAAGTGGTCCTCTCTCTCTGGGATGGACTCCATGGTGGTTGGGACAAGCTGTAACTGACCCTGGGAGACCTCAGAGGAAGTGGAGTTGTACCCCGATTCCCTGGGACCTTGGAGAGTGGTGAAGGTTGAAAAGGCAGAAGACATCAATCCTGCAAGTCAACTCCGAGTAGGAAAGTGGCCTGTAATCTGGTGGACAGTTTGCAGACATCTCTCCCTACCTGGTTACTCTGGATCATCAGCTGTGGAAGAGTTGGTTCCTGGTATCCTGAAAACATCTCTGGAACGTTGTGAGACCCCAAATTCAAGCCCCCTTCCTCAGGTCCTTAACCAAGCTGTCAAAACCTGTCAGAAGCCAGGTTGGCTAAGGAACTTACCCCTTTGACTCCAGTCCTGGGTAGTTAGTCATAGCTTCATCTAACCCCCTTTCCTATCCTCTCATATTATAATTAAACTGTTTCCCTGTGAGTTTTCTAGTACTTTAAAGTCCTCATTGTGTGAACTTAATATTCTGAAGTTATTCCAGGCTGGGTGGGGCTGGGCGACAGTTAATCAGGCTTAACTACCATTTCTGTCAACGGTCATTCCCTTTATAGTTAAACCTGGTTCCCTGGCTTGTAAAGTCTTACCCATTGTCCCTTCCTGTCTCCTATCCACCCCACAGAGCCCACAAATAATATTTAAGTTAACACCCCTGGTTTTCCTCATAATACTACACACCCTCTTCCCAGGAGAGCCAGAGACCAAAAGCCCTTTCCAATGGTCTGCAACTTATAAACCACACTCAGCCATACCCTTCTAACTGTCACCACCTGACAGTTTGCACAGCAGGGGGTCACCAACTGCCAACCTGCACAGCAGAGGGTCTCCTACTGAAAAAACGTATTATTCCTTTTCCTCTTAAATATAAAAAGTAGAAATTAATAAAAAAAAAATCTTAACATATTGCCCTGGAGATCCATTGGGGCTACCTGTCTCCCCAATGGATCTTTCAAATAAAACTATCTTATATACTCTATATTATATACGAGGAGAAGTACAGAGAGAAAGTAAAAAGCAAAACAATTCTTGCAACATACAAGTCTCAAATAATATAAAATTCCAAATATTTACAGTTACAGAAATTAAAATCACAAAATTCATGCTATACATAAATAAAACCTATTCTTATTATACTTGAAAGAAATAAGAACCTAAAGATATTAATTCAAATATACATTACAATTACAATATACACAAAAAATTAAACAAAAACCTTCTATATACATTTATATACCTCTAAAAATAAATAAGAATGTTATAAACACAATTAATATAGATCTAATATTTACCTTATATGTACAATATATACATCTAATATACATTCTAATATATCATACATCTACTATATCCCCCCTGAGGAGGATGTTGATCAATAGTTAAAACATTTTACCATTTACTTATCATTTAGTTTCTTTTAACTTTTTCCTATAAAAGTATATATCTAAAGCCAGGCCTAGAGACAGGAGGTCCTAGGTTCAAATCCGGCATCAGACACTTCCCAGCTCTGTGACCCTGGGCAAGTCACTTGACCCCCATTGCTTACCCTTACCAATCTTCCACCTATAAGTCAATACACAGAAGTTAAGGGTTTAAAATTAAAAAAAAAAAAGTATATATCTATAAATTTTATAATCCTATAAAAGTATTATTACTATAATTATTTCTACACAGAACTAATAAATCCTATAATATATAACAAATAACATAATTAAATAACAATAACATAAATTATACATTTACCCATTACATTCCATTTTGAACCTTTATGTATAAGAAACTTATCTACCTGCAAAGTTCAGAATCCTTAAAATATTGTCCATTTGTAGTAATCCAGTGTTCTTGTAAATATTATCCAATTGTCCCTTTGGAGTCTTCTTGAATTTCAATGACCTTAAAAACAGTGTCTAGGTGTTTCTGTAGTCTTGTCCTTGATGTATTCACTCACTTTAGACGGCTGGTACTCTTTTCATGTATGAACAATGAATCCACAATGTCCTCTCCTTTTTTAATAGCTGTAGGGGTTGTCAACAGTACTTGCAATGGACCTTCCCAGGCCAGCTGAGTTCTTCCAGTACATTGAAAGTTCTTTATATATACTGTAACCCCAGGATGTAGATCATGTATCAAAAAGTCTATAGGTCCAACTTGCACTATAGCTGCTGATTCATGTAGTTCTTTTTTTCTGGTTTATGAATCTCATATATAGAGAAATGGTTGTATCTCCTCCTATCAATGATGTATACACTGGATTAAATGGCTTTGCATGCATAGGTAGATATCCAAAGAGCATTTCAAATGGTAAGATATGTAGATCTCCCCTTGGTCTATTTCTTAAGTAGAACAATGCGAATGGTAGAGCATTAGACCATTTCAAGTGAGTTTCAGTACATAATTATCCTATCATTGTCTTTAATTCCCTGTTCACTCTTTCTACTTGTCCTAAGCTCTGTGGGTGGTATGGCACATGAAATTTTGGTATTATATCTAGGCAAGATTATATTTAGGCTAAAACCAAACCCATAAAATACATTCCCCTATCCAAATAAATTCTTGTTGGTAAACCAAATCTCAGTATAATTTCTTCAAATAATATTTTGGCTACAAACACCTCTGTTGCTCATGCAGTTGAAAATGCTTTCAGCCATCTGGTTAGCTGGTCTACTATCACAAAACAAAATGTGTAAAGTCCCACTTTTGGTATTGCTATAAAGTCAATTGGTAGTGTGTATGCTAACAGACATCCCCCAAATGCATTTCCTCTAAAGCTATATTGATTATAGGCTTTGCAATTTGCACAATCTAAACATGCTTTTGAGGTAATGCTTACTATGCCAGGAGCTATCCATACTTTCTTCACCGAATCTACAATACCTTGTGTTCCAAAATGATCATTTTTATGACTTGATTGGCAGATTTGTTGATAAAATGTTCTTGGAAGTATTGGTTTACCTTCTAATGCCACACATACATCATTAATTTGTTAATAGCCTTAAAATTCTGCTTCCATTTTTTAACCTCTTTCTCATTATATATGCAAGGAACAAATCTGTTTTATCTATAATTGTCAAGTTTAAAATCCAGGTCCTTCTATAGTAGAGTTTTGCAGCAACATCTGCCCAATTGTATGGTTTCCTTTGAAACGAAGTCTGTTCCACCAGTGTGGGCAGAGAAATATACAATCCTCAGGGATTCAGGTAGTTGTAAAGCTGGAAGAACTTCAGTTATGATTTTTGCATTGGCAATAGTTTTGCAAGATGATGTTAAGAATCCTCTCTGAAGCCAAAGAGTACCCACAGCATTACATATACCAAAGGTATATTTGAAATTGGTATAGATACTTGCTTTATCCCTTGCTATTAGACAGGCTTGCTTTAATGCTATTAATTCTGCTGCTTCTGTGCTCAGATTAAATTGGAGGGATGAGGACTATATAGTTTCAAATTCTGTTACTACTGCTGCCCCTGTCTACCTTATCCCATCTCTCATAAATGATTATCTATCTGTAAATAACAGCATATCTGGATTCTCTAAAGGTGTATCTACTAAATCTTCCCTTGGTTTCTCTGACATTGAAACTATGGATTCAAAAATATGTAGTAGTCTACAATCATCTGGTAAGTCAGGTAGCAGTATAGCAGAATTAAGCATTGTGCAGTGTTTCAGTATTATATTTTCATTTCCTAGCTAAGTAAACTCATATCTAACAAGCCTTTGATCTGAGAATGCCTGTATTCTGTGTCTTAAAACCAAAGCTTCCACCTCATGTGGGCATAAAATTGTAATTGGACATCCCAACCCTAAATCAGTAGTTTTTGTAACTAGCAGAGCTGTCGCTGTGACACCCTCTGAGACACAAAGGTGTACCTGCAGCTATGGGGTCTAACTGTGCTGAGTAATATGCAATAAGATGCTTGACTGGACATAATGCTTGTGTTAGAACTTCAGAAGCTAAACCTCTTCTTTAATGCACATGTAATGTAAAATATTTGGTATAATCAGGTATGCCTAAATCTGCAGCTGACAATATTGCTTGCTTTAACTTATTTAGCAGTGCCAAATGCTCTGCACTCAGCTTCAGTGGTCCGAGACTATATCTTTTGTTAATTCTGTGAGTGGCTTTGTAATCTCTCCATAACAAGGAATCCACTGTCTGCAAAACCCAGTTGTTCCACAAATTGCTCTAAGCTGTTTCTTAGTTTTAGGGGCACTCACTTTTTGTATATCTGCAATTCCTTTCTGAGAGATGTAAAACGAACCTTCAGCCAACACAAATTCTAGATACTCCACTTTTGGGATATACCACTGTATTTTAGACTTAGAAATCTTATGTCCTCTCTTGCATAATTCTAGGAAAAGGTGCTTACTATCTTCCTGATATGCTTCAGTAGTGGGTGATGCTAAAAACAAGTCATCTACGAAATGGATTAATCTGCTCTACTTAAATTCAATATTTGTCAAATCTTGGATCAAAATTTGGGAAAATAGCCTAGGACTTTCTACATACCTCTGAAGCAGATATCACCAAGTATATTGAGACCTTTTCCATGTGAAAGCAAAAATCTTTTGGGAATCTTCATGGATAAAAAAAAAAAAAAAAAGGAGGAACAGAGATCAACCACTGTGAAATACTTTGCATTGCTTAGGATAGAGGAAATTATAATAGAGGAACTTGGCACTACGGGATGTCTTTTAATTATATGGTTGCTAATTGCTCTCAAATCTTGGACAAATCAATACACTGGCTTTCCATTTTCAGCTAATTTGGGTTTCTTGATTGGCAATATTGGTGTGTTATATTCTGGTTTGCCATTATCTTTTGTTTTAGCAATGAATCTATCACTGGGGTAATTCCCTCTATGGCTTTTTTTGACAATGGATACTGCTGTATTAATGGAGCTGGACCACCTCTGGTTCTGATTTGGACTGGGATTGCTAATTTTAGTAAGCCCACATTGGTGGAAGTTGTTGCCTACAGAACTTCTGGTATATCTGCAGAAATTTTGTAAATCTGAGTTTTTCCATTTCTTGACTGTCTAAAAATAATATTGGGAACAGAGCCAATGATTCTGGTAATTCTAGAGAAATATCATCATTTGGGATACATACTATTGTTGCTCTTAACTTGCATAACAAATCTCTCCCTAGCAGATTCACTGGGAAGTTTGGCATTAATAGGAACAGATATTCCATGGATAAAGGTCCAAAAAACACCATTTGTGGTAAAAGTATTTCGAATTGGATCAGGTGTATTCATTAACACAGATTTTGATGCCTCAGTATCTAAAAGACAATCATAAAATGTATTCCCTACTTTCAGTATTACATGTAGCTCATTGCTACCTAGGGGAAAATTGGACTGGGATAACTGGTCTGAAAAATTAAATGTTTCACTATTTGATTCCAGAGTCCTTTCTCCCCTGTCAAACCTTCATAAAGGACCATGGGCACTTCTCTGAGATTCTTCTCATTGAGGAAGAGTTACAATTTGGCTATTACATGGATATGCCCCATTGAGGTTATACTGGAACAAGTTATTTGCCTTAGTTTGGCTACTATTTCTATCATTCCCATAATTTCTAACACTGTTATTTCAGAAATTGTTTCTATTGTTACCATTTCTAGGATAGTTGTTCCTAGAATAGTTATTCCTAAAGTTCCCACCATTACTTCTAACATTGTTGAATATTTGATTCTAGCATCTGCAATTTATCATTAGGTGTCCCCTTTTTTGCCACAAGTAACACACTGGTCTCTGGCTTGTATATTCTCTTTGGGTTGTATATTCTCGCACTAGAGCCATGACTACTGCAAAACTTGTATCACCTTTTTCATGTTTATCAATTTTTTCCTTTAATGCTTTTATCTCTTTTCTTAATGCATCCACCAAATCACTATCATAGGCATCTTTCATTTCATGCCCATTATAAACATAACCTGCCACTATCCTTAATTCATCCAGTTAGGGCAACTGGTTTTAAAATAGTCCTTTACTACTTTGCAACAGTTTTTTTACAAACTGCCTTCCCAACTGTCTAATGTCTCTCTCTTGTTTAGTCAATGTCTATGTATCTTCCTCCCAGTTCTATAAGTTTGTCCATGAACTGAGAAAGATTTTCTCCTATCTTTTGCTTTAAATTTTCAAATTTTGTCCAAGTGCCAGGTTTATCTGAACATGTTCTCCCTGCATTCAGAACTGCCTCCCCAGCGTGACATAATCTATTAGTCCTTTTCATCGTTAACATCCTAATGAGGGTCATTCTCAGGCTAGTGCGCTGCACACCACTCCTCATTGGTAAGCTTGATAACTTTATTTTCCTTTTCCTTTTTAGTTAGTAACTCATCTAGAAGATATTCAAAATCAATCCAGGTTGGATCAAATTGATTGCATATTGTTTCAAGCTTTTTTATAACCATTATGGGCTCCTCCTCGGGTACTTCTCTTAAAGAGAATAGGCTAGGGTTTGTATTTTCTTTCTTTTGGCTTTTAATTTTAGGTGCTTTGGCAGGAGAATTAGAAACAGTAGGAGATGCAGGTTTAGTAGACTGAGCAATAATTTCTTTTTGTTTAGAGATAGTGTCATTTTGTTGCTTTATAGATTTAGTCATTTGAGAGATACCATCTTCAACTTTGGAGACAGTTTCAGTTTGGTGGGAAATAGTGTTAAGTCAATTTAGAGACGCAACCCTCAAGACATGCAACTTTAGTCTCCATTAATCTTTCTTTTAGTTGTTTCCTTTTCTTAGTAAGTATTAAACTAAATACTTGGTACAGTTGATATATTAGAAACAATCCTGACAGAACAAATACTCCCATAAGCAGTATTAACTGGAAACAATCTAAAACCATGAGATGTAAAATCTCAGTGAAAGTCCCAGGCTCTGGGAGTTCTCTGAAGTAATGAGGCATTACCTCCTTCACTATCCATATCATGATATTGAACACCATGGTTACACTTCTATCCTTTTCCTAATATTAGAAAGAACAGATGAATAGATTAATCAAACTCCTAGCTGGTTCGCCAGGCTGTTAAGGGTTAAAGTTGGGGAGGGGGAGGGGCAGGAGTTTGATCAAAAGCCAGCATGCAGTTTATTAAACGCAAAACATTTAGTTTATTATTAGGAAATACGGATAAGAAATAGGAAAGAGGAAAGTGAAAATAATCTTACAATAGCTGGTAACTATACCTAAGATCCCAATCCTAACTAAATTTTTCTAGAAAACCATAATTCTACCTGCCTTAGAGGGCAGTATCTTCTGCTAGGTCAAAGCTCTCACCTATTCTCACTATTCTCTCTATCTGATAAGATATACCTACTATCTAACTACCTTATCTTCTCAAGTTAATAGATAATCAATAAGACTATTAAGGCCTTATTCTGCTTTTCTGTCTCCAACCAGAGAGAGTACTAGTTACACACCCTCTCCCCAGGAGAGCAAGAGACCAAAAGCCCTTTCCAATGGTCTGCAATTTACAAACCACACTCAGCCACACCCTTCTGTCACCAACTGGCAGTTTGCACAGTAGGGGGTCACCAACTGCTGACCTGTACAACAGGGGGGTCTCCTACTGAAAAAAGTTATTATTCCTTTTCCTTTTTAATATAAAAAGTATAAAATAATAAAATCTACCTTAACATAAGGGAGTTCAACAAGCACTTACTAAAGTGAATGACAACTCCAGAGGCCACAGATCACTCCCTGGGCAGTGCTAAGCAAATTGAAAGATTGCAATTGGTTCTAGTAAAGTAGAGTAAGGGATAGGAAGTGATGTAGAAAAAGGATTATAAAAAGTCTTGAACTTTCTGTCAGGAGAACTTTGACTTGTGACTTGGCTTTTGGAGGTGGTTTTGGCTTGAACCTTCAACTTGGACGTTGACTTTGGCTCTTGGACTGCTTCTTGAAGGAATGAGCCTGGGTCTTCTCCTTTGGACTTCATCTTGGGTGAGTGAATAGCTGGGCTTCCTTTGCTGGCTTCTGGAGAGATTAGTTCTGGAGAGGCCTTCCTTTCCTGGAGGAGGCTGTGTAAGTGGAATCCTTGAATGAGACACCACTGGGTTTTCTGGCTGAGGGCTAATGAGTCCTGCCAGGGCTGAGTCAGACACTGGAGCAACATTTAGTGTGATAGGCTAGACATTTTCTCTACTCTCTTCTTACTTCTCTTCTTTCACTCTTTCCACATCTTTATAAATAAACACTACTAAAAGTCATTTTGACTTGAGCTGTAATATTTTAAATCAGCAACCACAATATTACTTTAGGATTCTCATATTTAGTCAAACCCTAAATTTTATTTCTTACACTTGTTACAAAGAAATTGTGAAGGAATGAAAATAATTTGAAGTAATTAACAAAGTCCTGTCCACCACTACAGAGAACAAAAAATATAACCCTTTACTAGACTACTTGACATTTAAAAATTTTAATTCTAATTTTAACTAATCTTGTTGTAATTGAAAGAACACTGCATTTGGAATTGAGAAATGAGTTTGAATTCCACTCTAATGCATTCTACTTGATCCTGAGCAAACATGGAGAATTCTGAGTTTCAGTTTTCTTATTTGTAAAGTAGAAAAATTTTAGACTATCTACTTCAGAGGATTATAGTGAAAAAAATATTTTATTAGCCCTAAAATGCTATTAAATGATGAGTTATTATCTTAGTAGAAAAATAATGGGCTATAATATTAACAATCTTTGGGATTACGACTTGAAGATACATATATCTATTTTCAATACTCCAAAAGTTGTGAATTTTATTAGTTCAAAAACTCCCTATACCAGCAGAAATTACAACCCTGTCATGCCTCAACAGATCCTGAACTTCTATGTTCAAAAAAATAACTATTATCTGGTGGTCAAATTTCTGGTGATAAGATTTGTGTAGACACAAACATAAGTACATCATAGTATTTCAGGAAAATCTTTCTCTTATTAAGAAGTTCTGATTTTATAATAAACAAAGGGTCAGGGTCCTAAAATGTGAAGAATTTCCAGTTAAAGGGCAAAAAAAAATCCTACTCACATTCTCCGGCAAAGATTTGGCAATGATACTATGAGGCATGGGCTCAATGCAAAGTAAGTGGACAATTTCTCTCATGATAACCTCTTCTTTGCTCACATTACCCACTCCAGGCACATAACGTTCTCCTGATAGGAACAAAAGAAAAATGAAAAATGATGCATGTTATAATGCCAGTGTTATTTATTTAAATTGTAATTGTCCATGTGGCACTTATACAAATGACGTTTCATGAAAGCTCAGCTTATGTCATAAATAATAAGAAATATTATTTGCAAAGATTCTCCAAATTTAAACCCACTAGGATAGTAAGAATTTAATAATAAATTATTAGTTAATTAATTAACTCATTCATTGATACATTCTCCAAACAATAAAGTCCCTTCAACTAAATTAGAATATATTTCTGGGGATAGCTGGGTGGCTCAGTGGATTGAGAGCCAGGCCCAGAGATGGGAGGTCCAAATATGGCCTCAGACACTTCCTAGCTGTGTGACCATGGGTAAATCACTTAACCCACATTGTCCTAGCCCTTACCACTCTTCTGCCTTAGAACCAATACCCAGTATTGATTCTAAAACAGAAAGTAAGGGTTTAAAAAAAAGAATATATTTCTAATTATGACAAACTAGTCAATTTAAATCAGGCACTTTTAACAGCTAAATTACTTCTTCTTCAAATACTTCCCTAGTCAATTAATTTCCCCTTCTCCACTAGCACTCAAAAAGCAATAAAATGACAATTCTTTTTTAGCTGTCTTTTAAAGAACTTGACAGGATATCTTTATTATTAAACCACCTCCCCAAAATAGGGACAACTGATATTGCTATATTTGCAACTTCACTAATCCAAACAATAAAAAGGAAGGTATAAAGCCAGATTCTTCTTCATCACAACCATCAATCACATGAGTCTATTAGCGGTAACAGGGAACTTTTCATTGTGCCAATTATCATCTACATGCCAATTTAAGTTTCTGGAGATCATTGCCATCACCAATATACACTAAAGCTTCTGTAGTGGTACTATGATATTGCCTGGTCTTGGCATGAGAGAAATTACTTGCTTAATGGAACTATTGTAGTTCAGAAATTAACTTAAAAATAAATCATTTGTCCAAATTTTAAATTTCCAGTTTCTGCCAGAGAAGAATTTTGAAATACAACTCTGATCAAGTTACTTAACTGCTACCAATGTTTATAGTCTAACATGAGATCTGACTGACCTTAGGAAATGAGCTACTTGAGAAAGACCTTAACTTAAAGCTAATACACAACTTATACGCCAATAAAGGTTTAATTATCTGTCTACCACTACCATTGTGCAATGGATACCAGGTATCTTGCTAGTAAGATTGGCTCGAATAATTATAATTTCTAGCCTGCTGAAATGCCATCTCTCTATTCTGTGTTACCACAGACTTTATTTCACTTCTTTCATGGAACTTACTACTACATTACACCTGTCTTTACTCCACTATTATGTTTTCTAAAAATGAATTTTACTGATATCTTTTGTTTATGCATCGCCTTAATTTCCTCCATATATTTCTTTCCCTATCTCCTTTTGGAGAGTAATTCCATATAAAAAAAATTATTTTAAAGGAAAAAAAAGAAAATAATTAGAAAAATATTCAGAAAAAAACATTTTTAAAGGAAAAAAAAGAGAAAATAATCAGCAAAAAAAAAGTGCATGCTCTCTTTCTCTCTGTGTATATATGTATGCATGTGTGTATATGTTTATATAGAAATCTAAGGGGCAGCTGGGTAGCTCAGTGGATTGAGAGTCAGGCCTAGAGATGGGAGGTCCTAGGTTCAATCTGGTCTCAGACACTTCCCAGCTGTGTGACCCTGGGCAAGTCACTTGACCCCCATTGCCCACCCTTACCATTCTTCCACCTAGGAGCCAATACACAGAAGTTAAGGGTTAAAAAAAAAAAAAAAGAAAGAAATCTAACAATATATGGAATGTTCCACACTTATTATTGTTTTCCCACCCTCGCAAAACAGTGGGGTGAAAGTCTCTTCACATGTTTCTCTTCTTTGGGGCCAAACTTGTTCTTTGTAATTGTGCAACATTCATTTCTGTTTAGTGATTGTTCTTTCAATTTACATTGTTGTCGTACAGTGATGGGCAACATTTTGAGCTTGGTGTGTCAGAGTTCACCAAAAAAACAAGCATAACTCGGGTGGTGTGTTACTTCGAGAAAAAAACAACATAATTTCACGATATTTAGTTTAAATAACAAAAATGTATAATTGTAATATATAACTGTATTTAATAAACCAAAATACGTAAATTAATATAGGTAGAATTGTCATCTATAGTGCACAGAGTGTCTATACTACATTACAGCAAATGTTTCATCCTTGGCATGCGGCCCATCAAAAATGGTCACGTGTGTCAGTGCTGACACCTGTGTCATAGGTTTGCCATCACCATTGTAGTAGCTGCCTAATAAATTGCTGACTAATTATTCTTGCCACTGACTACTTCACTCTGCATTATTTCTTTCACATAAGTCTTTCCATGCTTCTCTAAGTTCACATCCATCATTTCTTACAGTGCAATAATTATTTCATTAGATTCATGTACCTTGATTTGTTTTGTTATTCCCCAATTAATGGACATCTACTTTGTTTCCAATTGTTTGCTGCCACAAAAAGGGTCTCATCTGCTACTAGGTTATAATCTCCTTAAGGGCAAGGACAATGTTATCTTCATCATGGTAGGTACTCACCAAAAGTTTGCTGAATTGAATAGACTTAGAACCAGAGAATCCTAGAATCAAAAACTTAGTGTTTATCTATCCAACCTCTCCATTTTACAAATAAGGCAACTGAAACCCAGAAAAAAGAAAATCTTTAAGGTTATAGTTAGTAGTAGTGATCCACTACATCTCCTATTTCTATTCTAGCAGTTATTCATTACATTAAAGCACACTGATTTTTATTAAGAAAACTCTTCTGAAGATATTTTGGCCACTGAATGAACTTATACATAAAAATACAGTGTCTTTTATCAATCATATTTCAAATCATCTTTATTTTGGGGGTGATGTCTAGACCTCCTAACTAGTACTGGGAGCTACTGCTGAAGAAACTTCACCTACCTGTCCTAGCAGATAGGAAACTAGTCAGCAACTTAATAGTCTTGGAGAGTTGCTTAAGGCAAACAAAGAATCAAACATGGACACTGAGGCCTAAAATATGTGGAACATTAAATTGCAATTAAATTAAATTAAAATGCAATTAGGAAATATTTAAATAAAAATCTGAAAGAACATGGACAATGATAATATGTGGTTTTCTAAGCCAATAAGCAGGTAAAGGAATCCTCCTATTTCTATTTGAATTTGCCATGACCCACCTAGGCCACTGAAATGTCAAGAGACTTGCCCAAAATTTACACAGCTAGTGTGTGTCATCTAGGGCTTCCAGACTCAAACACTTGCCTTATATCTATTACATTAGATTGCTTCTCTTCTAATCATATATTTCTGATAAAAATGTAAAGGTATAAATATTAATCTAAATATTCAAAACAAAAATATTAAAAGTGAAAATACTATTATATTAAAAACTTTTTTATATTAAGAACTTTTCTTTTTATCTCCACTAAAAAAAAAAGCAATTCTTAATGTCTTAATAGTTAGGCAGTTTCATTAACCTAAAAATGCCCTATATGTCTAACTTTATATCTTAAATGATTCTATGACCATCTCTCTCACTTTCCCCTTGGAATTTACTGCTTACCTTCAACCAATAATGCTTATATAGTTTGTGAACTGTCAAGTGGTAGGGGTGGAGAATAATATATACTTCTAAAGACCAAGGTGTTCAGTCCCTATTTTGCAACAACAGCTTAACTACATCATCTGCTGAAATATGTGATGACCTATCAAATGGCTATTTGAAATATATCAAGCATTAACAGTAGCTCAAATGTATTTGGGCTTTATATGGCACTTCATACATTTAATTTAATTTGATCCATGCAACCATAGCCGAAGAGGTAGAGATGGGTGACTAAATATTAGTCTCCTCATTTTCAAGGTAAGAAGAGAGGTTCAGAGAGATCATGGGCTTTAACCAAAGGCACACAGAGCTAGTCACAGAGCTAGTCAGTAGAGACCTGGGATCAGCCTTCTAAGGTCCAAATTCAGTGCTTTCTTCTCTATTCCAGCAGCCAAACAAGGAAACTCTCCTTATGCTTTCAACCTCAAGGTTAGTTAACTGGTGGCTAGAGTTCTTCTTACATAAAATAAAAGGATTTAAAAAAACAGGCCAGCAACAATTACAAGGTGAGGGCATGAGAACCAGAAGTAGATAATTAATTAAATTCAGAACTTGTAAGGTGATCTCCATTAATCAAGGAATTAATTAATAAATTAAGATTAACTGGAGCTATATTTTGAAATTTCCCTAAGTCAACATAAACAATTAAGCCTATCGATGGTATAGAAGATAATTTAGCTTTTCTTGATCACTATTCCTGAAAATATGTCCAATATCCATATCCATTTGATAGAAAATGATGAAAAAGTATCTTACTGCTTATAATACCTTCAATATCTTCCCATGCCTTAAAAGTTGATAACATCAGATTTGAACGTTTTCTTCATCTAAGTTCCCCTCCTAAACCACATCCTCAACAAAGTATTATCAGTCTTAAAAAATACTTCTAAATCAATATACATCAAGTAATCAAAAGCAAATCTATAAATCTTACATTTTTCTGGCAGCAATTACTTAAGCATTTTAGTCAAAATTTTTCTTAAAATTAGTGTTCTGGTGTGCTGCATTAGGAGAATTAATTTTAAAAACTACAACAACCTCATTATCTCTCCTAAAAGCATTAATATTCTACTTCAAAAATATTTGTTTTAATCTTGTTACCTCAAGATTCTTACCCACAATGTAGATGAGGAGCTGAAGCATTTCTTCAATTAGTGCATTATATTGTTTAAGCAAATCCTATAGAATTTTTAAAAAGAATAAATTGATTATATTAGACTAATATAATTGATTATATTAGACTAAAAAAATGTGATATTGGGTCAGATCAATGGTTCATTTATTTCCATATTCTATCTCAGACTGTGGCACCAAGATACTGATAAGCCTACTCAAAAGGCTAAGAATATGCCCCACATATTACTAGCCTTCTATAAAAGGACAATTAAATAGTCAGACTAATTCTAACTAATCTTTAACTCCTTGGAAGAAAAAGTGGTTTCAAATTCAGGACTATCACCTCTGGTGGGAGTTTACTTTTCTTAGTAAAAGTAGATATTCAGTTGTGGCAAGTGAACATTACAGTATATAATTTTTTAAAAAAGTTTTATAATATCTTATTCTTCTATCTAATGTCTTGCAAGCCACTCCAAATACTGTTAAATGAAGCTATTTTGTATATTCCAAATGGTCAATTACCTGCTAACCTCAAAATACTAATGCAATGAAAATGATTAAAGCATTTTCAGTATTGACATCTATAAAATAACTTGGCCTATATCCAGTTCTGTTGCTTACCTGGTCCTTGGTGGGAACAAGCTTCCTCAAAGCATCAATGAGTTCATACCTCTGAAGTATCAATAACAAGAAACTGTTGGGATCCATCAAAGATGCACCAATCTGTGTGACATGCACAGGAACATACAAAACCATCATATTTCTTATTTGTTAATAAAGATAGCTTGCTTTTCATACAATTGTCAGGAAAATTACAAAAGAAGCTAGTTCAAGATTATCCAGTAGCAGTTTTCATTATTATTCTATCTTATTCCACATTAACAATGAAAAAAAAGTTGGTAAAAGTAAGAAATAACTACAATAAATACCGAGGATTCTGAAGAGTATTAAGGCAACAAAACCCCGTTAAAATTAGAAAGAGATTACTACCTGAAGCATGATGATATCTTTGTCATACATTTCCTCTCTGCATTTAACATCTTGATAATAAAATACCTAGACAGTAAAAGAAGTTGAGATATAAAAAGGAATTTTAATTAAGGTTAACAACAACAAGAAGAAATAATTCTTACTAATCTGAAAACTGGATAAGAAAATGGCAAACAACTCCACTATGTTTGCCAAGAAAACACCAGGGACAGTATTGATGCGCCATAATGCAGAGAGTAATAAAGAGTAGGACATCACTGAATAAAACAACAACAAAATCTAGAAATAATCTTAAAAACAGTAAGATGTTAGGCAAGTTGTACTAATGGAAAAGTCTCAATCCCCTTTAGGGTTCATGATCTCCAATTCTTACCAGTTACTCTATTCCTATTTGAGGGTCATCTCCCAAAATTTTCTTTCCCTTTTACATTGAAGAAGAGAGAACATAATACTGGAGATAAATAGATTGAAAAGAGACAACTTCGAATATATAAATTGTAACTTAACATGCCAATCAGCAAACATTTGGTTCTTCCCTGGCTTTTTATCATTTTTTTTCCCAACAAATGGCCATGGGTTTCAGCTCCCTCTATTTTTTAATTAATAGAATTTATTTACAACGGTCTCAGTTCCTCCCTCAACTCCCTGCAACACAATAGGCATCATCCAGGCCAGCAAACATTTCTTAAGGAGCTTCTCTGTGTAGATTACTAACTCTGAGTGAAATAGTTTAAATACAACATAGTCTCTCCTCTCACTGAGCTTAGTATGGGATAATATTTTTTAAAAGATAATTAAACATGCAATAATAGTAAATGATACATGCATTACAGAGCTACAAAAGAAAAGTACAAGACGAGGTCTAAGAATGAAGGTCATTACTTTCTCCCCTAATCCCAAAGTAGACCGAGAAAGTCTTCCTGGAAGGAATAATGCCTGAGTTGAGCTTGAAAAGATTAGAAAGAATTCAACAGACAAGACTGAGACAATTCATTCAATTTGTACAAAGTAGATTTTATAAGTCAGGATCACTAGTTTTATTTGATTAAGTTAACTGAACATAAAAGTCAGGATCACTAGTTTTATTTGATTAAGTTAAATGAACATAAACTCCTTGAGAGCAAAAACTATTTCATTTCTATATTTGTCTCCCAAGCCTTTAGTAACAGTGCATAGAATAAAACACATAATTAATACATGTTTGTTGAATGAATGAATGAATGAAATGTGTAAAATTATCTTCCATTAAAGTCCTAATCTAATCTCTCATCATAATGTGGCCAAAGGTTCTTGAAAATTATGCCAGCAGAACACAAGCTCATGTAGGTCCTATTAATTAGGAAAGGCTTCAAAAATTAGCCTGGCCACACCCCCTTTGTTGCTTGAGGGCCCACTCCATGTATAGACTCATTAATGCTGTATGACTGAGCAAATCCCTTAATCCCAATTACCTCACCCTCACTGCTCTTCTGCTTTGGAACCAATATTTAGTATTGATTCTAAGACAGAAGGTAAGGGTAAAAAATACCTCATGAATAAAAATGTCTAAAGACTGTTCACATTCAAAAATGTGAAGAACAGACTTTTATATACCTGGCTAATCAAAGAAAGACCATTTCTTCGCCACATATCAGCCCCAACTTGAGCCACCAAAACTAGACAACGCAAGGGATATTCCACCAGCAACTCCACTTGAAAATCTTCCTAAAAATAGACAGCATAAGATTATTTTAATACATTTTATTGTATAATATTTTAACTTAAGTAGATTTCTCTAGAAACAGGATTGCAAGTTCTGGAGCTGTAGTGAAATGCCAATAAATAGGAAGAATAATGGGAAACCTGGGAATGGAGATAAGTTATCTACCTCTTCTGCTGCTGTTCTTTTTCTCATATAGGGCTAGAATAGCTTTTATGGGAAAAAATGGAAGATAATGTGGGAGAAGGGGTGGCAGAAAGGCTTGCCTTCCTCTGAGATTACCCTTTAACATATGGTAAGATATGTTCACAAGAAATAAAACTGTAAGTATAAATAATGTGCATTTTTATTAAAATTAATTTTTTAAAACCTAAAAAAATGCCTTATGAGTAACCTCACACAAAACAAGAAAGATTCAAACATTTTGTAAAGTAAATAGGGCACTGGACCAGAAAAGAGATTTGGGTTCAACTACTCCTAGTTTTGTTACTAAATGGTTTGTAACTCTAGATATAACTTTCTGGGACTCTGGGTCTCAACTTTCTCATTTTTAAAATGTGTAAGTTGAACTAAAGATTTCTCAGGTCAATTCTAGCTGTAAAATTATTTTAAATATATATGTGAAAATATATTTTACCAATTACATGTAATAAATTTCCACACAAGTTTTCCTAAGTTATATGGTCTCACTTATCTCCATCCTTTTCTTCTCCCTCCCAGTGCTGGCAGGCAATTCAATCTGTACAAGCATTATTGTGCTAAACATGTTCTCATATTGATCATTTCTGAGAGTAACCTTATAAAACCAAAACCTCCAAACATAAATCCAAATGAACAACTGAAAAATCATATGCTTTCATCTGCATTCTAACTCCACTAGTTCTTTCTCTGGAGGTGGAAAGCATTTTTTCTAGCTATAAAATTCTAATGTAATTTTAATATGCCACACGGGAAAACTTTCTAAGTGAGAGCTTCAAATGGATTTTCAAGGTATCCTTTTTTCTTCACTAGTTCTTCATTATATAGGTTTTTAAACTATTCATCAACTAGGAATTTTTAGAAAAGATAAGAAAAATCAATACTTAAGGCAAACACTTACTGAAGGCACAAATTCATGTAGTCTTGAAAAGGCTCCAATTTTGCTTAAACGTACATGAAGACCTAAAACATGAAAAAAGAAATGAGTATGACAAAACCCAACTAATATTACTCAAGTCAACTTGATGCAGTCTCAATAATGAGGCAATCGTATAAAAAGTTTGCTTTTTTTGATAGAATTTATTTTTAAATATTCTATCTATAATTTTCTGACTTTTTAATCAGTTATTAATAAATATCAGCTTATCATCATAGATTTAGAGTTGGATAAGGATACTAAGAATTTCAAATACAATACCCTCTCTTATTAGATTAGATTATTTAGATAATAAGGCCCAGAAAAGAAAAAGAACTTCATCAAGACCACTCAGGTAGGAAATGGCTGAGGGAAAATGTGAACTTAGGTTCTCTATATACAAATCTAGTAATTATTATGTTACACTGCCATTAATTATAATTTACAACTGGAGATCACTCAAAGGCAATAGGTAATAAATATATGTGTGTGTACACACAGATGTATGTGCAACAACAATAAATTTAATAAGTTATATGCTTATACAACACAAAAAATGTGGAGCTCATTCTAAATTTAATCCACATTCAAAAGAAATTTAAAAACAAACTTTTTAAGATGAGTTATAATACTGATACAAAATAATATAATGTTAAGAACTGTCATATGTTTCTATTATCACTTGGATGGTACAGAGAAGGGTCAAAATTGATTTTGCCTTGAAAATACTCTAATAAGATTAATAAGGCTAAGTTTAAAGAAATATAGACCATCAAGTGTAAAATAATCAGAACCCAATAAGGGATTTTATTTTGGAACTATTATTAATAGGAAAAACATCACAATTAGATGAACTACTGAAAACAGAAATAAAGGAATATAAGGAATCAAAGACAAATCCAGGCATTTAAAAAAATTTATTTTTTTCCAATTACATGTCAAAATTTTTACAAATTTTTAAAAAAATTTTGAGTCCAAAATTCTTTATTTAATACAACTTAGCTTATACGTGTATAAAACATATTTCCTTATTAGTTATATTGTGAAAGAAAATGTAGACAAAAAAACAACAAACCCAAACAACAAAATAACCAAAAGTTAAAAGGTTTAAAAAGTATACTTGATCTACATTTAGACTCCATAAGTTCTTCCTCTGGAGGTGAGTAACATTTTTTATCATGAATCCTTTGTAATAATCTTGGATCATTATATTGCTGAGAATAGCTAAGTCATTAGTTGACTATTATATAAAATGCTGTTACTGTGTACAATGTTCTTTTGATTCTGCTCACTTCACTTTGCATCAATTCATGTAAACCTTTCCAGGTTTTTCTGAAAGCACCCTGCTTGTTGTTTCAAGCATTTTTTTAAGCAGTAGGAAATATGCATTAGCAATAGGATGGTAAAACTAGACAACAGAAAGTAATAAGAACAAATAAGTGTATCCTTATTTCTGTTTAAATTTGATTGGCTACATAGATGTCAAAATAGAATAGTAATTCTCAAATGTGTTAAGTTCTTATATATGGTCTCCAATGTGTTAAAAAAGCTAATGAAAGTAAGGGGCTCAAGATCTAGCTCAGCAAGGTGCAATGTGTGGTACACAATATGAGAGCATAATTTCTCAAAGTGGTTAAAAAATTGGGCTCATAACACTTAAGTCCTGCCTCCAATATCTACTAAGTGTGTGACCCTGGGCAAATCATTTAATTCTCAGGGCTTATAGCAAAACTCTAATACCATAAGCTATGTTGATGACATATATTGGTAGGAGTCTCCTTTCCAAGAGTTCCATACACTAATGAAATCAGAGGACTGAATCAATGAAACAATCAACCAAACCACATTTGGCATGGTCTGAGCAGAGGAAAGTGTCCCAAATGACTAGCTGTTATACTGAAATGGCCTACTGATGCAAAAAGTTTTGAGTGCTGCTATTTAGCAGCATCTTAAAGACATAATTAAACCTTTTCAAGTCCTTTAAGTCCAATGTAGTTTTGTTGAAATAGATTAATAAATGGAATGAAAAAAGTTCGAATATTAAAACTGGAAGTAAGCCTAGTAAGTTCATGATAAATTCAGGAAATCATCTAACTCAAAGCAAAGGAAAATAAAAGAAAAAATGTAAAATTTTAGATAGAGTGGACCACGAGTAGGAAAGCATTAGCTATAGCAGTGAGAGCAAATCTTTTGGAGGGATGGGTGATGTAAGAAATGTCCTCAGGTGAGGGGGAAGGGAGCAGCCTGGTCCCCATCCCTCTGGTTTTCTAGCAACTCTGTGCTGGGACCACAGTGCATGTGCCCACAGGGAGGGTTCTGAATGCCCCCTCTGGTACATGTGCCATAGGTTTGCTGCTATGGAATTGATAGGATCAAGATGGAAACTGAGAGTCCTCCTGAATTTTTGGAAATCTTATTTCTTCCCTTAGCAGATTATGGATTAGTTCCTCTAAATGCCAGGAATATACAGGTATCTGTATCTAGATAGCTATACAGAAATAGGAACATATACCTACACATAGAAATACAGGGGGAGGTATGTAGATGTATATTTACATATGTTCATATGTAGATATGTGAGAGAGAGAGATTGTAATCTCTCTAGTCAATTTGTGTTTAACTTCTATAATAAAGAGATATGCTCATAGACTAACATTTGGAACATTGTTTTCTATATTAAAAAGAATGTTCTGAATAAAGACCTACTCTGGAATCAAGAGGAGGTTTTATCACTTTGAGCATACAAAAACCAAAGATCATGTAACAAGTCAGAAAGATACTCACCAGCAAGTGTCCTGGAGAGTGGCAAGTGTATGCTGACAGGATCTATAGATACTCTGTAGGGCTTACATTCCAAAGTGTGGCCATACAAGTAAATTACAGATTTTTCATTAGAAATGTTACTTGTAGTACATTTCATCACAGCTTCATAACAGTCTTTATAAGCCACTAATAAAAGCTCTTCCTAAAAAAAAAGTACAAGAATGTAAACAAGACAATCATTTAATTCTGTTCAGCAGAAATGTGTTGAACATCAACCACATGTACATGTACTATACTGGATACTTGAGAAGAAATAAATTCAAAATTTAAAAAAGATATGGTTCTTTACCATCTAGTTGAGGAATACATACACGGATAATCAAAATACAACAAAAGATCATTAGAGAACTATAAAACAAAGCACTTTATGAGTGAGTAAAAGGTTGTTATTAGCTTGGGAAGGATCAGGGAAAACAGATTCCAGAAGAAGGCAACATTAGAACCAAGCTTTAAAAGTTGGGTAAGAACTGAAGAACAAAAGGGACAGAGTCAATACCACAGCTTAGTAACAGCAAAAGCAGAAACCGTTCTGCCTATCCTTCCAACCCAATCTTTAAAATGTGTTCCAGAACAACAGGAGTCAAAATCCAAAAGCAAGACGGAGTAAAGGGGCTCTCCCGCTGAAGACATTTTGAAAGTTGTGTTTAGAGAGAGTTTATTTTCAAGGAATAAGGAGGAACTGGAAGTAAAACTGCCCAAAGAGAAGTGCTGGCCAACCACACACCCCTTATTGTGCCAGATTCAGAACCTGGGAACAATTTCAGAATCCTGGGACCCAACAAAAGAGCATCTCAGACCCATCCCTCAAAGTCCCAGGCCTTGGCACCAGCCCACAGTGAGGTCCAGAAGTCTATAGCACTGGGCCCTTTCAAGCCTCCTCTGCTATGGTGAAGACTTAGCCCCACGGCTTAATAGCTCATAGTGCCTAGCCCTACAAACCAGCAGAAGAGATAGAATTCCCAGTCCACAGGCAAAAAAAAAAAAAAAAAAAAAAAAAAAAAAAAAAAAAAGGCTGGGAAAATGGGCAAACAGCAGAAGAAACACTTAACCTCAAAAATTTCTATGGAGGCAAAGAGCAAAGAACAGAACCAACAGGGTATGGTGAGATTCAATCAACCCCATGCAAACCTTTTTTTAAAAATTGGAATTGGTCTCAAGCTCTGGAAGAACTCGAAAAAGAATTCAAAAATCAAAGACAGGTTGAATAAAAATGGAGAAAAGAAATGAAAATAACAGCTTAAAAAGCAAAATTGGCCAAATGGAAAAAGAGATACAAAATCAAATGAAGAAAAAAGCTTTTTAAAAAAAATAGAATTGACCTACTGGAAAAAGACAAAAGAATTGAAAAACAAGCAAAGGTGGAGAGCATTATAGGTACACAACATTTTTTTGAATGATCTCCAAAGGCATGAAAATAAAAAATAAAAACATAGGGACAAGAAAGGATAGGGCACATTCAAGAGACAAAGTCTACTTAGCTGTAAATACATGAGGTACATGGAAGGCAACTAAATAATAAGGGTCATAGAGAAAGTGGTACATGAAGATCACTTGAAGATGCTGGGGATGTTTTGCCTAGAGAACATTTATCAGGATATGGCAATTTTTATCAATTATCTGAAAGATGATTAAATGGAAGAGGAAATAAATATGATCTTGGCAATGAAAGGGCTAAATAAGTAGCAATGGACAGAAGTCATAATGAGGAAGATTTAGGCTTGCTCTAAGGAAAAACCTTCTAATGACTAAAAAGTATTCAAAAACAGAATGGTCTGCCTTATAACTATACGTATGATCATTAACTGATTCTATAAATAACTGGTTTCTAAAACAAGTGTTTATATTAGTTTAACTTAGCTGCAAGGTTTGGCTAAAAAATGGGACTAACTCTTACTAAAGCAATCAAAATTAGCAGTTCCTAAAGGTCATCTAATATGATTAAATCTATAGATAGTTTAGAAGGGTAAGAATAGGGTAAAGAATGCTTGTTAGCAAGTGAATGTAATAAATAGTCCAAATAAATGGAAATGAAATCTTGTGCTAGGGTGGTGGTTCTAGGGGAAAAAAATAGGGGAATGGATATGAGACATTATGGAGGCAAAACTCATAGGTCTTGGTAACCAATTAGCTCTGAGAGGCGAGGGAGAAGAAAAGGGCAAACATAACACCAAGGTATCAAATCTTGGAAACTGGGTGAATACCACTAATATAAGAAGTAATGTAAGAAGGAGGAAAAGGTTCAAAGTAAAGAAAATGAGCTCTCTATTAAATAGGTGGCTCTTATTTACTCCACAAATACAAGCAGTGTTAGATTGACTTATGAATACAAAGCGTAATTGCATTTTATGAGTGATTTGACTCTGGAGGAGAAGAGATGTACACAAATCAAATATGAAGGGGCATGTGTTCATTGTTATATGAATAATACAAAGTAAGTGCTAAAGAAAAGAAGTAGTGACAAATACTAGCTAGGATAAGAGTGAAAGTTATACAATAGGCAGCATTTGAGCTGGGCCTAAAAAGTTGAGCATAATTTTATAAGATGGAAAGAGAAAAAGAGAGAGAGAGAGAGAGAGAGAGAGAGAGAGAGAGAGAATGAATATTCCAGGAGAGGAAAACCTTGAGCAAAGAAATAGAAGAGAAAAAAATCCCACAGACAAGATTTACTTACATCAGAAGCACACCATTCTTGGAACATTAAAAGAATGTTTTTTAACTGCATCTGAATAGCAATAGCAGCCTCCCAGTCTGGCTCCACTTCAATGTGCTGCCCTACTTGTCTTTTGATCTCTTCCATTCCCTGGTAATAAAAGCCAACAATTCACACACATCTAAAAAAATACAGTCACAAATATAGATATGTATCTATGTATGTTTATGTAAAAATAAATCTATGTATATATACATGTATGTGCCTGTGTGTGTATATAAAAACATGGTTGTTCTACCGTCTCTTTTTTTAAAGGTAGTATTGTTAAAATCCAAAGAAAAACATTTTAATAGACAAAAAAAGAATAATAAAGTACCTTTAATTTATAAAAACCATCTGAATTTCCCAGAAAAGTTTTCAAAAAAGACTAGGTCTCTTATAAAGAGGTAAATTGAAATACTAAAAACTATTAAGTGAGTCCATAATGATAATCCTATTGGGGGCCACACATTCTAAACTTCTACTTTGTTCTTTTTCATTTAAGGTAATTATCTTTAAACTAAAAAGCATAAATCATTACAAATATATATAGGGCTCTGCAGCTGAATGAAGCCTCAAAGGTCAGCCAGTTCAATATCCTCATTTTACAGATGAGAAAACTGAGGTCACGGGAAATTTAAGTGACTTGCCCAAGGTCACACAGTAATATCAAAGGCTGGATTACAAAATATAGGTTGTTTGACTCGAGTCAGCATTCTTTCCCTTGTACTAGGTGGCCTCCTACATATAATAAAAAAAAGAAAACTTTTCCTGGATTATCTTTAAGGATAAAAAAGACTGGAATGATTTTAGATTTAATATCATATTTCCATGTCTTCCAGTAATCATGACCAGAGATAATAAAGTACCTGCATGCATGCAAGAATCTTCAAGAAAGATCGAAAACCTTCAAGAAATTGCATTTTTAATTTCTCAGTCCATGTTATGGGCTTACTGATAAGGACATACCTGTTTCAAAAGACAAGGAAATATGTTACTTATATACCTAGAGATAATTTTATAGTATATTGGGTTGCAAACACTATTAACATCATTTAAACAAAGCAAGAAAAAACACCATCACATTTATTGCAATAACCTGAAGCTCCAACAAATAGGGATTTGAATATGCTAATTTGTTTTTTGGTCGGCAAAGCCTAGATGTGAATATGATTACCCCGGCAAATGTCAGATGAGAAAGAAAATATTCCTATATACTATATCCTGTGAGGCACATAGCTCATTAAACTGGGCTAAGAACTGACCTAACCCAGCAAAGGCTTTCACATAGATTTCCTAGGTTGAATCGAATCCATACCCATAACCTGCTAAATGGAGAGATGGTTCATAGGCTCTCCTGGAAGAGGCAAATAAAAATATGAAAGGAATAGTCTTATTATGCAGAAAGAGGTATCATTTCAAGGGATATTTGGTCATTCCAACAGCCAATAAACATTTTGTCTCCTTGTCAAGAAGAGAGATATAGTAGTCAAGGACAATACCAGCTTAGAATATAGACTCATCTGTAAACTCTTACAAATTATAAACCACATTATCACAAAAAAAAAATCAACAGAAGGGAAAATATGAAAGAAAGCTTAGTACAAAACCAAAAAATGAAAAGACATAATCTAATTTCCTTTTTTCTTTTTCCCCCTTTCCTTTAGAAAAAAAAATCTAAAAAAAAATTTAATATTGAAATGTAGTTATCCAAATTTAATATACAGTAATATCTTGGTTCTTATCATTAATTCATTTCAGAACGCAGGTTGAGGCCATTCCAAACATCCAGAAAACCCAGATTCTATAAGGTATTATATGAGTTAATGGAATTGTATTTTACTAAATAAACAAAAATACATGGACATTAACCAAAAAAAAACACCAATAATTAGATTAAATAAAATAATTTAAACTTAATTTTGTCCATATTGAGAGAAATTGATGGCCTAAGGGAATGGTGGGGAAGAGAAATGTTATTGTCTTGGAAGAGGAGTACTCTTCCACAATATCTGAGGGTAAATGCACTTCTGGAGTTCTTTCTCTTTTTCTTTTCTGTCCCTATCACTACTAACCTTGCTTGAGACTTACCAGGTGTAAGCATCACAAAAAAAAACCTATCCAATGATTTTTGAAAAAAAAAAAAAAAACAACTAAATTTTTATGTATTTAGACAATTTATTCATCATTACTTGCCTAGTAGTTAGAACATTTGAAGAGAAAAGTATAGTGACTGATCAAATTCAATGGTGCCCAAAGGGACTAAGCAGGTGTTTCAACATCAGTTTGAAAGAGATCCAAGACATCCAAGCTCTAAGTTTCAATGCTTTGGAGGAGAGAACCCTTGATATTAATTCTCATCTTGGTACCAAATGAAAGGCTGTCCACAGGTTTAGAAAGTAGGGTTGTTCTAACAACTTTAGAGAAGAGTTTCTCAAATGCATCAGCAGGGTTCCTGTCCTTGTAGCATAGGGTGCCACAGAGTTTATCTCTCAGGACTGTAGTTGCCACAAGGAAAGCTCTCTTGGTCTCTCTCTATAACCAGGAATTTCTTCTACTCTACTATACAAACTGAGATTTAGACACAATGAAACTAGGATTTGACAGGGCAAAATTATTCCAATTAGATGAAAATAGGCATGGATATACAGTAATTCTTTTGTTTCCTACTTTTCTGCAAATGAAATCCTTTGTAATAAAGTGTATTTATGGCTTATATCAAAGGGAGAAAAAAGTAAGAATGCACACTACTTAAAATATAACCCACAGGGGGCAGCTGGGTAGCTCAGTGGAGTGAGAGCCAGGCCTAGAGACAAGAGGTCCTAGGTTCAAATCCGGCCTCAGACACTTCCCAGCTGTGTGACCCTGGGCAAGTCACTTGACCCCCATTGCCTACCCTTACCAATCTTCCATCAAGGAACTAATACACAGAAGTTAAGGGTTTTAAAAAACAACAACAACAAAAAAAATATAACCCACACCACTTCCAAAAAACAACTTACTTGAGGTCACATATAACTGCATATACCCTTCCCAATTTGTCTTGGCTGTAACCCTGGAAGTTGAATTTGTTGTTCTTGTCCAAGTATTCTGGTAAAACTTCTAGCAGTGTTTCAGTAATGACAGAGATAACATTCTGCTCTTCAATGAGATGACGAGCCTACAGAATATTTCAATAATACTGACTTTAATATTAAGCCCTCACATGTACACATTTATTCATTCAGAAAATTTTAGAACATAAAGTCAGCACTCAGTCTAAAAATCCTCAACCTCATCAAGTATAAGAAGACACTCCATCATAAAACCCATGAGAGATGGAAACAGAGAACCACGATATATTCATTATCAGTATCCATATAAAAGGAACAATGGTAGAGAAAATGGACATACCTTTCAAAATTGACTACATTAATATCTGCTTTAGAACTACTACCCCTGCATATAATCATAGAATTAAAATTTAGAACCAGAAGGAAATCATCTAGTCTAATCCCTCTGAAACTCAAAAATTAAGTGACTTTCTGAAGGTTACATTAGTAATAAATTAAAAAGTTGGGCTTTAAATTCAAGTCTACTAAATTCAAATCTAACATTCTTCCATTGTATCATGCTTATTACTATTTTGCATCTACTGAAAAGATATAGGGAGAACAGGAGTAATCTCTCAGAGGAGAGCAAGAAAAGCAGAGCTCTCTATTCTCCAGAGCTAAGTAAATAATCTCTAACAATAAAGCACCTTCAACAATTGAGACCCTCTCAATATGATGTCTCATTCCAAAACACACACGTACACACGCACGCACGCATGCACAAACCCTTTCCTCCAGCCCCTCAACCTCCCTGGCCTGACTTAAAATTATGTAGACCCAAAATGGCTATGTGAACCCTTCAAATTTGCTCTTGGGGAAATCTTGTACTCAGGTATTTATGTAGTTATGGGTTAAGTATATGAGTGGCAATTTTATTACTTTATTTTTCTTCAGTAATAAAGAAAATCTAAATGTTATCTGAACAATGAAGAGTAGGAACAAAGCAGTAACCTGTACATACCAGAGTAGGAACAGTAAACATCTGAACTGATAATGCAGTCACAGAGAGACTTCTATCATGATCATCACTGATGTAGTCTTTCTGCAGTGGTTTATAAAACTGAAAGATTTTAGAGAAGCCTGATTACAAATCATTATTAGAAACTTTTCAGACCACTGAATTTAACTGTTACATAAGCAACAACAGAATCAGAAGCATCAAAAAAACCTCAATTTGATTCCCTGGCCTATTACCTTTATGTGACTCCAAGTACTTTATCTATAAGACTAAACCAAACATAATCCCTATTTACTAGTGATATTGTGCTGATAATATTTTGTAAGCACCTGGAAAAGATGTATAAATATTACTTTAATGACTCAAAGCAACAAATATAAGAACTACAAAACAGCCCAGAATCAGCTTCAAAGAGCTACGATTAAATGAGACCCTCTTCATTTCTCTGTGATCTAAGGATACTCAGCAGACTCTAGAACAGTGATTCCCAAAGTGGGGGCCATGGCCCCCTGGTGGGTGCTGCAGCGATCCAGGGGGGCGGTGATGACCACAGGTGCATTTATCTTTCCTATTAATTGCTATTAAATTTTTTTTAAACTAATTTCCGGGGCTAAGTAATATTTTTTCCTGTAAAGGGAGTAGTAGGCCAAAAAAGTTTGGGAACCACTGCTCTAGAACAAGAGACTTCTTTGTGTTTGCTTATGATTAAGTTCATAATTAAAAACATTAAAAAAAAAGAAAATGAATTTCCTAAAGTAATGAGGAATCCCTCCTGGCAATAGGTGACTCTAAAATTGAAGAGTAGAAGTAATGTACCATGTGTATTCAAGTAATTATTAAGAATGTGGTTTCATATTCAAAATGACTCTAATTTGATAGAGCAAAGATAAGCGGGGCAGCTGCAAGGTAGAAAACATCCCTTCACCCACTACAAAGTTAATCTGATTCTGCAGGGATAGGCCCTTCTATGTACCTAACTTCTCAGGGACAAACCAATAAGTAAAACCTTCACATACACTGAGTAAGAATTCTGGGGCTATCATTTCAAAATGTTTCAGTTGCTAAGCATTCTATTTCATAAATGTAATTTTGGTGTTAGATCCTAACAAACCCATAGGGGAGATAAACCATCACCCAAAAATTAGACTGGCCATATTCGTGTTCAATATTCTGCCTCATAATGGCAAAAAGAGATATGTTTTAGAACAACATGATTGACTGCCTTCCAATTCAAGGGTGTATTCCAAAAGATCCTAACTTACTCTTAATGATAGATCATGTAATGGATCAGTTATTCATAAATTCATTCTTCTTACAAGGATTTCAACTTGTAAATTTGTCCTATCTTATCATATTTTCCATACCTGCCTACCACAATCTTCATCCTACCTTCAACTTCCAATTTCAGTCTGATTCTTTGTCTTAGACCAGTCTCAGGTCTCTCAGAACTGCTTAAAAATCAAAACTGAATTAGCTAATATTTACTTCTACTATGTGTAAAGCACTATGGAGGATAAAAGGAATGTAAACATGGTCTAAAATCAAGGAGTTTATAATCTAGTTGAGGAAATAAGTCATAAACAAGTTTAAAAAGAAGCAATAATGCAAGAAATAAATAAGGAGGAGGGAGAAGGATTATGGAATATTGGATGAATACTCTGTGGAAGATTTAAGGAAGGAAAGACAAGAGACAAAATCTGCATCAGAGGAAGAAAATATCCACACCAATGAAAGCTTAAAAATATAGAGTATAACTATAGGCAAGAATGGATTAAAGCTTCCCTGTTCATTTTGGCCTTGAAAATATAAGTATAATTTTAGTGTCTAATATGATTCCTATTTCTCAGCTTTCTTTCCTTAAACTAAAATAATTTCCCTAATTTATCTTCTACCTCAAAATATTAATGAATATAGATGAAGAAATAAAGTAGCTTGAGTCTTTATGCAAATGGGATAATATGTCCTCCCCAGATCAGTTTTGTGTTCTCTACAGTAAATCATTTATGAGACTTATCAAATTCTGAAAGAAAGCAATAAAAGGAACTATAAAAATCTGCTTTTCAAAAACTTTCAATTTCTATTTTTTTTATTTATAAAAATCACAATATTCACATAGATTAGTGATGGCAAAACTTTTAAGAGACAGAGTGCTAGGCCCCGCCCTTAACCCACCCCCCCAGACCAAGTACTGTGCCTGCTCCCCCCTAGAGACTGAGTGCTGTGCCCCACCCCCTCTACCTCACCCCGTGGCCCCCCTACTCCAGACAGAGGAAGGAAGAAGCATTCCCAATGGGAAACTAGGTGGAGGGTTGATAAAGTGAAAAAATGTCCTCAACACAAGTGAAGATGGGAAGGGGAATGGTCCAAGAGCTCTGCTCCCCTACAGCTCTGCCACCTATGAGCCGCCCACCTTACCCGCTGTGCACTCCCACTGGGCTGCTAGGCAGAGGGGGATGTGAAAAAATATTGTCAGAAATGGTGGAGAGGGGGAAGGGAACAGCTCTGCCTAAGTGCCTCTGTCTTTCTAGTAAGGAACTGGGGGGAGGGGAGGGAAAGGAGGCAGGTTCATGTGCCCACAGAGAGTGCTCTGTGTGCCATCTTTAGCACCCATACCATAGATTCACCATCACTGATACAGATGATAGAAAATTACCTTCACAAATTCCATGGCAAAGAGTTTTTTATATTCTATTTCCATGAAAAAACTGCTAAAGATCAATTCATGAAGTATCTTACGTGCACCTGTGAAAAATAACATTTTATGGGGGTAGAAGGTAGGAAAAATTTCCAGGATATTTTTAAAATAATGAACATGCTAATAGGTCTCACTAAGGTCAAAACTCAACAAAATATTAACTCATTATTTAATCAAGAATATAAAACCATGAATGCAGTTTTTCTTCTTGTCTCCACATATTAGTATTTCTATAACTCTTCAATTCATTTCAATGTCCCCACTTAGCCTTTCCTCTTATGTCATATTTTTATAATCAGTGTGACTTTTAAAAAATATGGAAGGAATATGTTTACTTAAATACTTGCTCCAACTTTCTTCTGATTTTACCACCACCATTCTTTTCCTCTTTCACTTTTTTCTCCCTCATTAAGAGCTTTTCAAGAGAAACTAGAATAAGATCTAATGGAGGCATAACCACATGAATACATACTTATCTGCACTGACTAACAGAAGAACTGGAGAAAAATTCAGGTTAGAGAAAAACAAGCTTAGTTAAGTGTGTTTGGCTTAAAAGAATACCACCTTTCACAATGAACTAAATAATTTCTTTAAGATATCCTAGCATTTTAATATCAAGAAAGTCAATCAATTTAACACTGAGGGAAGTACTTGTTAAAATGGATTCTAGATATTGTTCAAAGTCATAATATATATCTACCTTTATAAAGTTTTGCATCCCAAAGCATTAACCTGCTTATGTGGCAGGGATCACCAGTGACATCTTCTTGGAGGCAGGACTGACAGAAGATCTGTCGAAAATCACCTAGAAAAGTATATGCAAACATTCACACTTTTCTCAATCCTTCTCCAAAATACATATAGGTAAACTTGTCTTTTTTTAAAATTTACTAATATTTTATTTTTAACTCAATTACATGAAAAACAATTTTTAACCTTTAAGTTTGAATCAAATTCTCACCCTCCCTCCCCCCCATCTCCTCTCTGAGATAGTAAGCAATCTAATGTAGATTTTACATGTGTAACAGTATAAAACACCTTTCCATCTTTTTATGAAAAAGAACTCAAACAAACAAAAGAAAAGTGAAGAAATAAAGTGAAATATAGTATGTCTCAGTCTGTATTTAGACTCCATCAGTTCTTCCTCGAAGGCAGATGGCATTTTTCATCATGAGTCCTTGAGAAATTTCGTAGATCACTTGCTAGGAATAGCTAAGTCATTCATAAATGTTTATCATATAATACTGTGTACAATGTTCTCTTGGTTCAGCTCATTTCACTTTGCAACAGTTAATATAGGTCTTTCCAGGTCTTTTTTGAATCATTCTTCAAATCACTTCTTATAGCACAGTAATATTCTATTACAATCATGCAACACATCTTGTTTAGCCATCCCCGAGCTGATGAACATTCCATCAATTTCAATTTCTTTACCACCACAAAAAGAGTTTCTGTAAATATTTTTGCATAAATAGGTCCTTTCTTTCTTTTTAAAATCTCTTTGAGATACAGACCTAATAGTGGTATTGTTGAGTCAAAGGGAATGCATAGTTTTAAATCTCTTTGGGCATAGTTCCAAATTGCTCTCCAGAATGGTTGGATCAGTTCACAACTCCCCCAACAGTGTATTAGTGCCCCAATTTTGCCACATCTCTATCATTTATTATTATTATTATTATTTTCCTTTTCTGTCACATTAGCTCATCTGATAGGTGTGAAGTGTTACCTCAGAGATGTTTTAATTTGCATTTCTCTAAGCAAGAGTGATTTAAAACATTTATTCATGTGATTATATATAGCTTTGATTCCTTCATCTGAAAACTGCTTACACACATCCTTTGACCACTTATCAATTAGGGAATGATTTGTAGTCTTTTAAGTTTGACTCAGTTCTCTATATATTTGAAATAAGGCTTTTATCAGAGATACTTGCTATAAAATTTTTCCCCAGCTTTCTTCTTTTCTTCTAATGTTGGCTTTGTTTCTGCCAAACCTTTTTAGTTTAATATATCCAAGATTACCCATTTTATATCTTATAATGCTTTCTATCTCTTGTTTGGTCATAAATTTTCCTTATCCATAGGTTTGACAGGTAAACTATTCTATGTTGCTCTAATTTGCTAATGATAGTACTCTTTATGTCTGAATCATACATCCATTTTGACCTTATCTTGATATGGGGTGTGAGATACTGGTCAGTACCCAGTCATACCTTTTTCCAGTTTTCCCAGAAGTTTTTGCTAAATAGTAATTTCTTGTCCCAAAAGCTTGGATCTTTGTGTTTATCAAAAACCAAATAACTCTGATCATTTGCTATTGTGTATTATGTGGCTAATCTATTCCACTGATCTCTTGCTCTATTTCTTAGTCAGTACTTGATTGTTTTGAAGATTACAGCTTTGTAATACAGTTTAATATCAAGTGCACCTAGTCTACTTTCTTTTGCCTTTTTTTCACTGATTCCCTTGATATTCTTAAATCTTTTGTTCTTCTACTTGAATTATTATTTTTTCTAGCTCTATAAAATAATTTTTGGACAATTCAATTGGTATAACACTTAATAGGTAGATTAATTTAAGTAGGACTGATATTTTTATTATATTGGCTCAAGCAATATTTTTCCAATTGTTTAGCTCTGACTTTATTTTTGTGAAAAGTGTTTTGTAATTGTGTTCATATAATTCCTGTGCAGTTAGACACCCAAGTATTTTATATCATCTATAGTTAATTAATTTATTCATTCATTCATTTGCTTATTCATTTGTTCGCTCATTTGTTCATTTATTTATTTATTTGCCTATTCATTTGCTTGCTCATTTATTTATTCATTTGCTTATTTGTTTTGAGCCCTTACCTTCCATATTAAGAGTAAATACTATGTATTGGCTCCAAGGTAATGGAGTGGTAAGGGCTAGGCAATGGGGTTTAAGTGACTTGCCCAGGGTCACACAGCTAGGAAGTGTCTGAGGTCAGATTTGAACCTAGGACCTCCAGTCTCTAGGTCTGGCTCTCAATCCACTAAGCCACCTAGATTCCCCCTATCTATAGTTAATTTAAATGGGATTTCTTTTTCCATCTCATTGTTGGGCTAGCTTGTCCATAAACACTATAATAATTACTAGTGTCAAACTAAAAGTCAAGGATTAACAATTGGTTATTTATTTTAGGGGATTTAGAACCAATTAAGAAAACAATTAGGAATCTATTAAGAACACAAAGTATGACCCTGAAAATTTATCAAAAGCTTAAGAAAAAAGGAAACAGATTAATATGAACTCCTTAATTCCAAATATAGTCTACTCATTCAGATTTTAAAACCATGGGAAAGAATATATATGTAAAAAATATGAAGGAATATATGCTTACTTGAATAGCTCATAAGTTTGTTTAACCAGGTGCCAAGGCGCAAAGCAAATTTCTGATGAGCCATAACATCAGCATGTAGAACTTCTACATGAAGTGGATGCTGAGAAACATTTTCTGAATGAAACTAGAAAAATGGGAAATATTTAAAGAAAACAAAATAAGATTATTAGAAAAACCTAAAGTATCACCTAAAATTGAGCTTAAATGCCTTCAGACTTTAAACAATAGAATCTTATAATTTGTTGAATTCATCTAAAATTTATCTCAATTGCTTTTCATCTTTATTTAGCTCCTTCTTTCAAATGTCAATTTTCTGTTCACAGGAATTATGGTTGTGGGGAAAAGAACAGTATAAAGGGTTAAATGGTAGCAATCTTATCTGATTTAACTTGTATGTTCAACTTTTTTCTACTGGATACCTTGTTACCCTCTTTCAGAAACACTTGACTTCAATGTCTATTCTTTGATTTATAAAAATCATCATAGTCATAGTTGTAAAGTGACATTTTAATATAGATAATAATTACAGTTACAAATTCCATAGCTAAGAGTTTCTATGGTCTATTTCCAAAAAAACCCACACCCTCTCAGTCAAAGCTCTCAGCTTCCCCTCCACTGACACACAACTCTCTCATGGTTACCTTTGTATGTTCCTTCCAAAAGCAGTTACCTTGATATTTTCCTTTGCTTCCCGACAATGAACACCAGACCCTAGTTTAACAGCTCGACGACCCTAGTTATAAACAAAATTAGTAGGATTATTAAGTAGTGCAATGACTTCAACACTAAGCTATTCTGGTACTAAAGATCTAACAAACTATAAATTATAAAAACTTCCTTGCTGAAGCCTACATCAAAGATGAGGTTATCTCTACTACATTAACTTGGAATTCTAAAAAGAAAAGTGAAGACTAGTGAGCACGAGGTTCTCTAACCATATGGTTTTGGGAAATTATTAAAAACAGAATTAAACCTTTGGGGGATAGCTGGGTACTTCAGTGGATGGGAGGTCCAAGGTTCAAATCAGGCCTCAGACACTTCCCAGCTGTGTGACCCTGGGCAAGTCACTTGACCCTCATTGCCTACCCTTACCACTCTTCTGCCTTGGAGCCAATATATAGTATCGACTCCAAGATGGAAAGTAAGGGTTTAAAACAAAAAACAAAAAAACAAAAGAATTAAATCTTTGTCTTAAGTCTGTGGTGTCTTTTATGAAAGTAGTAGACTATGTTAAGTCTATATAATAAATAAGTGCTGGGCCCCAGATTTCCTGACCTTCAGATACTTGGGGCTATGAGAACTCATTGAAATGCAACTGCACACTGATCCTCATCACATCTATTACTTACACAATCATAAGATCAATGGTTACCTCAAAATCATGTAGTCCACCCCTATCCAAAGCAAGAATTTCATCTTTAACTTCCCAGAGAAGTAGTCTGTGAGTCTTGTCTTGAAAGATCTCAAGTGACTGGAAACTCACTTGCCTGTCAGACTATTACTATTTTATGAAAGAGTTTAGAGTTGGTAGGAGATATAACTGTCTTCAAGGATTTAAAGGGCTAGCAATTGAAAGAAGAATCCGATAACTTCAGTTGCTGAAATGGATTCCTGTATGGATAATTTCCAGGCCCTGTTTGCCTCTGGAATGGCATAAAAAAAGATAAGCTTTTCATCTTGAAGAATATATTTTATACCAGTGATGGGCAAATTTTTTAAAGAGGGGGCCAAAGGAAAGGAAATGCTCATCAGTCAGTCTGTTTCTAAGGCAACTCTTTCAAAGTTTCATTGTATTGTATCCTACTCATTGTATTCGTCAGACTAGGAATAATGTCCTGCTCTGAGACAGAACATTTCAGGAGCCACATCTGGCCCATGGCCATAGCTTGCCCATCACTGTTTTAGACCATTTCTTTTAAAGTTTCATTGAGGCTGGCATTTGTGATATATAAATATCAATAATTACTGTCCATTATTTCTACTGTGTGGGCCAGAGTTTGATATAAACAATCACCTGGCTAAAGATAGTCATTAAAAGAATTTCTGTGCTTCTAAATCAATAAAAGTAGCACTTCTGCTTTTAGTTCTACTAGGAAGATAATTCATGAATAATGATAATAACGACACATTCACATAACACTTTAAGATTCATAAAGTACTTTATGTACAGAGCCTCATAGTCATAGAAGTAAATCTCTTATTAAAAACAAAACAAACATGTTCTTAGAATAAACATTCAAAAGAAGATGATATTATCCCTTAGTGTTTACATTCTTTCTAAAAGTAATTGATAGCACATCTAAGGGAAAAGTTGATTCTGTTTCAGCATAAATAAACGTAACAAGAGGTAGTGAATTGAGAGCCAGGCCTAAGGACAGAAGGCCCAGGGTTCAAATCTGGTCTCAGACACTTCTTAGCTGTGTGACTCTGGGTAAGTCACTTAACTCCCATTGTGCTACCTTTACGGTTTTTATGCCATGGATCCAATACACAGGACTAATTCTAAGATAGAAGGTAAGGGTTTTAATAAATAAACATTACATATAAAAGAAATAATTTACATCATATATATCTGATTTCAAAACATGCATTAAAAAGTAAGACATTTTGATTGCTATCAACTATATAAAATACAATATGCTCAAATCTTGTTTGAGCTGATTGATTATTCGACATATAGACTGTTTAAGCTTCTTTGCTTCTCCTCCTCCATTCTGCTGGTTGCCTTTTGATACTTTCACAGTTACAAAATATAAGAGGAAAAAAGTTTCCTCAATCAGATTACAAATAGCTCAAAGGTAGTGTCTTCTACTGCTTCTCTAACTCACCTAGAATTTAGCTAAATAGAAGAGGTGATTGGTAAGTGCTAAATGTTTATTATTAAATGAAGAATTACTATAATGATTTATTTAAATTATTCAAAATTGGCACTAGATGATATAAAAAAGTAAACAACTTCATAGACCAAAGCAACAAGTTTATTTGACCTGCTTTTCTATTATTAAAATATGATATACATATAATCTTGGGTGTTCCTAAATATCCTCAAGTTTTAATGAACAAAATCATAGATAAAAGACTGAGCATGATTATTTGAAACCTCAGACATCAAAAGAACTACCCAAGTATTTGGTGAATTTTTCTTACTTCTTTATTCTGGCAGAGTTAATATAATACAAAGATTAAATTGAAAAGTTGCTAATGTCTGATAAAGTTAGTAAATGCTAAATAAATATCTAAGGGGCAGCTAGATGGCTCAGTGGATAGAAAGCCATGCCTAAAAACAGGAGGTCCTGGGTTCAAATGTGGCCTTGGACACTTCTTGGCTATGTGACCCTGGGCAAAATCACTTAACCCCAATTGTCTAGTCCTTACCACTCCCCTGCCCTGGAACCAATATTTAGTGTCAATTCTTTTTTTTTTTTTTAAACCCTTACCTTCCACCTTAGAATCAGTGGTACCTAGAGACAGGTCCTCCTGTCTCTCTAGGCCTGGCTCTCAATTCACTGAGCCACCCAGCTGCCC
Source organism: Gracilinanus agilis (assembly GCF_016433145.1). NCBI lineage: Eukaryota > Metazoa > Chordata > Mammalia > Didelphimorphia > Didelphidae > Gracilinanus > Gracilinanus agilis. The sequence continues at coordinate 525,904,273 of NC_058131.1, read as the reverse complement.
CCACTTAGTATCAATTCTAAAGTAGAAAGTAAGAGTAAAAAAAAATAAAATCTCTTGGACTGACTACTAATATGGAGTTTAATTGCAACAGACTAACATTTCACTAACCTCTTTGTCTATGGCAGTGGTATGCACTTGAGCTTCAGTAAGTTCACATTTAAGGGCTTTCTGTAGACTATATATAACATGATCATAAGAATGGTGTTCATCATTGAAAAGGACACAGTAGTATCTTTCAGTTTTTTCCCTGATAAAGAAAAATTGAGATAATTAGATAGAAGAAACCACTAAAAATACAGTAGGCACATACAAATAAAACATAAGAAAATTCCATTATGTATTGGTAGATTATTGACATTAGATTTATCCTCACAAGTCTTTTTACATTTTAAGTCAACCAATCAACAAGCATTTATTAAACACCTACTGTGAGATGACAGTGTGAAAGTGGAAAGAGTATTGCATCTGAAGCTAGAGGATCTGGGTTCAAACCCCACCTTTTCTGTCTCTTGGATGTGAAATCCTGGGAAAGAATTAATCTCCACAGACCTCAGTTTCTTCAGTTGTAAAATGAGGGGTTGGAATTAATGTCTGAGGTCCCACCCACCCTAGATCTGGACCTTGAGAGTGTTATACCAGACATTAAGGTAGATGTTGAAGATGTAAAAAACAAATGAAATGGCTCCTGCCCTTTAAAAGCTCACCTTCTATTGAAGGAAAGAATATGCACATAGCAATAAATTTAAAAATGTATGCAAAATAAACATATAGGGGCATAGAGGTGGTCCAATGGATAGAGAGCCAGGTCCAGAGTCAGAAGATCCTGGATTCAAATCTGGTCTCAGATACTTCCTAGCTGTATGACTCTAGGCAAGTTACTTAACTCCAATTGCCTATTCTTTACTGTTCTTCTACCTTGGAACTAATATTTGGCATCAATTCCAAGACCGGGTTTTGTTTGTTTGTTTTTTTAAATTTTAAATTTTTTTTTAATTTAAAAAAAAATTAAAAATAAATAAATGTATATAAAGTTAGAGGATAGAGGACACCAACAGTTAAGGGGAATGAAGAAAGGATTCATTTATAAAGTAGTACTAGAGCAGAATCTTAGAACAAGAGTTTCTAAGAAAGGAGGGTTTTCAAGGCTGGAAGAATGGGCACAGCAAAAGGAAAAGAGAATCAGGAATGTCACTTGTGAGGAACAGTAAGATGGGCAATCTGGTTAGATGGCAAAATACAGGGAGAGGAATAATATCTAATAATGCTGGAAAGGAGAGGGTGGGGGCCAGGTTGTAAATACCAAATAATAATAGCCATTATCATTATTATCTTTTACTATTTTTGCCTTTATTCCCCTACTTACACTCTCTGATGAATAGCTTCTAGACTGAAAATAGTTAAACTATTTCTTTTAAACTAAAATACCTAATATCTTTTAAATTAAAATACTCATTCTCACTGTGTTTCTACCAATATATTGCCCTCCCAGCTCCCTTCCCCATTCTCTTTCTGATTTAGCTTAGGAATTTATAAACCAGGGGGCAGCTAGGTGATTCAGTGGATTGAGAGCCAGGCCTAGAGACAGGAGGAACTGGGTTCAAATCTAGCCTCAGATACTTCCTAGCTGTGTGACCCTGGGCAAGTCACTTAACTCCCATTGCCTAGCCCTTGTTGCTCTTCTGGCTTGGAACCAATACATAGTATTGATTCTAAGACAGAAGTTAAGGGTTTTAAAAAATAAAAGGGGCAGCTGGGTAGCTCAGTGGAGTGAGAGTCAGGCCTAGAGACAGGAGGTCCTAGGTTCAAACTCGGCCTCAGCCACTTCCCAGCTGTGTGACCCTGGGCAAGTCACTTGACCCCCATTGCCCACCCTTACCACTCTTCCACCTATGAGACAATACACCGAAGTACAAGGGTTAAAAAAATAAAAAAAATAAATAAAAGAATTTATAAACCAAGAATAAAAGAAATTTGGAAGGCAGCCATGCTAATATCTGGAGTCTTCAAGGTCTGACTTAAATGACATTTCTTTAATGAAATCTTTTCTTTTTTTACTGTTTTTTTTTTTAACCCTTAACTTCTGTATGTTGGCTCCTTGGTGGAAGAGTGGTAAGGGTGGGCAATGGGAGTCAAGTGACTTGCCCAGGGTCACACAGCTGGGAAATGTCTGAGGCCGGATTTGAACCTAGGACCTCCCGTCTCTAGGCCTGACTCTCAATCCACTGAGCTAATTCTTTTCTTTTTTTAAATTATGAACATGAATAACCAGAAGAGGAGCATTCCCATATACACAGCAGAACACAAAAAGAGAATTGTATAGAAACTGTGAATCTCCATTTCATACAACCTGAATTTTTTGAAGTATCTAATAAAAGTATCTAATAATATTAATGCATTACTTCTAAATCTGTCCTATTTGTGCTTCCTCTTCTTCTCTCCTGAACATTAAGAAGGTATTTTGATGATCTTTTTTCTGGCATTAGTATTATGATCCCTTAACTTTCCCCTATCAATTTAAAAAAAAAAAGGGCCTCAAGGGAAAAAAGTCAAAACACTATAAAAAATAAGCATAGTCAAGAAAAACAAGAACATGCAAAGGCCATGTCTCAAAATGCATGTCTCTTTTTATAAGTTGAATACATCATTTCTCTCTCAGGAGAGTGACATGCCCACAGGTCCTCTAGAGATAGGGCTATCTAGAGATAGAGATCAGAGAGCTTTTAAGCAGTTTTTCTTAATAATATTGTTGCTTTTCTAAAATTGTTTTCCTAGTTCTGCTTCTTCAGCTCAAGACACTGAATTTTTTGAAATTGTCTATTAATTTATGTTTATAGCTATTTCTTCTAAGACATCTTCCCTCTTAAACATCCCTTTCTCTGCCCTCATATGCACCTGTTTGTCTCAAGTTTGTTGCATTCATACACTTTTTGCAGATGGATTTCAGCCAATCTTTGTCTCCTTCAAAAGTATGAGGCTGATCTGATACATCTATAAACTCTTCTTTCCACATACTCCAATTATGAGCATCAGTAACCTTTCTTCCTCTTTTATGCACTAATTAGTGTATTCCTCTTACCCTCTCGTTTGCCTCCTCTTAAAACTACAAGGCCTATATTTATTCTCACCCAATGGAATGTTAGCTCTACCAAGACAGGTAGGGGTTTAGTGTAGAGGGATTAAATTGTAATAGGTATTATTATAATCTCATCAAATATAGTTCCTTCCAATTACTAAGATAAATTAACTTTTCTGTTTTCTAGACTCTTGTGTTTCTCTTTTAAAGTTTCTACTCAGTTCTGGTCTTTTAATCAAGAATGTCTGAAAATTTTCTTCTAAAGAAAGTCCATTTCTTTTCCCTGCAGGATTTTACTTAAGCTTTTCAGAATAAGTTATTCTTGATTATAAATCTATCTCTTTCACTTTTGGGAATATTGCACTCCAATATCTTCTCTTTGTTGTAGAAGTTGTCAGATCTTATGTGATCCTGATTGTGGCTTCTTGGTATTTAAACTGCTTCTTTTTGGATACTTGTAATATTTTTTCCTTTGATGTAAGAACTCTCAATTTTGACTCTGACATTCAAGAAACTTTTCCTTTGAGGATTTCTTTCAGGACGTAATCAGTGGATTCTTTTTATTTTCATGCTGCCTCTGGTTCTACTAGATTTGGGCAATGCTGAATTATGCTTTTCTTAAAATAAACTGTCTGGCCTCTTTTTTAATGGTGATTTTCAATGAATCTAATAATTCTTTAAAAACCTCTATTTAACTTGCTTTCCAGGTCAGTTTTTTTTTATAGCAGATAGTTTACATTTTCTTCTATTTTTTCAATCTTTTGAGTTGTTAGAGTATTTCATGATGTCTCATGAAGGCAGTGATGTCTATTTATTCTAATTTTCAAGGAGTCCATTTCTTTTAGTCAGGTTTATCACTTCTGTCTTCAAAACTATTTATTCTCCTTCTAATGGTTCCCTCCAAAGCTTTTATTTAATTTTTCATTACTTCATTTCTTCAAAGTATTTGTGTCCATTTTTTCCTTTGTGTGCCTGCAGTTCTACAGAGTTGCCGTTCCTGAGGATCACTAGATTTGCATACTGATAAATGACCTTTTTTGGTTCATTCCATCAGTCGATATACTTTTGAATGGGGTAGTCGGCCACGTTTCATTTTATCCTGGGTTACTACTGTTCTTGTACTGATCTTTTCCAGCTAGCACTGGATGCTTCTGATCTTTGAAGGTTTGGAATGCAAGATTTTCAAGGTCTTTTATAGTATTTCAAATGAGGATGTTCTGGTTTTTATCATAATACTTGCAGTTTCAGGGAGGGGGGGGAAGGAAAGAAGAAAAGAAGGGAGGGAGGGAGAGAATTTGCCTCAAATTTTTAAAAATGAAGGTTAAAAATTATTTTTACATGTAACAGAGGAAAAAAATCATTATTGAGAGAGAGAGAACGAACTAAGGTAGCCCTGGAATGTCCTGGTGTCTAAGCAATCTTCACATAGCACTTACATACCCAATCTGGACATTGTTCCTGGTACTTACAAGGGCCTGGTTATTTTATAACTAGCCTGGGGCTTTCTTAAGGGAGTCCTCCACTTTTGTGGTCTCCAGATAGAGAGCCTCCCTGGTTCCAATGGGAGGTTACCATTTTATATGTCTTTGCTGTTAACCTCCATTCCTATTATCAATAGTGTTTTATGCAGTTCTTATCTCACTGAATTTCTTTATTGTCATTTGGTATACTGTGAACTTCAGATTTTTATTGGAATAGGTTCTAAGACAGTTCATTTCTTCTCTGGTAGACATCTCAGCAGGTATACTGAATGAAATCTTTCTAAATCCCCCAAAGTCAGAAGTAATCTCTTCTTCTACTGACTAGAGTAATTTGTATCTTTTACTGTATTTTACTTTTTACTTCCTAACTTGTATTATAGATACTGCTATATATGTTCTATACTTCCCTAATGGTCTCTGTGAACTCCATGAAGTCAGTAAATAAGTGTGAGATCTGGCTCCTCTAATAGTTGACTGCTTTCCAAAACACAATTTCAGAAGTCCCAGCACTGTTGCAAGCTGTTCTCAACTCCACATGTCATGCTTTGTTTCATCCTCCTCACTAGCTGCCTTGTCCTTCCTTCTCTTCTTTCCCTTCTACTACTCTCTAGCTCTTCTTTATGCCATAATTACAATGTAAGTTCTTTGATGGCAAGTGCCTGCACATCCATGCCTGCACATCTTGAGTATTTAATAAACACTGGATGCTTGACTAAAGATGGAGTCCATTAGAAATGGAATCCAGTAAGGATATGAGTTGATCTAATTAAAAATGGCCATAAACTAAAGAAAGGCAGAAGTAGAAGCTATTCAGAAATAACTTCTAGGTTAAAATCATAAAGAATACCATCTAAACTAGGAAGAAGAACATGAGAGGTCTCCATTAGTTCATAAAAGATAACATTCTATACCCAAGCTGGAGTTCAGTTGGCAGGTCTTTTTCCTCTTCCCAAACGGTCAAGTCTACAATGTATTTTATCACTGAAGGAAATATCTTCTTGGCTTGCCCAATTACCTCTTCAGTCAATGGACAACCTAAATTCTGCAAAAAGGCATGGTAAGAAATATTATTATTGATGTATATAAGCAATAAAAGAGAAAGAAAAGATTAATCATTTTGAACATTTTTTAAATGAACTCATTATATCTAATTTCCCAGGAATTAATTCTTCAAGCTGGGTTCATGAAGATTAGTCAGATTTTTTTTGCTCAAAGCACTTTTAGTTGAAAATTGGTACAATGAAGGATAGAAAAACAGGGAATTTGTATTTTCTGTTGCTTTCCTCTTGATATATACAACTTCTGTAAGTGAAGGTCTGATTCCCTCAAATATATCCTTACTTAAAGAATATGTTTTTAAATGGATCCTAAATGGATATGTTTGCCCAGTTTGCCCAGGTGTTACTAAATGCTGAATTGTAATCCAGTTTCACATGGCATTAATTAATTTTACATGGCCTGATCGCTACCTATTTACTCTCAAGGTCACTATTCTATCTCACCAAATTCTTTGTGATGTTTTAATTTCTATTTTCTCCTCAGCATTTTTAAAAACCCATATTTTATGTTTCAAAACAATATTGTGGGGGTTAAGATGGCGGCAGAGTAAGAAGCAGCTCTTAACCTCTCCTGAGGTAATAATCAAACCTTACTCTTAGTGTAATCAACCCGGAGAGGGAAGAGTAGCTAAACTATCCATTGGGAAATAAAACTCTTATCTAACCCTTCTGAGAAAGTTAGAAGGGATAAACCAAGGGGAGCACGGGAGTGGGGAGGGGGAAAAAAAAGGGAGGGGAGAAGAGGGAGGGAATTCATAAGGCTTTTCAAAACAAAAAGGGGGGATGAAATAAGGGAGGGGGTAGAAAGGGAAGTCAATCAAGGGAGGGGATAAGGGATAGGGTCTTAATAGCAAACCACTGGTTTTAAAGGAAATAGCTTAAGGAGAAGGGGTAGGATTGGGGGAGGATTTGAAAATGTCAGCAAATGCACAACTGATGATTATAACTCTGAATGTGAATGGGATGAACTCGCTCATAAAACGGAAGCAAATAGCAGAGTGGATTAGAAACCAA